>NW_027509286.1:1800000-2187500 GCF_048541705.1 Temnothorax americanus
TAATATCAAAAATTTTAAATAGGTATTTGTACTTACAAAGTCGCACTCGTGGATCAGATAATGGAACGATGCCACGTACTGAACTACTTATGCTCGCAATGCGATGATATTCTTTTTTTTTTTTCTTCTATTTATGTATAGTTATTTTTACATTTAACTTATTAACATTTTACATTACTTATATTTTGCAAATGTCATATTTTTCTATACTTTGAACATCTTATGTAGTTTTTTAATTTCAAGGTATTTTGTTATTATTTTAAGTTTTTGTCAACTAAACTAATAATGATAAACAGAATGGAAATATAATAAAATGAAGATTGAATACAATAGATACGTTCAACAATAATATTATGTAAATTATTACATCATATTTATTACATTTACTTTTTCATGTAGCAAGTATCTTGGTAAAAGATTTTTCATATAAAAATATACATAATTGTTATGTATAAAAATAAAATAATACGCGCTTTTAATAGTCGAGCCTCCTCACATTCGACTAGGATTGTTACTCTTGGGGAGGAGAAACGGGACCTCATTAGGGGGGGCGACATGGCCCCTGTCGTCTGAATTTTTTTTTTTTTTTACCTCCTTCCCTCACTCGGGGGGCGGGCGAGTGGTTGGGGTAACCACTTGTTCACTGCTCAATAGAGCAACCCCGAAGGGGGGTGGCGGATGAGAGTGGTGGCACTCATCCGTCACAAAGTAGGAATAGCTCGCCATCGGAAATGATAACTTCAGTTTTTCCCGGGGCCCCCCTTTCATGGCACAGTTAAAGTCACTCGTAGGTGGTTTTAGACGGTATAGGCTACGGAGAAACAGCGGAATTTTTTATCCCTGCTCTCCGTAGAATCCGGCACTCCCCTGTCTCACCCCGGGGGCAGGAAGTCATCCTCCTCCAACATCAGAGGGGGTCACTGGCTCAAACCCCGGTGAATTGGAGGCGCTCCCCGATCAAGAGCGCTCCCCTTAGAAGATTTCTCCTACGTAAAAAAAATAAAGGATTGTTACTCTTCGACAGCTTTGAAGCTTCGAAAAATATATTTGCGACATAAGCGACATAATTACAACATTAGAAATTTTATTTGGATTTTGTCATATAATTTTATAAATGTGTGTCTATTGCGGTACTATTATTATTATTATATTTAAAAAATTGTGCAAATTAGAGAGAGAGAGAAATTTGCACATGGCTTCCTCATAGAGGAAGCTTTAACTCCCGCAAATTTGGAGATATCGAAATTATTATGAGATGAATTTCACTCTTATGATAATTTCAAACTTCGATATCTGCAAATAAGCGAGATTGTTTATAAATCAATTTTTAGACCTAGATAAGAGAAAACACTAAAAGAGAGAAAAAAATATAGGTAACGCAATAACTGATAACTGAATACTTTCATTAAATGAAATTCTAACCATCAAATAACTTACACATTTTTTAAACAATTTTAAAAATCGGTAACCCTTTCATCGATCCTCGCAAAATTAAAAAATTAGTTGATTAGATCAAACTTTATCAGGGTTCTATTTATGTACGGATTCTCCGAAATTTCAAACGTCTGTAACTCCAGAACTAATTAACCAAATCTTAATTAATTTTTTGTAACTGTTTTAACAAACAAATAACTTAAATTTTTCGCAATTTTTTCTTTTTTGGCTGCCATTGTTGTAATCTTGACGTACTTTTTTTAGACTTTAGGTTCAATCTATGGAGGAGAATCTCACCAACAAAAAATAGAAAAATTCCAGCTCGTTCATCAGGAATCGCGATAAACCTACACAACCTTTGATAAACCTGTGTGCAGTGATCGGCAAAAATTCTGTTTTTAGTAATGATATCGGCAGTTATATTTAATTAATCAAAAATAAAATTTTTTTGCACTTTTTGCACAGCGCACTGGTCTATTGAGTCAAAAGGTTCCGGGTTCGATTCCTGGTAGAGCTAGAAAATTTTATTCGCTCATTCTCCTCTCGGAAGGCAATGGCAAACCACCGAAAGTATGTCTTGCCGCGAGAACTTCTCTAAAAATTTCCGTTCAAAATCGGCGTGCCGATCGAAATCGGCGTTAAACTGTAGGTTCCATATACAATGTGTATAATCCACGTGCGCAACACATGTATATGAAGAGAAGTCACCACGCACGGGCACGAGTAATAGGACTGAGTATGTATTGTATTTTGGCTTATTAATGATTGCTTTGGCATTTAAAAAATAAATAATAAAAATTTTTGTTTGCCGATCACTGCCTGTGTGTATGTGTACGTGTGTACACTATGTAGCTGCGACATACTCATCATCGAAAGTCAAGGGATATAAATATGTACTTTTTATATACCAAAACTGTTCTTTGCTTTAAGGACGTTCTCCGGCTCCAATCGTGCTCAACTTGTATTCGTGCTTAAAAAGATGTTTATATACAAAATATTACATATAATAAACATCTAAAAAATAAGAAGTTAACTTCACGCGTGAGAACTCATGCGGCATTGCCAAGTAACTCTGACGTTTCTCCTCTTCTGTCCACTCTGAACCGAGCAAAAAATTCATCAAATCGCGTATTTTACACAAGGATTTCTCAAAAACGAGTACCGCAAGGGTATTGACACTTAATTGCATATTATTTCTATTTTTATGGAGCATCATATAATAATTTTTCAAAAAAATCTAGAGACAACTTTTTTCGCAATTCATTAAAATGTCTCTTTTACAACAACGGAATTTAACATAAGAATTACATGTTAAAAGTTGAAACTTTGAAACTCAATATCTCGATTTTTAATACCGCAAGAGGTAATGAAATTTGTACCATCGCATAAAGCACCCCTAAATTAACGTATATTCACTGCAGTTTCAAGAAAATCTAGATAAAATCGATTTGCCGGAGAACATCCTTAACAATGGTAAATATACAGAATAGTGGCCTTCTCACCGATTTTAAATATGATGACTGGGTCAATCGTGCGGAATAACCAAGCGTCTTGATTCAAGCAGTTAGGCTCCAAAGACTAAAGACCGAAGAAGAAAACTTTCTTTTTTATACGTAGATTAGGCGACTACTCCCGTTTTCGTGCGGAAATGAAAGGTCAAGGCTTCTTGAGACAAATATTTTTATTACCAGCATTTTTACGACCTAACGTATACGATTAACATAACGTAAAGAAGAGCTAAATGCGTACCGCTTCCACTTATCATTCGCAACGCCCGTGGAATCATTTCATCCTTGTTTTTTGTCAAATGTTAAACAAGGACAAAATGATGCTCGCGAGCGTTGTGAGCGATAATCGTACCTCAAGAATATTTACAGTTTTGACTGCCAATCATCGGGAATGGACAACTAAACACCATCAAACAACCACCAAACGAATTTGACACCTCTCATTGTATACGGTCGATATTCGCGCTGAGGCCTTTCACATATATAGTATCGTTATAAAGTCGACAGGATCTCGACGCACTTACGTGTCTTCACTCGCATCAACGGAGTTATTTACTTTTTTTAGCTCGCTCAATCGGATATTAATATACTTTATTGACGACATTAATCGACATTAATTCGTTATTAAGGAATTCTTTTCTCGAATCACCGTGGTGTCCAGAAAGTTAATAAATGGGAACTGGCCAGTTGGGTCGCTCAATTTTTGAATAATATTTAAAATTTTTTAAATTTTTGACGCGCAAAAGAATTTCACTTTTAACCTTTGAAAATACGATTGCCTTAATAAAAATTACAACATGGCGTATAATCTCACTAAAATTCCGTTGGTCACATGGGCTGATGCCTTATTTCACTCTCCGTACTCCCATCTCTCCATCCCCCCGTCCTCCTCTCTCCGTCCCATAGATTCTCTGCTGAACGATTCTAAGGCCGATATTCATAGTCGGTTCTTATATTTAAGACCGTCTTAGGGGAATCTCTCTCTTCTGTGCTCAGCCTATAAAATATATGCGGAGATAATCAGAAGAAGGTTGGAGAAGATTCGTGGTACAAAAAAGTTTGCTGCCGGAGAGTCAAGCGGGATTTAGGAAAGGCCGTTCAACGTTGGATAACATTTTTGTATTGGATCATCTAACACAGAGGGAAGATAGGGTTGGAAAGTGGTCGGGTGGCACGCCAGCAGCAGGTCGAGGAAGCGCGAGAGGGTGGACTCCGAGTCGCGCTTCCGTCGCAACCCTCGTTCTCCACCTTCTTTCCCATCGCCTCCTCTTCCTCCGTCTCTTCCTCTACCTCCTGCTCCCTCGCGTCGCGTTCCAAGAGAGGGTTAAATTCGCTCCACGACCTCGCAGGAGTCCTTTTTTTTTCGCGGAAGAGCGAAAACAGCGCTCTTGCGACTGCGAGATGGGTGCAACGCGGCTGCCACGCCGATGCGACGCGAGTGCGGCGAGGAGGTGATATACACACGCGCACACACGCTGAACAACGACGGGAAAGGTGTGTGCCATAATTAAGAAAGTAACGAAGAAATGCGCGAACATCTTCGTCATAGTATGGATATGCTGCGATATCATAAAACCGACGTGCAAGATCGCCTCGAGCAAAATTACCAAGAAATAGTAGGAATGCATGATATATTACAAGATGTGCCGCAAACATCATCAGAAAAGGTATATAGTAATATTATATATATATTGAGTTAGTACATTACATTTAATTAATAAGTACAGTGCATCAAAGTATTACATATTTTGTATACATTTAATCTATTACTCTATGTTGTATGCGTGCTAACCCGAATTTATCTAAATTATAATTATAATATATTTTTTTATTTTCTTATATACATACTATTTTTTGTAACTGTGTCTGTGCGTTTCCACTGTATCTATTACGTTATAAATAATATTTTCATATGTATATTTATATTCATACATTCTCAGCGATGTTGATACACTGGAAACAGTTATTTTACTGATAACGTTTTGCTTGAGATTTAGCGTACTTTTAATTCGCTGAAAAGCACGGCGACTGCTGAGTGAATGTGTTGAGACTTTGAGTGCGCTTAGAATCGTTTAGTAGATAATCATCATAAAACGGTTGAGAACTGTTGCGTTCTGCTGAACGTAGCCATTATTGACACACGTTGAGCAACTTTTTGCATTGCACTAATATTCAAAGTGCTCTGAAATTTGTTATTAAAAAATTCTACTGGTAAAAAGAGCGGCAAGGTTTCACAATATTACATTTAAAAAATCTATGTTTAATATGAATAATCTCTTTTTGATAGATCATTCGTAAAAATATATTCCTTATAGAAATTTAATACTGTAAGTGATTATTTGGCTAGTAATTAATTACTTATTTTGAGTATTAAAATCATTAAAAACAGTACTTTTAATACTCAAAATAAGTAATTAATCACTAGCCAAATAATCACTTACAGTATTAAATTTCTGTATATATATATATATATATATATATATATATATATAAGGGTTATTAAATATTAAATAAAGTATTATATTTTTTTTCGTATTAATGAGTGACTATTTTTATTTAACATTTTTTTTATGTAACAAATTTGATTCACTTTATTCAATGTTAATGTTCAGATTTTTGTTTCAAAAATCGGGATTTTAAAAATTATCTTTTAGTCTGAACGAGACTAACAGCGAGCAGCACTAAAAGTAGCTCGACAAAGTTCTATTGATACAGTCCTGCTCACATGAATATACGAACACATGGATAATAGAGCCACTTCATCAAAGACCCAAGTGGTAAACACGTGCAGTAAAAGGAGGGGGAGTACGAACCGGTTGTAGACTATCAAGTCGGGAATGAAGTACGACAGTTCGTGGAAAACGTTACTCCGCAACATTTTCAATCGAAAGATTTAGACGATCACTCCTAAAAAAATATTTAAAATGCTGCCGAGACGTCGCATTATTGACCTTCTGCAAGTGATTTCATCCCAGTCGTAAGTAAACTATCGCATATATATATATATCTAAAAATCTTTATATAAAAAGAGTAATATAATAGTGACGTCGTGTCAAATAAATCGCAAAGTGTTTTAATGCACATTTAATTTCATCACGAATTAATAAATATATGATAGAAATAAATTTATTTAAGAAAATAAATTATGTCTTCACTTATCTAAGAATAAATATCTTAGTATTAGCAGCCATAAATATAATATTTAGAATGCTATTTTATATTATTAAAGTAGTGAAAGTAATTTCTATCGGCTTTATAAAAATATATAAGAAACGTAAGAAATATGAGGAGAGGGGAAGATAACGATATCAGTGACAATCAGACGAGTCAACGTGTGTCAATCCATTATAAAAATAGCGCATTAATTCGATAACGATTCTTAATAGACTTATTTTGGGATAGAATAGTGTTAAAAATTTAATAGCAAACGCGAAATATAAACTTTAAAATTATTCTGAATTTTTAGATGCAAATGTCCAGCGCATGGAAATCCAGGAGCTAATAGCGTACGGGATCACGGGAAAACTCGGAGCACTGCAGCAAATGTTACAAGCGAAAAGGAATATGCTTTCGAGGTAAAAATTGTGTAAGAAGAGAGAAACTATTAAAAGCTCTCTTTAAAGTGCATGTCAATGTGTTGATTTTATCGCAAATACCACGATTATGTAATCGAAAGTCTCCCGCGTTGTTTAGTCAGATAAGAACTGTTTTTGCAGTAACTGTACTCGATATTCGAGTTATCTGAATATTATTTGTAACATGTCAGGTGTGAATGTATTAACAAAGCTACTTTGGAAAAAAGAAATTATTATTTAGAGATTATTAGACATAATAAGTTTTACTTTAAAAATTGTTTAAAAAATAAATTTTATTTTAGGAGTTATAGATTCAATTATAATAATAAGAAACATAAAAAATATTGGCAATAAGAGAGTCGCCGCGGTAATTAGTAATGTCAAAAGACATTGCAGACGTATTTGCATATTACAAATTTCCGGACGTTTCGGCTCTTCTTCGAGCCATCCTCAGAGGTACATCAATAAGCCATTCTCCATCATAACCATGAGTCTTCGAATTAGGAAGTCGGAAAACCTTGAGAACTAAATGATTAATTGCTATCTATAAATGGTCAAAATTAATTAAAAGAATAAGAGCAATAACTCCGAATTTTTATCCGAGCACTCACCCAGATAGTCCGGAGAACGGAGGATAGTCAACAATATAAAATTACATTAAAGATTAAAAATTAAAGTGTCCATGACATGTTGTTGTCACGATAGATCGCACGACACTGTGAACCGTCAAGTGGAATAAGAACAATTATACCAAGTAAAGTAGGAATCTTGTAAGTTAAAATGGAAATAAAAGTACAAATAGTGTAAATAAGTAAATGTATATAAATATTCTTCTCAGACCAAGGAAGCGCAAGGTTACAACTTATTTAGGAATTCGGTATCTTTTTGTAAATTAAAACTATTATTTCGTAACCTTGCGCTTCCTTGGTCTGACGAGACCAAGAAAGTGCAAGGTTACAATTTATTTAAATTTATTTAAAATGGGAATATGCATGATATAGGAATTCAATATCCTTTTGTAAATTAAGGCTATTATTAGTATCATTTTACAATTTGATGTAAAACATTTCTGAAACCAGTCGTTTAAATACATATTTTCCGAATTCTTACATCATGCGTACGTTCCCATTTTAAATAAATTTAAATAAATTATAACCTTGCGCTTTCTTGGTCTGAGAAAGATATTTATACACATTTACTCATTTATTATTTATACTTTTATTTCCATTTTGACCATTTATAGATAGCAATCATTTAGTTCTCGTAGTTTTCCGACCTCCTAATCCGAAGACTCATGGTTATGATGGAGAATGGCTTATTGATGACCTCTGAGGATGGCTCGAAGAAGAGCCAAAACGTCCGGAAATTTGTAATATGCAAATACATCTGTCTTTTGACATTAAGCACTAATTACCGCGTCGACTCTCTTATTGCCAATTTCTTTTGTTTCTTATTAATTATTATTGAAGTTAATAGTTCTTTTTTAATATATATTGACTACATATGGTCATATATGATTATATATGATTATATATAATTATATATGATCATACAGAAACAAAATTCATATATAATTGCATTATACATAATTATATATATTTATACATAATTATATATAATTTTTTTCCCGGGTAGTTAAATCCGATCTAGTACAATAGATGTTAAATTCTCTTTAATAATTTAATTTTTTTCTTTATATCACTAAACATTTAAAATATTGCAATCTATTAATTTATGTATTATGTAAATGATTAGAAGTTGCGCAAAATTTTAGATGGCCTGTTCTACGGTGCGGTATGGAGTAGGAGTAACGAGAGAGTTAGGAATGGACATACAAAATTTGGGAGCGAAGAAAACGTGTCTGATGACAGATCCTAACTTGGTGAATTTAACCCCCGTGAAAACTGCCATTAACAGCCTCTCCAAATATGGAGTTCAATTCGAGATTTACGATAAAGTACGCGTAGAACCAACTGAGCAGAGTTTACAAGACTCGATCGAGTTTGCCAAGCGTGGAAATTTCGACGCTTTTATAGCGGTACGTATACAAGAAACGCGATAAAAAACTATAAAGAGAAAGAGAGTACAACTAACTCTTAATGTCGCGTTTTTTAATGAAATTTACATATATAAATATCTTTTTGTTATCTCATTAAAATAATCTGTTTATTTTTATTATACATATCATATTTTTAATTATTATCTAATCATATTATATGATTATTATTGATGGTGATGGTTTCCTGTTGCCTTCCACATCGCAATATCACAGCCACCTAATCAGTGATTGACGTCTGTGAATGTTCAGTATCGGGCCTGTCGAGAATCCTCCCCAGCCTCAATCTGACAGTGACTCTAGCTGCTGCCCTATATCTCACTTGTTCTTTTAGTCGCCTCTTACGACAGGCAGAACGTACCATGGGACTATTCTACCCCGGTCCCATACAGGGGGAGATTATTATTATTATATTAATCTGCAGGTTGGCGGTGGTTCCGTGATTGATACCTGCAAAGCGGCAAATCTGTACAGCTGCGATCCAGACGCCGACTTCTTGGATTACGTGAATGCCCCGATTGGGAAAGGTAAACCGATCCAGGTTCCTCTGAAACCGCTCGTCGCCGTTCCGACAACCTCCGGTACCGGTTCTGAGACAACTGGAGTGTCCATCTTCGATTATCGGCCCCTAAAAGCCAAAACGGGGATCGCAAACAGGTAAACGTTCATTATACGTCGTTGGATTGAAAGAAGATATGCAAAAGAATTAATTCATTAACTCTTTAATCGCAGAGCTCTACGTCCAACGTTGGGAATCATCGATCCCAAGCACACTCTGACTTTACCGGAGAGAGTATGCGCTTACTCCGGTTTCGACGTGCTCTGCCACGCTTTGGAATCCTTTACGGCGATACCCTACACAGAGAGGACGCCGTGCCCATCGAATCCAATTCTGAGACCAGCTTATCAAGGCAGCAATCCTGTCAGCGATGTCTGGGCGCGATATGCTCTTCAAGTTATGCGCAAGTAATTAATCAGTCAATTACTTAAGCACAATTGCGTCAATCCAATATCTGTGCATCTATATCTACTTTAAACCGCAGATATTCCAAATCAGAAGAATAGTGGTTGAATTTTTATCAAGAGATAGAATTACGAAGTTATATAATATTAAAATATAAAGCACTATTCTAATTAATATTCAAATAAATGTATTAATTTTACAAAGCTATCTCTCTTAACAAATATAAAAAACGCTAAAACAGTTTGATATTTTCTTAATTTTTCATCAATTTCATAAACATAAAATGTAATATTAAAATCTAAGGATTAAAAGAAATAAACGTTGTTTAAAATTTACTTTATAAAACACATAAATTAATAAATGATATTTGTAGTTAACATTAATAAATATTTGATCTCTTGCATAGATATTTCAAGCGAGCAGTTTACAATCACGATGATTTGGAAGCGAGGAGTCATATGCATTTAGCAAGTACAATGGCGGGCGTTGGTTTCGGAAATGCTGGTGTTCATCTTTGTCATGGACTTTCGTATCCTATCAGCGGAAACGTTCGAAATTTCCAACCAAAAGTAATTATAAACTTCAAATATACTTCTTTTAAAGCGTCAATAACAGTATATCTTTATTCGCACATAAAATTAAATTATCCTTTCCTTTATCTCTTATATTTAGAATATATATTTTAAATTATACTATTTTTCTGTATCTCTTCTAGAGATACAGGACTAATTATTTGAAATTCTTTGATGTTTTTATTGAATCGCTATCTTATTTAAGGGATACAGCGATGATCATCCCATAGTTCCTCATGGCCTATCTGTGGTGATCTCCGCGCCAGCCGTGTTTTCCTTTATCGGAAGCGCATGTCCAGAGAGGCATTTGGAAGCTGCGGAACTGCTCGGTGTAGACGTCAAGAATTCCAAGCGGGCTGACGCGGGAAAAATTTTGGCCGACACCGTGAAGGAATACATGCGCGTCATGAAAATTGAAAACGGCTTGACAGAACTTGGCTTCAAAAAAGAAGACATTCCTACGTTAGTTCAAGGCACTTTACCTCAGGTAAATTCAGTGCGCCATGTATTTCTTATCAAATGGAAAAAATGTAACATAATAACATATATAAAATGTATAAGCAGTAATGATCAAGGTACATTCTCCTTTTTAGAGACATCAAAAATTTAAATTTCTTTCTTTCTGTTTTCAGCATCGCATCACAAAATTGGCTCCACGTGAACAGTCTGAAGAAGATCTTGCGCAGTTATTGGAAAATTCATTCACCATTTATTAATGGTCACTTAATACGAAATTAACGTTTCGTTAAGTGTACATAAATAAAATTGTAATAAGTAAAGACTATTTTTATACAATAAACAATAGGATTTATAAGAAAACGCACAAATTTTATTTAATGATTTGAAAGATTCGCGTTGCTAAATGTAAAATAAAAAGTTTTAATTAGTTTAGAAGTGACTGCTTTATATATAAGTTATTAAAGAATAAAACAACTCTTTTTTTCAAAAAGGATTTTTAGTAAAGTAAATACAACGCATAATATACAGGATATTTCAGGATCCATGGGACAATGTAGGAACCCGTGCAATTATGCTGAAATGAGGCTCACCCAAAAATCGGTGGGGATACGCACATAAATAGAAGGCACATATGTGGTAATCTTCGGACAATAAACGCGCGCGAAGACAGCCACATAATGTCCTCCCTGTTTCTCGTATTCTCACTGTATTCTTTTCTATTTTTATTTCTATTTTCTAAACAACTTCAAGGTGTCATGTTTTCTGGAAAGTTTTGTAATGAGCTTCACACTATTTACCATTTATAACAAAATGTCATTCGAGATTTTTAAACCCCTTTCTCCTTTTTTTAATATAAATTGTTAGAGAAGACTAAAATAGAAATAAAATTATGGCAGTTGTAGGAATTAATGGATTTGGAAGAATAGGGAGAATGTGTCTTCGCGCTTGCCTCGAGAAGCGCATGGATGCAAGTTTGCGATTATAAAAAAAATATAAGTATAATGTATTACACTGATTAAAACTCAACAATATGATGATAAATATCACAGGTAAAATTAATCAACGATCCATTCCTTACAACGGAATATATGATATATCTTTTTAAACACGACTCTACTCACGGGCCACATCCTTTGTCCCTGGAATGCGACAATGAGTTTATAGTTAGTGGTGGTAAATACAATTTTAGTTTCTTTAAAATTTAAAAAACTAAATCTTAAGTTATAAAAATTTTATCTTGTTTTGTGTATCTTATAAGTACTGCAGATTTTAATAAACTTAATATTCGCCATATAAAACTTAAAATGAAAAGTATTCGCACATAACTCCTGCAATTGCCGGCAAATTTTTTGCGCTTTATTAAAATTTATTTCAGTTCCTGCACGCTTACTTTTCATTTTACTTAACATTTAAGAACATGGTATAAACATTATTTTATATAAAAAATCATAAACGTATTTATCGTTCAATGAGAGACCAGAATCGCTACATCACATGAAAAGCAACCGTGGAAAATACCATGGAAGAATAGAGGAGTGACGTACGTGATAGAAGCTAGCGGAGCATTCACAACACTAGAGAAAGCCAGCGTAAGATTTTAAATTTATATTTCTTTTTTGTAACAAGATGTTAAATAAACTATTGATTCGCTAGAAACTCAAAAATAAAAAAAAGAAGTATTGATATTTTAACAGTTACTATATATTTATATATTTGTAACATTTGTGGACTTACAATTAAATAAGTCTCCTCAAACTATTCTAGTATTCTATAATCTTCAGCAGCATCCTATATTATATGCTAAGTTAGCCGACGTATCTGTATCAAAAATAAAAATAATATATTATGCAGTTGCACATCGACGGCGGCGCAAAAAGAGTTATCATCACCGCACCGTCGATCGATGCACCGATGCTCGTTTTCGGAGTCAATCACACTTGTTACAATCCCAAGAGAGACGGTGTCATTTCTGCGACGTCCTGCACCACGAACTGCGCAGCTCCAATCGTCAAAATCATGCACGACAACTTCGAGGTTCTCGAGGCGATGATCACCAGCATACACGCGGTGACAGCATCCCAAAATACCGTGGACGGTCCGGTAGAAAAGGTTCCTTAGTAATGACTTGTTCTAAGAAATGGGTCCTCCTTCTTTACGCTTTTTCTCTCTTTATTTATTTAATCCAATGAGCATGAGTAAAAAATAAACGATCGATAAAAATGCACGTCTTTCCGGTTATTCAATTATAAATCTGTGGCGCAATAGAATATATTTTTGTCCTATTTAATTATTTATTCTTGCACAGCGAGTTAAACAACCTAAATAATCGTTATAAAAGTTTCGTGTGTGTGCTTCGCACAATTATGTTTTGTCGCAGCTTCGACCTACGGCATTGTGGAGGGACGGTAGGGGCGCACTCCAGAATATCATTCCGACCGCGACCGGCGCGGCCAAGTCATTAGCCAAAATTATCCCCGAGCTGAAAGGCAAGATTTCAGCCATCGCGTTCAGGGTACCGATCCCCAACGTTTCATTGTGCGACATGACATTCAGGTAATTGGCGCGGATGCGGAGGTCACCGGACAACTGACCCATAAAATCCGGCATGCGCGTAACATTATATTCCATTATATTCTCGTTGCACTGATGTAAAAAAAAAAAAAACGTGCACTCGGTTTCACGTAAGGCGCGACTGTGCAATTTTATTGACGTATAACTTTACGTTTGATCGGAATTAAATTGTCATGTTCGACGCTAACAGTAAGTTCGATTCTCGTACGCGCCACTAGAAACGTTTCTGATCTCTGCCTGATATACCGCCTCCAGGGTCAATAAACCGACGACGTACGAGGAAGTGAAAGAGACGATGAGAGAAGCGGCCGAGGGACAGCTGAGAGACGTGCTGGGATACACGGAGGACGACTGCGTGTCGTCGGACTTCAATCACACGACTTATTCTTGCGTGTTCGACGCCAAGGCGGGCATTCCGCAGACCAGCACTTTCATCAAGATCGTCGCTTGGTATATAATAACGCCGCACCCACGTCGTCATAAAACTCAATTTATAAAGAAATATATTATCCCAAATACGCAACCTATGCCTGGATATACATAATTTACAAGTCGAAGATGCAATTTCTTCGATCGCGCAAAAATTTTGATATCTAGGTATACTTGATGCTGAGATCTTTCATTTTTCTTCAGGTACGACAACGAATATGGTTATGCGTATCGTATAACCGATTTGGTTCAATACATGTATAACGCCGATTCCGGTAGTGTTCCTGTAACTGCTGGACAAGTTCTCGAGCATGATGATGATTAGGAGAACAACTTATCAAAGTTAAAACTTGAAATTTGAGAATACGCACTTGTATTCTATTTTAAACCCTTGCGAATACGCATCTTATAATTTTTATGCAACTATCCTCTTCTAAAATAATATTAAAAGACATCGAGTTTAAAGAACAAACGAATTTAACAACACACGCAATTTATCTTTTTATAATATCTTATATGCATGCACAATATCCTCTGCAACTATTTGCAAATTTTATTATTTACAGTTTGTTATATTTTTAATAAATTTCAATTTGTATGTAGATTATATATCTACTAATAAGAATCTTATTTATAACTTCATGGCCATGTAACATGAAAAACTTTTGTAGAATCAAAATTATATATATACACGCACATTATATATATAAAATATATTAAAATACACGGATATATTACAAAAATGAGATATCAAATTATAAAAATAAATTATAAATATAATAATTATAATTATAAATGAAGTAAAACATAAATAAAGCAATTAATTATAAATAAAATAAATATTTCGGTTAGAATTCTGTTCAAAATCTAGCACGAATTTTTATAGATCCTCAAAAAAATCTGTTCCGAAGTAATTACAAAATTATTATTAGAAAAAGTTATATACACGCTGTGTAAGTTACATATTATAATCAGGTATTAATCACGTCTGCGTAACTAAGCCGTTGATACTTGTCATGCTAATGATAAAAGTAAATCCTCTTCGACGATAAATATCCAAAAAATAAGTAGATATCCAAAGAGATCGACGAAAGAGTTAATATACATCGGCACCGGCGCGGTTGAACTTCGCGGCGCGCCAACATGTCGACAATCGATAATCAAGCCGCACGTGATCTCCCGAACGTCGGCGATGGAGCACGAAGCTCCGTTCCGTTTTATATCATCGCACCCGTGCCCTTCAAATGACACTACTTCGTTAGTAGCCGCGGCGGACGGAACTGGTTTTTTGGTACGCGGTGAGTATCTCTTCCACACACTAGTTCCACTTGACGTGTATCCCCATTGTCTCTCTTCTCGCTCCCTGGGTGAAATCCATCGTCATCGTTCGTCGCTAATCGTTCGCCCGATCGTCATTTTTCCTGCCGGACGTTGCGTACGTGCGACACACATAACCGTCAAAAATCGCGTCTGCCGTCCCGCGCGAGACGTATGTACGCTGCACCGGCCATTCTCGTGACGTCTCGGACCAGTAAAGTATCAAGTGTCTCCCGTATAGTCGCGGAGACGATCCGGTTGTATTCCTGCGAGAGAGAGAAGCGCGGCGTGAGATCGAGGAGATGATGTAACAACCGGGCGGTGCGATACCTTTCCCGCGACCTTCTTCGCGACGCTCGACCGGCTCGACGGAATCCCTTCGCCGGGTTCGCCCGATGACGCGGATGGTGACCGTTAAACGGCCCTCGCGCGGTCAATATTATCGCTCGACGATTGCACGGCTGTAATGAGACGGGAGGACTGCGATTCTACGGGATATTATTAGGTATTCAGAGCCCGATCTTATATTTGTCATCGCCTTCAGGACGATCTTGAGAAGCTATTCGGTCGTTTTATTGAATTTAAGGTGATTTTGAGTAATAAGATCGGATTATGAGTACCGCCCTTGGTTGACCTTAGCTCATATTAATTTGGAAATTAATCGTCATGCGTGTCACGTGTAATTACTGTATCATCGATTTTACATTTTGATTAATGATACCCCTCCGCTTATTAAATCCAGCTATTCTCGTACTTTACCTTCAATCATATATTTAGTCAATTATTTATACTTCAAGTATTTGAAGGGTACGAAAACAATGTTTGCGTTTTTTCTAAATATAAATAAGCGTATAATAAACCGCGATTTTGCGTTTTGGCGAGTTGCTGTAAAGAAACGAGTTTCTGAACTAACATTTATGAGAGAAAAACCCTCGGGAAAACCGGTTCGTCTTTGATTGTATGAATAAGTACAAAATCGTCATAATTTCGGCTTTCAAATACAAATAATTGCTAAAATAATTGTTGAGAAATTAGTTATAAAAATAGCTCGCGCTTCTCTGTCAGAACAAATTCGATTGCGCAAAGTTATATAGATATCGTAATACTTCAATAAGAAGTTATTTCTGTCCGCGTTAAATACCCCGAGTATCGCTAAATTAATCAAGACTCGAAGTCGCCGGAAGTCCGATAGTCCGAATAGATTTGCTCTCCCGATTCGGATCACGTTAGATGATACGCGGTTGCATCGCGATGCGCGGCGATTTGATAATCCCCACTGATCCCACTCACGCGAGGTCACGATCATCCTCATGGACACCGGGATGTCGAGGAACTTGGACACACCCCCCTCTCCCTTTGACCTTGCCTGACCTACGAGATTTCCCGGCGGTGCCCAATCGGCGATCGTGTCGCCGAGGCGTGTGCCAAGATTGTCGCCACCGCAGCTTCGAAGACAAATTCAAGACTAATTGTAAATAACGTTTACGTCGCGCTCGAAATTACGTAAGCGGCCGCGAAATCTCTCTCTCCGATAGTTCCGCTGCATTTGTAATCCCCATTGTATTTTTAGCAATAAATGCTGACAGATCTTAACAGCTCACAATGTACTCTAATTAATAAAACTATAATTAAATTAATAAAACAAAACTGTCTGATACGGTGAAGAAGAATTGATAGTTTTTTATTATGCCTATGTGATGAATATCAATTATCGTTTACGCGATATTTATGAGCATCCTTGAAACGCGATTGATATTCTGAAAATAGTGGGGAAGCAGCGAATGATGGATCATCATGCGTCGCACATCTATTTATACTTTAACCTAACGTCCAATGATCTTCGCTACTGAAATTTGTTGATTAACGATGAGACGCGTTCTCGCGCACCTGTTTCACATGGTCACGCCAGTCTCCCTGACCGTGGTCGCGCGGAAAACGCGTGGCCGTAGCGCAACGTCTTGTAACGCTTTTGTCCGATTTTCCAGTTGCAAACAAGACGACGACATGAGCAAAATCGGAATTAACGGATTTGGCCGTATCGGCCGTCTCGTGCTGAGGGCTTCCCTGGAGCGAGGTGGTCAGGTATGTTGAAAGTAGAGCTGCGATCCGCAAGTCGGTCGGAACCGCGCTCGTTTTGCTTCCTCATAGAGGAAGCTTTGTAATGGTGAAAAAATTTTTTTTCGAGATTTTGATGGAAATAGGTTTAGAATGTTCTAAAATGTCGAAAAATCATATTAGTAAAAAATGTCCGGAAGTATGTATGTATGTGTGTGTGTGTGTGTGTGTGTACGGATTTTTGTACACGCATCTACTTCTACAATTTTTTAGATACCAGTTTGAATTTTTGCACACAAATAGAGTATCATAGAAAGTATGTCCTCCTCAAATTTTATTGAAATCGGTCTACCGGTATAGATTTTATGCAGATTTTCCTTTTTTGAAAAATGTGTTTTACGCTGCCGCTTTCTCAATATTTGAGATAGCGATTTATTTTTAATTTTATTATATTTTCCAGTTTTTTCTACCCCTATTTCATATATAATTCATTAAAATTTGATTGATCAGATCTCGTATTACACACATTTGAAATTTCGAAGAATTCGTACATACATAGAAGCTTTATAAAACTTGATCTGATCAACCAAATTTTAACCAATTATATAAGAAATAGGGGTAGAAAAAAAAAAGACTGGAAAATATAATTGAATTAAAAATAAATCGCTATCTCAAATATTTATAATATCGGGCTGATTTTTTTTATCGATAAAGTATTGTTTTAGTTTTTAAGTGGACAAGTATTTTTAGTATTTTTTAGTGAATGTATATAATTATTTACGCAGTCCCCAAAAGAGTTAAGTGTGAAATCAGAACCTTTGCTAACAAAGCTTCCTCTATGAGGAAGCCAAAACAAATAAATACCGATAATTATACCTCAAATAAAATAAAAACTTGCACACTTAGGAACTATGAGGAAGCAATGTGCAAGTTTCTACTTGCACAATTAAAAACTACGAGGAAATAATGTGCAAGTTTCTACTTGTTTTACCTAATCCGAGTTCTCTGTCAAACCAGGTCGTCGCCATCAATGACCCTTTCATCGGTCTCGATTACATGGTCTACATGTTCAAGTATGACTCCACCCACGGCAAGTTCAAGGGAGAAGTCAAGGTCGAGGGCAGCAATCTCGTCGTAAACGGAAACAAGATTGCCGTCTTCGCCGAGCGCGATCCGAAGGCGATCCCGTGGGGGAAGGCCGGCGCGGAGTACGTCGTCGAGTCGACCGGGGTGTTCACGACCATCGAAAAGGCATCTGTACGTGAAATTCGACCCAAAAGTCGTTTATTTCATTAGAATTCTCGTTTACACCTATGAGTTCAATGTTCTTCGGTGCACTTGCAGGCTCACTTGGAAGGCGGCGCCAAGAAAGTCATCATCTCCGCCCCGTCGGCTGACGCGCCGATGTTCGTCGTCGGTGTGAACTTGGAAGCTTACGATCCGAGCTTCAAGATCGTCTCCAACGCCTCGTGCACCACCAACTGCTTAGCACCTCTCGCCAAGGTGGTCCACGATAATTTTGAGATCGTCGAGGGCCTCATGACAACCGTACACGCGATCACGGCTACCCAGAAGACCGTCGACGGACCTTCCGGCAAGGTGTGTATACGATACTGTAGCTGTTTATCAAGATAAATCATTCGAGATTGTCGTTATGTAACACCATTTATCATGCTTTTCCGGTAACAGCTGTGGCGTGACGGCCGTGGTGCAGCACAGAATATTATCCCCGCTGCAACTGGAGCGGCCAAGGCAGTAGGCAAGGTCATTCCCGCCCTCAACGGGAAGCTTACTGGCATGGCTTTCCGCGTACCCGTGCACAATGTGTCCGTGGTCGACTTGACGGTTCGACTTGCCAAGCCTGCCTCCTACGACGCTATTAAAGCCAAAGTGAAGGAGGCTGCTGACGGTCCTCTGAAGGGTATCCTGGGCTACACCGAAGATGACGTTGTCTCGTCCGATTTCATCGGCGACAATCACTCCAGCATCTTCGACGCCAAGGCTGGCATCCCTCTAAACGACAACTTCGTGAAACTGATCTCGTGGTACGACAACGAGTTCGGTTACTCCAGCCGAGTTATCGACTTGATCAAATTCATGCAGAGCAAAGACAACTAAATAGTCTTCAGAAGTCGATTGTTTATCCGTGTCCTTCTAGCTCCGGTTTCGCCATATAGCGAAGTCACTGTATGGAGCATATCATTGTGAAAAAAGCTGCTGTAAGAAACACTCTGTATTAATCGGCATCATTATTAATTTCTAGCCGAGATCTATATACTCGGAGTATAAAACTAAAGAATGCTAGCATACATTCTTTCTCGCACAGTCAATAGAATTATAGATAAAGCGACGTCTCTTCGTCGCTGATTGAAATACAAAATAAGACAGGCTCTAGTGTTCGTATCTAAAGATCTATATATTTACCTTGTTACTATTAGAGTCAGTGAAACAGACATGTACATGTGAGTATTCTAACTTTACATGTTATACAGTAGAGCCTGTGTAATCGCGAAGTACGCATTACGTAAAATAAGACATGTGTGAAAATAGAATTATAGCTCAAAAGTTTGTTGTACTAAATTTATTATCGAGCGCAATTTTATTTATCGAATTTCGTCACAGCGCATCACCATGTGTACGGAGGTTTTATTATGTAGAATTGCAATTGCAGTACTCAACTTTCATCATTCGTTCATTCATTCATATTCAAGAGATGTTAAAAGTATTTGTAATTTTTTTCTTGTACGTGATTAACATTATTCTTCCATTCACACAATGATATCAATAAAAATTGTTATGAAACTAAGTAGTTTCTTTATTCGTATTTGACAGACACTTCTGTATATGTATTCTACATCATTACATTTTTTTACAGGACTGCAGATAATAAATCAGATAATTCTGACATAAGTATTAATTTCATATAATTTTTACACAATATCTATAATTACAAAAAAATCTTTGTCGTATGACTCGTTGATTTTCAAAGCTTTTACCTCTAAGTAGTCTCGTGATATTTGACAAGACAATACTGTCGATTACTGACGACAATATGTACTTCAAAATTTCGCGTTATGGCACAAAGAGTTATTAACAACGATCGCTCGACAAATTTATTTATCCGCTATCTGTAGGAAAAATAAAAGTTGGAAAATATGATGAAGGTCTTAACGTTAATTACGAATCAATATATATTTGATTGGATAGAAATGGCAATTTATATAAATAAAGCGCTGAGACTTATATAGAGCTGAGCCACGGAGACTGAATTTACAAAAGGAATTTTTTTTTTTTTTTTTTTTTTTTTTTTTTTAAATAATGCAATCTTATGTCCGTTGAGTAATCTCTACTATTAGAAATATCTGCGAAACTGGCTGAACAGAATGTCGGTTGTATTGATTCTTGATTTTTGTTGTAGATGTGTGGCTTTGATAGATCTATATTTTTCTCAGGCCACAAATAGTTTCCACCAACTACAGCAACTATTTCTTAAAATCTACAATATTAGAAATCGATATAACCATCTCAAAGAATTGATACACCAAAATCGACGTACTCAACGTGAATTGATTCTGAGCATTATACATCTATATAAATTTATTTTTGAAGTATTCTGTTCCTGTAGATTCCACTGTTCTCTCGTATATCTTTCTTCAAAGTGTAACAGATATTTTATAGGTACGCTTGTTATCACGGAATAAAATATAACGTCATAAGTCATAACAGTCCTGATTATTCCATTTCTCCGTTGACGCCCCATCTTCTTGTCAAGTTTTATAGTCATACGAAAATATAATTAGATTTTGTTGCAAACAATAAATACTTATTTGTTTTTACAATACAACTAATTCAAAATAGATATTATGATTCTGTTTACGGCAAAGTGTTCTTTAGAAGAGATTCGTTAATATAGACAGAGGGGAATATGAAATATCTGATATAATCCTCATGAAGTTAACAAAGCACAGAAATCACAAACACAGAAGTTTCAAATATCTGTACTGTAGAATAACAATGTGACAGATGCACTTGTATGCGCAGTGTGCTTATATTATAGAAATGTATATAAATTCGAGACGATGAAAAGGAAAGTTCTTATGCAAAAACGTAACACATACAAGTCAGTAAATCACAGGGAATTTGATAACGTAGGCTTTAAACCTGAGAGTGATTGTTTTAAATACTTTTACATATAAACGTGAACAATAGCTCATAAACTTGACAAAAGCAAATTCGCAAATACTTGTTATATATCGATAAAGATCATAATCAGCTTTGTATATACATGATTCATAATTTATGTCATAGACGACATATACACTCTTCTTTCAATCTCAAGTATAAAATATCTATGTAATATATATATATATATATTTTTTTTGTAAATCGCGTCCCCTGCCGCATCTGTCTGTCTACATTGATCGTTATGAATGTGGATGAATACTTGGTTGGAAAAGAGGAGTTCTAGACTAGCATAACGTATTAAATACATGTGTTTACAATGATTTGAGGACACATAATACCTCGTAGCTTCGAACGAATGAATGATAACGAATAGTAATCACATCAAGTCAAGAGCAAGAGTTTTGCACGCAAATTTATACGTTCTTGGAGTGCGCTAGCCAGTTCACGTGTCAGTTCTTCGCAAACCAAGCGTAATTCCGCATTCTTTTCCCTTAATTCTTGTAAAGTTAATTTCTTCTCCTCTTCCGCTTCATTTTTACTTTCTTCTTCGCCGTCTCGTTCTGTCAAAATTATATATTAAGCATAATTACGAAAGTAAAAGTATGAGCAAAAAAATGGTTTGAGCATCTGCTTTAAAAGTATCTCTAATATTTTAAAAGAGAAATCAAATATTTCTGCTTATAAATGTATCATTAACTGCATAAAATGATGAAAATTACACTAAAAAATAAATTGTAAATACAAATACCGAGAAAATGCTGAATGTTGAGAAATTAAATAATGAGATAACACTTCTTACTTGGACTCGGTTTCCTATAAATATGAAATGCTCCGCAGACACCAGTGAATTGTTGAGATTGTGGTACCGTATTTTCTACAGATGGTACCGTATTCTCAGGCACGTCACTCTTGGGAGAAAAGTGAGAGAAGTCAGCGACAAAAGCTTGACTTTCACTTAACGTTCTCTGTCCCTCACCCTCACTTCTTTGGCCGACCAATTTGCGAGGCGAAGTCTGCAGCACAAAAACGGATCATTAAATCCCTGTCTTAAAAAACGTTATAAATTAAGTAAAAAGTTATAAATTCCGTTGTAATATCTTTTACAAGGTATATAGAATAAAAAGCATTCCTTTTAAAAAGGGGCACAAGAGAATTTTATCGTATACAATAAACTTACAATTCCTGGCGAAATTCTAGGTGGCACAAGCGGCGGTGCCCCAAGAAAAATTTGACCATTTTTTCCTGTAAGAATACGCAAGTTTATAGCATAAGACATAAGATTTCAGTTTCGTAACCGCAGTATTGTATCGTGGAGTATCGGTAGAGTGACGTATACCTAATTTATTAAGATCAAGACTAGAACTGCGCGCGTGTGTTCTATAAGGTCTGGGTGGTGGTGGTGGCGGTGGTTCCTTCTTAGGAGTCACGATAACGGCGTCTTCGGGAGCCGCGGGTGGTTTCTTCGCGAGGGGTCGTTGCACCAACGACGCCGCAGAATGTTGCAGATCGTCATCCCCCAAGGTTGTGCAGCTGCTACTGCTGCCGTTGGCGCCCGAAGCGAGAATCGCCGCTTCGGGCGTCAAGCGCAACGCCACCGGATGCAGGATCTTCGGGTCGCGTTCGACGGCTGACTTCTGGAAATCGAAATTCACCAGCTGCAGCCCCGGGCTGGTGACCGAGGAGCTGCTCGCCCCGGTCGGCGAGTCCACGAACTTTGTCCACTCGCGATTCTTCTCGCGGACGTTCGCGGAGTTCGGCGGCGATTTTTGAGCGGTTGTCGCCGATGGGACTTGCGGCGGCGCGGCAGCTGTCGCTGTTTGCATAACCAACGGGATCGACAAGGACGGAGGTAAAACGTCGGGCAGAGGCACGTGGTTCCTCCTCAGCACGACGAGATGCATAGCCACGTAGAATTCTTGTAAACTGAGCGCTCCGTCTCTCGTGACGTCCGCGAGCTGCCAGATGCGTCGTAACTCGGAAACGGGAAGCCGCGACTTTTCGAAGAACGTTCTGGCCACCGGCCCGGCCAGAAGGCCCTCCGGATCTGACTGCAACTGTGCGAATTGCGCGGCGTAATAATCACGCTGCTCGTCGCTGATAATCCACACTTCTTCCGGCGGGAAACCCGAGCCGTCACCTTCCCCGTCACCGTCGTCGCTACTGTGACGCTCCGAGCTCTCCTCCTCGGTGCCCAACAGCTGTCTCTGCTCCTCGGAAACCAATAAGCCCTGCCAACCACCGGAAACGGAGTCCAGGATCGTCTCACTGCCCAGCATACCGTCGTTTCTCTCCTGAGTCATGCTGTTCGTCGGCGTGGGAGAATCCGTGCTACCGCCAGTCTCGCGCGGAGATTCTGCCTCGCTCTCGCTCTCGGTAGTGCTCTCGGGAGGATGACGTCTACCCTTTGCTCCTCTGGTTATGTCCGGACTCCTTCTGCCTTCCTCGTCACCAGACGTCGGCCACGTAAATCTCGGCAAGGTAATAACATCCAAAGACGCAGTTATCATGTCTCTGGAGACTTCCAAACCAGCCTGGTGGCCTGCGATGAGTTTCAACACTGCGTAAAATTGCTTCTTGCCCAGATGCGTGCTACCCTTGGTTCCCATGCATACGTCCAATATCTACAAGCAAAAAAATAATATAATGTATGTCCATATGTAACCGAGTTTCTATGAAATGCTTCATCTGCATCTTTTTTTCTCCAAAACTACATGACAACCGTCAATCTACCTGGCAACAATAACAATCTGCTTTCCGCTAAAACTAACACACGCTGCAAGGAACATGAGAATCCTCGCAAATAGCTATAGAGTATAGATCGTTGCAAGAAATGCAAGAAGAAGTGACTCTATATATTCCCCGCTGACGAATTAATCGGTTCACCTGCCACGACATAACCTCCACAAACGGACCCTGGACGTCTCGTCCGTCCCGTTCGCACGTATGTGCACCTCGGCGTGAGAATCTCTCTCCAAATACCGAGATAAATTTTATCACAATGCATTCCCCGACGGGAGGAAAATGTCAACGTCAGGTCGCGCTTTCCCCTCTGCCACCGAGAGCTCACCTTCATCGTGACATCCCGCGGCAGGTTGGCCGAGCGCAACAGCTCGGCGACTTTGATCACGGGCACGCTGTCACTGTCCGCGTTCTCGCAGCAGTAGATGAATATGTCGCCGTAGTAGCGGTGCTCGGTCGCGGTCAGATGCAGACTCGCTATCGTCAGCAGATCCCAGTCCATCTTGACGGTCGGCGCGTCCGCGCGCAGCCGAGACCCGAGACTGCCGAGTGCCGAGCCGAGAGCGATGCCTCGCGTCCGGCTCGTCCCCGGGCCCCCCCGGGGTAGTCCGAGCTCGCGCTGTTCGCGTCTCGGAGCGCGGCCCGCTCTCCTTCTCGCGCAATGCTCACTACTCACGAATCCGCTCTCTGCTTGCCCTGCTTCACGGCGCGGCCGCGCTCCGTGGCGGTCGCATATCTCAAAAACGTCGTTCGCTACCTGCTCCTGCTGCAGGCCCTGCAGCCTGCAACCCCGTACTTAGTCCCGTACGCGCGATTATCGCTATCTCCGGTCTGGCTGGCTGGCCGACTGGCGCGATACCGCGATATTTGACATTACTATGTAATCCGTGTCGACTAACTCGCCCCGGCAGAAGTGCTGACTTCTGAACGGTGGTGCGTGCGTGGTAGCTCCGTATTTGTGATACACTGGCTCCAGTTCTGCATTTATGATACATTAGTTTCAGCTCCGTATTTATTACATGTACTTCAGCTCCATATTTATAATATATGTTATAAGCTTCAGCTTCGTATTTATAATATACAGATATTATAAAAAGTTCAACTCCGTATTATTTATATTTTATATTATATAAGCTTCGGCTCCATATCTGTGTCATCAGCAGCTTCATCATGAGCTTCCATTACTTATTTGAGTCTCGATTGCGTGTCAAACTTCATAACGTGAAATCTATATCTGTACCTTAGTTAGAGGTAAAGAATCGTATCTTTAGTTTTTGTCAGAACGAAGTTAATTTATACTTTTTCTATCAGGAGCTTTAATTGTATAATGATAAAGGGTCTTATGGTAATTATTATACTAGTTCCTATAAAAGATATCATGTTTAGAATGTCGTATTGGAAATTTTCTCTAAATTTATAATAATGGAGATTCCTTACCTCTAATAAGATATACAGATATAACAATTTCAATCCCTTTCGCATTTATTTTACTTACGCACTAAGCTGCTAACAAGAACTTAGAACGAAACAGTAATATTTAGACTGGTCAGCGTAATATATTTCATGATTCATATCACTCTGATCTAACGATACCTCAACACGAGCATCGAAGTTGAAAGATCGAAATGTTTCATAAGTAATAGCCGTAACAATGAACATGGAAATTACATATTATATCGTCGATACTTCGCTATCGTGTACTACTTTCTTTTTTTCGTACAGAAATAAGTTCGATACTGTCCGATGATCGTTCGCATTTAATACAGTTTTTCTTTCTTTGCTAAGATATCGTTATGAAATTAGGATTGTTGTCGGCAGAACACACGCGTGCACTTTTCATAGTTAATAAAGATCGTCCGGAATCCCGTCCTCTCGGAGACGGAAAAGTTCAACGAGTTTATGGTTTACGAGCCATCGGACAGCGATACCGATCTTCGAAAACGGAAAAAAAAAAGAAAACACCTACGACATCATTAACCGTACGAAATGGCTCGTGACTAGAAGAAGTTATTACACACAATGCCCTGTAAAGAACGTTAGTTTCGCTAATAGTTTCGTTGCAATAGTTCGATTTGGAGTTTTCATTTCGACGAGAAGTTATAACGGTCAGTGGAGCGAAGAATCCTCCACGATAATCGACGAAGAAACACTTTTCTTCGTGCTATCGCAGCGTCCCGCGATCGATTTCTGTCCAGATGTCTTAAGTCGCAGCTGGGTCGATGAATCTTCTCTCGGACTGCCGGTAATATTGTCAAAGTCCAAATTGCCGAAATGTTCCTCGAGCGAGTCTTCCAATTTCTTCGAGAGCACCTCAATCTTTCTCGTTCGTTCATCGTCGTACTGCGAAAGAACATAAATTTTCGTAGACTCTAATTGAAATCTATCGCGAACCGAGAGAAATTCGCCTTTCGAAACTAAATTCCTACTTTTTAAAAGTAGACGTTAAGATATTGTGGATCCGGATCTTTGGCTTTGAAGATTAAGATGCAATTTTGCGCAGCGATTTACAGTATTTTAATAATAATATGAAAAGATAATAAAGAAGATAAATAAAATATATAAGAAAAAAGTTTTTGCTGCGAACCTGATAATATAATCTCGCGTTGTTAATAATGCGACGGAAATCTTTTACAGCGTGTTCGACTTTATGATAAATCCGGTTCTTCAACTTGTACTCGACAATCTCGAGAAACATCGGACTCTTAACGATCTTGCAATAATCTTCCATCTGAAAAGCGAAAAGAATATTTTCAATGTACATTCTGTATTTTTACTTCCTCTGTTCTATTTATTTCTTTTTTTTTTCTTTTAACTGACTATTAAAGTGGATGAAGACTGGCCATTCTTATTGTCGCACGAGAGCGGATACTTTAAGACCTTCGCCTCGTCCATCTGCCAGATAGTTCGATGAATCGTCTCCAACTTGTTAAATGTCAGAGGGCTGAGATTCTGTTTCCTCTTGGAGCTGCACCACACCGACCAGCCACGATCGCTCGATTTGCTGGCGCGCTTGCCCTCCAAGTGTTCCGAATCCTTCTTCCTGCCGTGATTCGTTTTTGTGATAGCTGACGATTTCGTTATGTTGTTCGACTTGACATCGCCGACTTTCGCGCACGCCCCTTCCTCCAATTGGAGATCGCTGCTCTCCGCATTTCTCGCTGTTTTCTTGTCGGTCGATTTTCGCGATTTGTGTAGAAGCTGGTAGGATTGCACGGGGTCTTTTCTCTGGCACTTGCGGCCAGGAATTGGTATTACGGTGGTCACCGGTGAATTGGTCGCGCACGACTTGACCGGCTCTTTCTTCTCCAGGTGTAGGTTGCTCGTTTTCATAGATCTTCGTACCGTTTCAGAGTACGTGGCTCTTCCGACGTGATTTTCCAATTCTTTTGTCGGCGTTTCGTCTTTGTTCGCGAAGGGATTAGATACGTGTTCGCGAGAAGAGATCGCTGGGTACTCGCTGTTGATGATCGACGCACGAGTCTTTGTATCTGCGGGTGACGTTACATCCGCGGTCGACGACGATGCGAGCTGCTCCGGTTTTACGTCAACAATTTCCGAGCTGTTCGAAGACTCCGAGCTTCGTCGATCGACATCGTCCTCACGTCTTCGCTTCTGCTTGCCGACGATACTCGCGTTATTGAGAGTCCTGATCAGCCAGGAATCCGTTTTCACGTTGGTCTTGATATCGAGAGCTGTTGAACATGCTTTTTAGAAAAGGATATTGTTTTGCTTATTACTAGGTACCACCTGCAAAAAGATCGCGAGATATTTTTTAATTATTTTCGATAAATACACGCGTGAAATCCTCGCGAAAAAGTTATATCAATCTAACGCTTTTCTCATTACTGTTCTAATAAAATTGATCAATTCTTTATAAAAAGTATATATATATATATATATATATATATATATATATAACAAAATATATCTTATAAAGTTCTTTACCATTCACATCCTCGCGCGACTGGGATATTACGCTCGCGCTAGGCGATAATCTGCACGTGGACCCCGAGTCATCCTCCGAGGCTTCATACGAAGACGCACAGTCAACATTATCATGCTTCATTGATTTCGGATCGTTGCACTCGACGTTTTTGGACGTATCGCTGCCATCCTTTATGTTGAGGGCCTCGAGAAGTATCTCGGCTGAGGCGCATGCCGCTTTCCAGGTGACGTCCTGACGCGCGTCCAGCGATAGAGTTTCCGTGCGCTTCAGGATCCTAGGTGAGTTCTCGAGGTTGAACAGAGGCACGGGCAACTGCGAAGCTGGCGGGAACGAGGTCTTTATCAGCGTGGTGTTACTGATGTTAGTGAACAAGGCTGCCGCGCTCGCGTGAGATAGAGGCGTCGACGACGCTGGTATCGTAACACCTTTCCCATTGTTACCGCACACGCTGCGATGACTGCTCGCGTGTGCGTTGCGAGACGTCGCGTTGTTGCTCGATCGACGATGATTGGGTCTTCTCTGGTGTCTCTTTTTCGGCACGTTGTAGCTGCCCGGTTTCATATATATCCGCACGTCTTCGGAGCTATCATATTCCTCGGGCGATTGTTGCACATGGACACGACTGCCGATAAAGCCGGCGGCGGCCCAGGGGGTGCTCTGGATATTCGGCAGATTCTGCAACGCCTGGAACTGTCGATTCGTGTCGATCTGCGGTTGCTTGGCCATGACCATCGAGTACTTGGGTGTCTCCTGAACGAACAATCGCGGCGTCGAGTTCTCGTTTGTCCTCGGCTCCTCGAAGGTCGACGCGGCCGACGCTGGAGGCTGCGCGTTTCGCATACTGGCGAACCAGGCCGACAAATTGGCCGCCATTTCCTCGGACTCCTTGTCGAATGTCCGCGGCTCGATTTGACTGAGCAGGGTCATCTTGTTCCTGGGTACAGCCGGGAGTTCTAGTTGATCCGTTTGCAATCTGCCGACGTAAATTGGATTGACGTTCGCGCTTTTAACTCCGTAAATCTGTTCGGAGTTCCTGCCGCATCTCGAATTGATATCGGTACCGGGATAAGGCCCTGAAAGTGGATAACCGACACCGTACGTTGGGATTCCCGGATTGGATGCGGGATACGAAGAGTCCGGGTGATTGGACAAAGGAAACGTGAAGGACAGACAGTTCCGCGCGTATAATCCACTGTAACTCATAGGAGCTACAGCGTTCATCGCTGGATGCTGCAGCCGTATTGACTCGGTGTTATCGAGCACCGTCGTAAGCTTGTCTTCCGGTGTGTAATCGTTTCTTCTGTCCTTCGTTGCGTCTGCACTGCTTTCCATCACTTTGTTCCTCAGCTGACAGAATTCGGCGTTCAACGATTTCTGAGTGACATTATTCTTCCTGGATGATGATGCGTCTTTTGTGCAAAGCTTATTAGTTGCCAAACCGCCGATGTCGGTGTGACACACAGAAACGTTCGGCACGGATTTTGTGGCGTTAATCGCGGACGACAAATTTTCGGTGATTGTCCACTTGCTCCGCAATTTGCTCTCCTTCAGATTCAACGATTGCTGTTCCTGCTGATAGTTGGAGTTGTATTGAAAATTACGTAGACCGCTTGTCAGTAGTGACGTCGCGCCGCGTGGTTTCTCCAGCGATGAGGATGTTCCAATCGCATTTTGTTGAGAAGAAGAATTCGAAAACAACGGGACGAAAAGATCGTAGGTTGTGTAAAGCGACACGTCGCCTGGAAACGACGACGTCACGTTGCGTTTCTGACCCGTCTCTTTGTTTTCGCCGAACTTCTGGAACGTTCGTACTATTTGCTTCAGTAATTCGCACGTGCTTTCTTCCCACGTCTGGAAGTGCGCGATTAACTCGGGATCTAACCTGTCCAGTAAATTGGGAAAATGTTGTTTGTTCAGGTAGTTGTCGAGACTCAGCCAACCGTTGCTGATGCGCAGAAGGGCATTTATGAGATCGTCGGCGAAGACTCGATCCCCCGCAAAGACCGGGATGCAAGTCGAGGATTTCGTGATTGCCATCCTGGTGGCGGACGACAGGCACGTTAACCAACACCGTTTGGAGTCCGTTTGCGAGTCGTCGGAATCGAGAACAATCTCAGCCTGCGTGCATCCCCAGTGAGCTGTCTTCCGGATCAGTTCTGGATACTGCGATCTATCGACGCACGGACTGTCCGTTTGTACGCCTATCGACGTCCCGTTCTCGTACTCGAAGCAAAAATCGGCGAACCAGCTCGCTTTGTTGTCGCCCGCTCCATTGAACAAGGTCGTGGAATCAGTCTTGTTACCGGGCTTCGATTCCTCCTTGCCTAAATCGTTCGAAGATGTGGTGTTGCACAGAGCGGAGACCATTTTCTCGGCCTCGATGGTGAAGTCAAAGCTGGTCGAGGACTCGTCGGAGTAATGCTCCTCGTCCGTCTTCGCAACGACAGAGAGAGATTTCTGCAAAGCGCACTCGGCAGACTCGAGACTCCTGTTATTTCCCGCGACAGTCTGCGCGTCGCTTTTGGAGAACTCAAGCTGAGAGGGCCAGCCATTCTCGCTTTGACCGGTTGGAACGACTTGGGACTCGCGGGCGTTCGATATCTTGTCCGCGTTATGCTTGAACGGCGCGAAATCTAACGCGGACGAAGGCTTGTCTCCTCGCGGTGGTGCGAGGACTACACCGACGGGCGGATTCGAAAAGAACGGAGAGGACTGCACCGTTACGGGGAATTGATTGTTGTTGAAGCTGGCTAGGTTGGAATAAGGATTGAGGCTGGCAAGTGGGAAAGACGAGTTCGCGTTGACGGTTTGCAGACTGCAGGTGTTTGTGGCCGAGATATTGTAGAAGGAACTTGGCAGTGGGTGCTGTTGCTGTTGCTGCTGTTGTTGTTGCTGTTGCTGAATGTTCGGTCGGTCTTGGATGAGGCAGAGGGCCTGCACATCCGGTGGCTTGAAGTTGAAAGGCTGCGGTAACAGATGCGTCACTCCGGGATTGTTACTGTAATGTTCGCTGTGCAATGGTCCAGCATGAGTGAATGTGGATGAGGCTACTAAGAAGGATGTGGTCGATGGGGGGATTGGTGCAACGCTGGTGGACGGTTGGTCAAAGAGTACCACGGGTTTTGGGTTATACGAGAGGCGCTGTTGCTGTTGCTGCTGTTGATAGTATTGCTGACCGCGGGACGGCTTGTTCTTGGTGTGCCATCGATTATTCTTACCTGCATCCGCGCGGAATATTTTAATTGCCATTCTTACTTTATATAACTATTATACGTTCTAGATTTATGTAACTACAATCGTTAATCTTTTTGTGTTACTTTCAACACTGTTTCATCATCGAAAAACTGTTTTATGAAACAGAATCAAGAAGAAAAATGGAGAAAGAAAGGAAAGAACTGTGATTTACAAAATATTAATTTGAATTAAAATCTATCTTTCAGACCTTGAAGATGTAAATGGGCGGAATTCGATGAAACAACGTGAGACTGAACGTTCGGATAAACGCACGAAGGATGAAGCGCTGTTCCACACGGTTGGAGAGTCACCATTGGGTTACTGACGGGAGCATACAGAATTTGCTGTTGCTGCTGCTGCTGCTGCTGATGATGATGATAAACGGACGACGTTGTCGATGGGCTTGAAATCGGGGATGACTTGAGATGATGTACGGACGATCGATTTGATCGCGCGGCCGCCGGGCGCATGATCCGTTTGATCCTTGGATAAAAACTAAATCCTCCACAATCTTCGAATCGACGTTAACAGCTTCTATTAGACGATATAATCTATCATTGTCGGTGTTATCGGTACCGTAACGTTATTGTCCGAGATATTTAACGTCGCGCGTATCATTCAAACTTAGATGCAATTGGTTACGTCCTTCGCGTTCAAACGTCAAATTATATCGCTTTATTATATTAACTTCGCGTTGATGCTCTGCTATATTTAACTTTGTGAGAATATAATTATTTACTTGACTAAGGCCATAACGTCGCTGTGATAATATATATTGCAACCAAAATGCATCACATTAAATGTAATAAAGTTAAGAGATAACGTTAATTAAAAAATCCTTATACATATTTTTTTGAACTCATAGTGATAGTCGTTTATCTAAACTGAGATGAACATAGCCGCTGTACCAGCTGTTGATTGAAGTTCATTTAATTTTTTATTGCGAAGAATTTTACGCATTAAAAAAAAACCAACAGTTTTATTTCACAATGTTTTAAATAAGCAAGTAGTTAATACGCAAAATAATACTGCCTCTTGATAATATTATTTCATGGTAATATCGATCCTCGGTAACAATAGCATATACTGCGAGATATATCAGATAATTTTATTACAGTCGCAACAATTTTTATATTATTTAAAAAAGAAAAATTGTAATGTTTTTTTAAAAAAAGAGAATCAGTATGTAATTTATATAGTTATAATTAATATTAATATTGTCTTATTATTACCATAAACAGCAGAATGCTCATGCATGTATAATGTATTTTACAAGAAAAGTACAGAACAGGCTAACAGATGGCTCTTGCAGATAAATTTCAACTCTCCTCTACAATTGTATAAATCGAAAACTGAGCAAAAACAATCACATAAATGCATAAATACATAAATGCTATTTTGCGTAAAGATTGCAGGAAAAATAGAAATTTGAAAATTTGCATATGTATATATTTATACAAAAATATAATAAATTTATTTTTAGAAAGTAACATATATATGTATATGTAGCATATATAAAAACTGTAAAGTAGAAATTTTTTTTATTAAATAAATTATAAAAGTTGAATTTTGGTATTAATTTAGAGATTTATTCTTTGCTTCTTTCCCGCTTCTTCGACATCTACCTCCGGTTCTCCCGCAAATTCCACCGTAAACACCGTTTTGCCCGATATTCGTTTTTCTGAAATAAATAAAACGATAAATTCCTTTTCATTCAGTCTCGTATAAAATGAGCTTAATTACAATAACTTACTCGCTTTCAAAAGAAAAAATTGACATTCATTTAATATAACTGCTTTGGCTCTATCTCGTCGCAAACCTAATACAGATCCACTATGCATCGTGATAAGACTTGAATAATTAACTTCGCCAATATTTCACACAGAATTCCGTGATATTATACATTATATCAAAGGATACAGATTTATGATATCATATGGACTCCTGATTAAATTCCTGTTGTTCGCACCACTGGATATGATTACATTCTGCAACATACAAATACGGACTGTCTTGACATATCAATAAAATAAGCATATTTAAAATTATTTACCGCAGCAACGATAAAACTAACTTACAATAAAAATCTAATATACGTATCTACATGATACACATATATTACACACATACCATGCTTATGCGACACGTTTGTAGCTGATAAGAATGATGAAGAGTTGCTACGCGTGTTTCCTGTCTCAAAAGATCTGCGTATTGTATCTCGAAATACAGATCTCTTGCTATTGCCTGCCGATATACTTTTCGATTTATTCTTATGCCAGAAATTTCTGGCTTTATCGTGATGAGATCTGCTTTTATTTGTGAACAAGCAAACTAAAAAAAATAAATAAATAAACCAGAGGTAATATAGTGTGAATTGATATAATGTAAATTCAATATGAAAATATTGAAGATGCAATTTAAAGAGTACATATGTAAACCAACCTCTAATATATCTTGCTTGGTTGGAACGAGAGCATATATATCATATTTTTTCAAATTTGCACATTGTGCCTGTAATGGAACTATATTCAATACAATATCATTATTTCAACATAGATGAACCTTCTATTTTGAAATTTATGTAACTATACAGCTTCTGTTATGAATATTGCGTAATCAATAGTTTCATAACACTCGTTTTTGATACATATAATATAGAAATGTACTGTAATATATTAATATCCCGCTCAAACTAAATATTTCCAAACTCGAATATTACTCTGCTTTCAAAATAAATGGTTTAAATACAAATTTTATAATAATAAAACTACACCAATGTGTGTGCCTTTGCAGCAGTTGAACAAATAAATGTTAGCCTGTTAAGTATACACAGTTTTCCTCTCCATTTCTCATTTAGTTTTGAAACGTCAATTGGATCTGGCACTACACTCGTTACCAGTTTGTCTTGCTTCTTTTTCTTATCGTTATCCATGGCACTCTCATTTACAGTCTGATTTAACGCCACTGTTCCATAACCCACTAATACAAATAAATCCACAAGATAATGAAAACATCGGTTAATTTATTTTCGTACTATCGTTTACTCTCACAATTAACTTACTTTCATATAACCTTGATAAAATATTATTTAAATTATCCGCCCCTCCCGTGTCCGGTACATTTACACACAAATCAAAAAATCCTTCATTTGATTTGAAATTTTCCATTTTTATAACGTCTATCAATATAATTGCAAATTATATCGCTATAATATCGGCTAAAACAAGCGTGGCGAGAATAGAAGAAAATTGGATATCGTAATAAATAAGGACACCAATGCTATGAGGAATTTCTGTATTGAAATACAAGAAATTCAGTGAGCATATTTTATAGAAGTATTCATAGAACGCTACACGTGGTGCACAAAGTATTCATGAAACGCTACACGTGGTGCCTTCTGCCTTACAAAGGCTTTATCGCTTTATTGCTGCGTCACAGATTTCTAAGTATTTCAAAGCAATCAATATCGGTTAATAATCCAACGCAACAAACTAAAGAAAACCACTAAATATGATAATTTCACATTATTACGGAGACCACGCTAGATCGCCGTATACAGCTAACGAAACAGCTGGAGGACTTCCGCCATATTGCTGAGTCACCAAGGTTCATGCGCCGACTGAACGCTGAATAAACGCGCGGGATTTAGAATTCGTCGTAGTTTCAAACAGGAAACATATATTCCACGTATGGAAGTTCCCTTAAAAGAAAAAGCCTGACTATAAAATAAATTTATGTACGCGAAAGTAAAATCCGACGAGAAGGATTACGGGAGAGAACTGACGGTGAAGCTATATGTGAGATAAAGGTATTAAGATGTTGCTCCGGCAATGCAGATCGGAGTGACGCGCGACCGGGATTAATCATCGCGTATATGATTGATTTGACGGAACTATCTTTTATTCACAACGCTCCGGACGACTGTTAATTGTATCGTTAGCCGTATCTAGAGATGCGTGCCTTGAGAAGAGGATGGGAGTCTTTGTTTCGTCATGTGAATTCTTAATTGCCGAAATACGTATCACCTTCGCCATCATATCTTCGATCGAAGGATGCGCCGTTTTTTGAATGGCAGAATAATTATGCACGTGTACTTGAACTCATTACGAGAACTATATAAAGACCGAATTCATATTCCGTGATTCAATATAATCTGAAGTGACTTTGTTGGCTGGAACTACCAAATTAGACTTGATCATGGTACTCAAGTTAGGACTAGGACTCGTCATAATGATCACCCTCGCAAGTTGCGTAGTACGTATTAGATTTTCTTCGTAGCGCAAAGATGCTAAAAATTTTGCAAGAAAACGCACAAATTCGTTATTAATGTCAAATAACTTGCCAATCAAACTGGGAGAATTAAAATTCCGTCAAAATATAAAATTTGCGCTCAGAATCAAACAAAAACAAGGTTTCATTGCTTAACATTTTCCGACGTCGATTTTTAAAAAAAGAGAAAAACAAATTAATTAAATCTTGTTAGTTTACACTTCAAAGATATGCCTCGATATTCTTTTTAAAGAAACACATTCGATTGGAATCAAAGAATCTATTCCTAAATTTCATTCCGAAAAAGCACGAGAGCCTTAGTTATAGATATATGTTTATAGGCGCACAAGGGTTATTCGTATGTGCGTCCCAACAAGCAGCTGTCTTACGACCGGGGATACGGTTACGAGGGCCCGCGCGATCAATGGTCGAATGACGACGGGATCTCCGGGATAGCCGGGAAAGATTATCCGATCTTCCACCGAGTTCCGTGGACGCGATTCGTATGCGAACGGAGATATCCGGGCTATTACGCCGACCCTGAGGCCGACTGCCAGGCGTATCACATCTGTCAACGTGGCGGCCGTAAGGACTCGTTCCTTTGTCCGAACGGCACGTTATTCAATCAGGAGAGACTGGTCTGCACGTGGTGGTACACCGTGGATTGCTCCCGCGCGCAAAGTTTCTACTCCATTAACGAGGCGGTTGCAAAAGCAATGGAGGAAGCTGACAGGTGAGCACGCATTACGTAACGAATTGTTCAAAATACATACTGTATATATACCGTGTGCGTCCATTCCTCATTCGCATGCGATTACATAATCGGCATCTGCTTATCTCCCGCGGTTTGAGCGCCGAAAAAAAAATCCGTTGCAGTAACATTTCTTTTTATGTTTCCGCTGAATTATCTCATAATAAAATGAAGCGATAAATAAGTCACGCGTGCTGTTAATTATAATAGACACGCTACTTTCATTCGCACAGGAAAGCAATCGCGGACTCCCTCACTTTCGGTTTCCACCGCGGTTAAAGTGTCTAAAAATTATACGACAGATTTATACGACAGATGTAACATCGATACGTAAACATCGTACTGACCTAACGGTGATGTAAACTTTATATCTGAATGCATTAGAAATTTTACTTTCTCCGTGCATAAGATAACGTTTGCTTTGAACATTTATTTGAAATTTTTATATGCCTTATATTTAATTTATATTTATCTATTTTTTTTTAAACTTTATACTTTGTATTATTACAAGTACTACTACTCTAATCGTTATTCATTCTTTTATAAAGACGCATCGGAATAGGTGAACAGAAGCTATCCTGGAATTATCAGCGTGAATCTAACGAGGACAGATATTGGAATAAGAATTGGCAGAGTGAACGACGAGGGTGGAACAGAGACAGCGCTCCAATTCGTCATAACCATGATTTGGATTTCCCTAAACGACTTCCCAATGAAACACCTGCGCGTCCTAAGTTTTCCGTTAAATCTTTGCCGAAGCATCGACCAACGGTTTACCTGCCTGTGTGATTTATAACTGCAGATCGAACAACGTTACACATGCCATTCATAATTTTTTAAACATTTTATGTAAACATTATTAATAAATTGTGCTATTAAAGTAAATAATGTGACATATGACTCCGGCTTTTCGCTATTTTCGAGAGAATTTTTATCATTGATTCACGCGATACATTCGATCGGGATATTTCAGAGAAGCATAATTCTTTTTATTTATTATCTTTTAGCAGAAAACGCAATTATTTCGGAAATTACGCTTTAATACTTAAAGAAATTATTATAGAGTGTAAAGAAAGAGAGAAGAGAGTAACAGTCTAAATAATAGAACTGCGCAATCACAAAACTTTAGCAGGATACTGATGTTTAAAGAGGTTTCCTTAGCATTTTGTTGCGTCAGTTAACAGACTTAGAATCGTGCCTCGCTTGTAAGTCATGCTCTTCATATTTATTTCATGTAATCAGAGAGAGAGAGAGAGAGAGAGAGTCATACGTACAAAATATAATTATATTTTAAAGTAATTTCGACCGATTATAGTGGAGCATGAAAATTCAATCGTCTAAAATGTTTTTTTTTTTTTTAATATAATATAAACTGTACCGTGTGCAAATAAATTATTTTGAGGAAAGGGATTGTCGCACTCTTTTAATCTATCAATTACTAAATATAAAATACATGTACAAACAAGAAATACAAAAAATGAGATTCGGAAGATGATACAGCAATTTCGTAAAAACTAACGAGCTGAGAAAATTAATATTGAGTGCTGAGCTTCCCGTCTTAGATTTCTCCTTGTTCAGCTAAATGGATTTCTCCAACACGAGCGATCTATCTAATCCCCTCGTACTTTTGCAGCCGAGCTACGTTCATAAGACAACTTCGGCTTATAATATCACGATTTATGGACGAAGGAAGGGCTCTCGTCACCGATAAACGTGCGATGAATAAGCGATGGCGCAAACGCAGACACGGCTGTGGCGCATCTCTACGTCGTCTCTTTGATATTTCCCGGATTCTGAGAAAAAGGGGGTGAACGCTGAGAGATCCGTGAGGTGGGCGTTTAGATCTTCTGAATCTATATCTGTCCACCGTATCTCGCGTCGGTCGGCTCGGTCCCCGAGCGCCGATTCCACCGTCACGATCGTTCGCGCGAAGGTCAGTCGTGATTCGCGAGGAGATGGGCGCGCGCGTCTCCATGCCTTAATATTCTCACGGATCGCGATCTGAATGCTCCTATTCATAGCTCTTGAACAGATGTAGACGTGGAACGGACGTGCGTCAATTATGACACGCCGATTGCACGAGAAGTGCCCGTACCGATTCCCGTACACGAGTCAATTCGCGTATACGTGTCAATTTGCAAAGCGATCGCTGAAGAACGTCAATCAGAATGAGGATTTTAACGACCTTGATTAAATTTCTCGTTCCTGCGTACGGGAAATTGCGTACTAATTGTAAGTGCTCGTTACCCGATCGGAAAGTAGTTTGAAAAATCTCTCATTAGAGAATAGAGAAATACGCAAAGAGGATATTTGCACTACGCGTATAAGAGAACTTATAATAGCGGCTAACTTTTTTAACGTACAGCCGCTAAAGATGGTTCTTATTTGCGCAAGCTTGTGTGAAGCAATATCAGCTTCTAAAGTTGTGAAATGTAAAATAAGCTAACAATAGCTAGGGGCTTCATTGAAGAGTCTTGATTGTTACTATTGTTTCTTATTTATGTCTCGTCGTAATAATTCACTGACGTAGTTAATAACGTAATAAAATATAAGGAAATAATGATAAAAAAATATATATATAATGTATCTATACAACACTCCGGATCTACTTTGTAGAAAATAAAGGTTTAAAGAAAAATCGTTATTTCTTTATTTCTGAAGCTTTATCCTCCATATAGCAGAAATTCTTCTTATAAGTTCACCAATTATCACATACTTCAAATATCTCAATCCTCTTCCCTGTTGTTATTACGAAGTTCAATCAACAGCTAATTATTACTATATACACGTAATAATCCGGCAAACATCGTCGGATAAATGATGATCGGTATAAAAAAATTATAAAAAGAATAAAGCGCACAAAAGAGAGAGAGAGAAAGAGAGAGATGACAAGGTCGACTTGTCTTTCTTTCCGAATGATCTGTCATCGCTGATGTAATGCAATTGTTGTAAGGAAAACGATTGCTGATAATCCTTCTCTCGCTTTGTTTGCCCTGATTTTCATAAAGTTTAACGTATTCGCAACATGGATATATATAATTCAAATACATTTACTATCGAACTTTTCTCACGCGATTATGTTGTAATCATAATTCTTTCAAGCATTAATGTGATCGATTTGTTGCAGTACAACATGACTCCGAGATTATGTAACGCAGATCATTACCCTGTTTTTTTTTTATTAACAAAAATTATTTGCCGATGGGACAAAATGACTTAACCATTTCTTCTCACTTGGGAGATCCCGGCGGATCGTGAGACAATTGTCGATGTTATACATAATACAATAAGTGTGGATTCCGGGCATGTTTTGCGAGGGAACCAAAAGTGCGGCGCGGAAAGTGCGATTGAAGTCTCGCGCTCGTGAGAACAAATTTGATGTGTAATTGTCGCGGAAGCATTGCGCCGCCTTGAAAGAACGGTATATGGAAATTGTACTAATCGTATTTATAGATTTCTTCCCCCGCACTTACAATATCACTTCAAACTAGATCAAGTGACAAGTTCGAAATCATAATTGTATATGTATTTTTAATTCTTTATTTCATTAGTTAAATAATATACATTGAAGACAAGTATTTAAAGTAATGTCTAAGGATTTCTCGTTATTTAAATAGACTATTTTAAGAATCTTTTTCTTATTTTGGTTCTAAAATTAAACGTATACACTTTGAAATGTTGCAGATTGTAATATTATTGTTGACATTATTGTCATATATGCGTTTTATTCGTGGAAATAATTTGAAAAATATCATGATTAATTTTCATGTATTCATACATTCATCGCAATGTGAGAACTTATTCGTCATAGTGGCGAGTGACGAATGCATTGGATACTGCTATTATAATCGTAATCAGTTTTTTTTCTTCCATAACGTTATTTCCATGTTTATTCTAATTGCCACGCGGGCTTTATGAAAAAATTCTTAAAGTATTCATAAAATAGATGAATTCTGATACAGCCAATCGTTAGACTTTATTAACGATTAGTTCTAGAGAAATGGATGATTCTGCAATGCGTAAACGATTATCGCAATCGTATTAAATCGCTGATGGATTTCAGCAGAAACGCTAATACGATTATAGTCGGGGCCTTTCTATATAGGACGCTAGGATATATTGGACATTGATGAATATCGCAAGCTTTACCAACTCGACCGTCTTATGAAGATGAATATAATGCGCTCCGCAATTTTTTTCGAGTTTTAAAATTTATTTCTTCTATAAGTCCGAAGCAGAATCGCTCTTGCTTTTGATAGATTTTCATTATTTAGGATCTAGTAGTGATTGGAAGTAAGATTATTATTAAATATACATGTATGTATATTTAATATAAATTGATTTATAAATCTTCAATGTACCGAGAATCTTTAGAGCTACGAGTGAGATGCAATGTTCGATGCAACTAAACTTGTTTTTGCATGGCACGTAGTTGGGATATTGAGGGACGAAAGGAGCGAGAAGATGCTCGCCTCGGGGGCTCATGTCTAGTACCCTCGAGGTTCTGCAAACTGAAATCTCGTCCGTCCATCTATAAGATAACTTAGCAAATAGTTGTATCGATGCCATTCTCGCCCCGGGACTCGTCTCTGTAATTGCCGCTGGAGACTTTGTGCCACGTATGCACGTGGTCGCGAATGTGGATGGCATCATGCGAGGGGATTAAGCCTTGTTAAGCGGAAATCGTGCGTTATAGGCATTACGCAGTAAACGCGATGCGAGTTGCGCGCGAAGCGAGAAGTCGATATCGGCGCCCGCTTTTGTCCCATTGGCGTTGAGTTACGCGCCGACTGCCTTTATACTTTATACCGCCCACGCAATGCAATAACTCGCACTTCTACGGTGAAAGCACCGTAGAGAAGAACGTGCGAAGACACGTCGTGTCACTACGTACGTCCGATAATGATTATGCGATGACACGGACCGATTATGAGTCCCGAAACGGGGCGAGAGAAGAATGCTGTCAAAGAACTAATGGAATCGCTCGTTCTTTGACAGCGACAGAGCGCTGCGTCATCGTAGTGATTTTCATACGTAAAATTAAACCGTAAGTAAATTCGTCGAAAGATTCGTCAAAGAGACAATCAATCGAGAGAGAATTGAGCAAGCCAGAAAACTTCTTCAAAAGGAAGTTGCTATTTATGAGGCAATTTGTTGAATAAAATGTCGAAAATAAAAAGAAAAATTATTTGTCTTAAAAAATTGATTGGAAAAAATATCAATAACATTTTTAGTTAATATAATATTAATAAAGTTAATATAAATTTAAAAATTCAAGATTTGTTTATTTAGATCTTCTTTTTGTGTCATATATGACAAAGGAACTTGGCACATCACGCACAGGGTACTCTAAGCTGCTTTTGTCATTCAATTTGACTTGCTCTTCTCTGTTAAACAATAAAATCAATACGATTTAGAACCAGTTTTTCACCAACATCGATTAACTGTAACCTTTGATTAAACTAACTTTTCGTCTCTTTCTAACTGTCCCCCTTAGAAAGAGACGAAGAGTGAGTTTAATCGAAGGTTAAAGTTAATCGACGTTGGTGAAACTCTGGCCCTTATTCTACTACCCTTCTAATCATTCCAGATAGCCTCGGCATCTCAATTGAAAAAAAAGCAAGAGACGTTTCAAAAGCATTTGTGTGCTCCTCTGTACTTTCTTCATATCGAAGGGTATTATTTTCTACAGCTTTCCGATATCATGCATTATTTATTAGGAATCACTTCTCTTTGATCTCAGGCGAAGGTTCGGTGCTAGAAACAACAGTACCATAAATTTACAAACGCAATTGCTTCACAATCTTATGGGAAAATTCTTTAAAAAGAAAAACTAAAAATTTATATATTTTGTAAGAATCTCATGTATATATAATATATATTAATAAAAATAATGAATTATTAAAATGTTTTTCGTTGCTATATCTCTTTAATGATAAATGTTTCAAAATATTTGAAGATAAATATATATTTTTTATATGTCTATAATCTATGAAATAAAATAAATCTTATTTGATTTTCTAAGGATTAATTAATTGTTAGATTATATATAAGTAATAATTTCTTATAATTTTGCCACAAATTTATATAGGAACATTTGTTAGAATTAAAAAGAAGATATTTTTATTAATAATTCATTTGCTTGTTCCGTTCATTTGTATTTCAATTGCTAATGAAAAGTTATGTAAATTCTGCTCGTATATTTTTAATAAGTAGAGGGTAATCGCGGCAGTAACATGGGTCTTTTCTATTTAAATACAAATAGATCGAGATACAGATGAGACAATCTTCGCGATCTTCCTTCTTTAAAGAGATCCTCACCGTCGACTAGAGCAGCGCGAAATACGCGGCACTCTAGTAGACGTTACTCTACTTGCAGTATTTCACTTTCACTAACCCCGGCCTCCCACGAGCTGCTCATCTCTGCGAGATTCTCCGTCAGGACCCCCCCCCTCTGAAGAAGGCCTCCTTCGGAGGCCCGCAGCGGGTCACTTACGTCGTGAGGTCGTTTCATGGATAGCGCACTGCTTATGGATAGTAATGGGCCCGCGCTAGATCCGTTCCCGCTATTTCGGGCCCAACCTGTCGATATTTACTTTAGGTAATCACCCGGGGTCAAAGAGGTCCAGATTCCTCACCTCTCTATTCGACACGCTTACTTTTAAACGTGGGGTTCCTGCTTTATTTATTAGATAGATTTTACATATGTGTGTCATATTATATAAAATACACACACACACACACACACACACACACACATATTGTATTAAATATTTAATAAATACTTCACCTATAATTATTAAAATTCATTATACAAAAAGTATTTATGATTGCTTATTATATTTATATGTTTATATACAAAATATCTCTTATTCTCTTAAAATGATTATTATTATTATTACCGTAAAAATTATCTGAATAAACTATATTATAATTGCAACATGAGTTATAGGTATCTCTTGAAGTTTGACGAACAAGAGGTGAGTCAATGCGGAAGCAATGGCCTCGTCTCACCTACGATTTTCAGAAGTACAGCCTCGCGCGAAAGAATCCATCCCATCGCTATCCGCGGTTTCGCGTGCTTCCCCACCTTGCATCCCGAGGAACAGAGGAAAAAAGGGGGCTCGATCTGGAGGAGGTCGAAGGATGAGCGCCGGGGCTCATCCCTGGTGGGGGCGTATCAGCACTCGGGGTGCTATCCAAGGATATATATGCCGATGAAGTTACTTCCACCATCAGTCACTGTCTTGACTTACCTCAGCACTGCGGTGTGTTTTGTACGGATCGGTTGGGTGAGTCCACGACACCACTTCATCCCCCTAATGGCCACGATCGCGCTTTTGTTCGCTCCACGCGACTTTGCGAGTTCTCACGTCTGTCGCACGGTTCCCTGTTTCGTTTTCCGACCGAGTGTTCGCCCCGAGAACTGAGTTCGTTTATTACATTTTTCCTCTCTAATGCATCTGTGCGCGTATCCCAACGTGGCACCAATAACACGCACGAATGACCCGACGAAGGTCCTGAACTTTCGTGCGCGATGCTCGGAGATCGAGCGAGGAACGCAGTGTATTAAAGCAACACGGTCAGTGATTTCCATTCGAGCGTGTCTTGGAGTTCCATTTTTTTTTTTTTTTTTATAAATATGTTTAAATACGTTAACCCCTCGTGTACAGAAATGAACGACGCAAGTTACAATAACATGTGCATGTGCTCAACCAAGTATCGATATTCAGAATATTGCATAAATTTATAATGTAAGGAACATATAGAACATTCAAATTCTTTCTTTTTACCGTTACAACGTTATCACACTAAACTTCTGTACGTATTTAGGATTTTTAGAACTTTTCGTATTATATAAAAAAATAGATTTTATATTTTACGAAGAAATATTAATTAATTCTAATTCTTTAGTTTCTTTATCATATATTAACTTAATATCTTAGCATTTAAATCAATAAATGCAATATAAATCTATTTAGAATTCATTTTATCATAATGCTATTATATAATAATAGCACATAAACAAATTTTATGATTTGAGAAATGTTATACATATCTTAGCAAAATAAATTACATTTTCAACAACAAATAACAAAATGTATAATATAAATAGCAAATAAATTTTATTTATGGGCGCGGAAATAATTCTCAAAATTATGCAATATTCATCTTCTCCGATGCAATTTCATCTTCTTATATATCAACATCTCCACTAACTACATATGAAAGAGATCAATCGATGATTGCATTATCTTTTCAGACTCGCCCACTCCTTGAGGGTGCTTGCGCCAGCAAAGATGCGGCTACGCTTGCTGTGGATCGGTAAGACAAAAGTGATATTGATTCAAGATATTGGGTTCATCGCATGGCTTCACCTCGCGTAATCATCTAATGTAGTAATCGGGTTGTTACGTTAGCATGTCATCAAATAAGCACATGGGAAGAACTAACAAAAAGCGACGCAAGAAACCACGCGGCAATATCCGTCGGTTTTCCTTTGGAGAAAACAGAAAGATTAGCAGAGATTGCAGTGTCGTGGACAGAGAAAAGAAAGTTCGCAATTTGTGACGTGTCCCAACGCCAAGTATAACCTTCGTCTCAATAATCGAAGGAGATGAAAAGTCTCCAAGCAATTGTTGAGCAATCCTAACGTTAACTTTACCTTCCGTTCATCGAATTATCGTACCGTATAAGTTGTCATACGCGCCATTACGAGCCACGCAATCGGTATGGCATTCTTTGACAATGCTTGGCTCTTGCCCGTGTGACGACTGCAAATCACAGCAGCAAAGATATAAAAAGAGAGGGAAACTTCATGAGCGATCATCACAGCGAACGTGACAGAATGAAAATTTTCTAATAAATATGTTTCACAGGTAATTTTACATATTCAATAATAATAAGAAGAAGAGTCTGTTTTCGACATTTTACATGAACTAAGAATAATATTTAACTTTTATTAAATTTTCTTTCGTATATATAGTTAGGATGCATTATTTCGGACTATAAAAACAAATTATAGGCAAGTCGTAATTGTCGTTCCAAATAAATACGCGAAAAAATTAACAGTATAAACTGTGTATTTTTCAAAAAGGTAATTTTTGAAACAATTATTTTATACCAATAATAAATTAATTAGATTCAAGCTCTCATAATAAGTACGTCTTCTACAACTCACAATCAGTTATATATAATATTACGGTTCACGAGTCTTAAATTTCGATGGAACCTTCACGCAAGGTCTACGGTATTTTTTCGTAACATCCTCTAATTAAAACGAATTAGAGATAAGCCAGCGTTCCGTGGGCTGGTATTGTTCCAACGCACTTTTACGTATTACGGGGTCACCCTTTACGCTTACGATCACCCGCACTTAGAATAAAGGTCAAGTGTATGCAGCGTACCGTGTTAGCGCAACTTTTATCACTTTGCTTCTCTTACAAATCTTAAAAACGTGCACCGTTCAAGATCGTAAATCTGTGAAAAAGGCGAGCGCTCGGAGAGGCAAAAAAAAACGAAGAATAATTCAGAAGCAAGCCAAACTTTTCCAATTTTAAAGTCAAATTATGAAATATGAACTATCGCAGTTTCCTTATAGTTGATATGTAGCAACTGATAAAGACTGAATGAAGATAATTAAAATAGAGGTTTTAACGTATTGCTATAACTGCCTAACATTGATACCCTACGGAGTAAATGCGATACTTTTTTTCGGTGGAGATGCCAGATAAGAAAAATTCGTAAATAGCTGAAATAAACGGGTTAAGCCGTTTCCGCCACACGTCTTCCCTTCGGGCAAGTTACGTCAATACTCTGACGATCGTGCAACACTAGTGTAACCACGTAACGGTCAAAGATCCTCTCGAAAGATGCATCGAGTACCGTGCTCGGATTATCTTCGTAGATCACGCGAGGTTCGGCCACATCTTGATCTTCGCCCCATTGTTTCGAGGTAACCAAAACCGAGGCTATCAACCGACAACAGGAAGATGTACGAATAATGGTGCTGCGATATTGTTGCTTGAAATGACCTTTTGGCCAAATTATGCGTGGTGTGGAAATAAATAACGAATGGAGAATAAGGAGGAGAAAGATCTCCTGTAAAGTTGTTTTATAGTGCATTTAAATATGGAAAAAAAGTTTCCGCATGCTCACGACGGTCATAACAATTCAAAAAATTCCTTGCGTTTTTATAAGTCGTATTTAATAATTCAGCTAATTTCGTATTTAATAATTCGCCCATTGAAACTGGAAATCACTAGAGAGAAAGCGTTGCCGTAAAATTTACCATTTATATTTCTATGCGTAATTGATTTTGAAATAAAATTTTATTAGCGATTTTGTGAAGATTCAATGTAAGATTCATGAATTACTGTCTTATTAGACATTGGATAATTCGCTTTTATTGCAATTATTTTTGTAAGCGCAAAGTTTCATTCTATTTTATGTAAATGATAAAAAATATAAAGCTAATTCAAAATTAAATCACGATCAATAAATTATTGAGTACGAAAACAAAATTCGTATGTGCAGTGCGATAAAAAGTAATTTTCTTGATTACCTATGACTCGCTGTGACAACGCTCTTATTTGAGCCGCAGAGAGGTCATGTCAATCGTATTTGCTCAGTTACACCTATTAATTTATGTCAAAGTAAAGTCACCATTAGATTTTAATTTATCAACGTCAACGCCTGGGGATATCGACGTACGAAACGTTTGATAATTACAGTTATTCATCAAGAACGATATTCATGGCGATAACAGGAAAGATTAATTAAGATTCTTATAATTCATTTTGCTACTTGTGTATAACATTTATCGAAGATATTTTCAATAGCTTTATATAATTAGCAAATGAGATTTACTAAGAAAAAAGTATTTAAAGTTTTTCTTTCTGATCGCACAGGTTTTCTACATAATAATTGAAATAAATAACTTATTTTTGCGAACATCACTCCATAAAGTGAAGTTTGAGAGAGATCACCATCTGGATCTTCTCGCATGCTCAAGAACCAGAGTTCTGTATCTGCTTAACAAGTAGCTTGCGTGATCCGCGGACCGGCATGACGATGTCATTGCGAAAACGCGCACGGGAGTCTTCACAACTCTCGTGTAACACACAGCACACGCACTGCAGCTCGCTTATCTTTCTCTTTCTCTCTCTCTCTCTCTCTCTCTCTCTCTCTCTCTCTCTCTCTCTCTCTCTCTCTCTCTCTCTCTCTCTCTCTCTCTCTCTCTCTCTCTCTCTCTCTCTCTCTCTCTCTCTCTCTCTCTCTCTAGCACGCGCGGTCCTTTCTTCTGCGTTTATCCCTCTTCATTTTTTTTGTAATTTACGTACGGCCAAGCGTGCGAAGAACCCATAACTTCACCGTGCCTACGCTCTAAGCGCGCTCGACAATGCTCCTTAATTAATTAGACGGGAAGTTATGTCAGAGAATTTTCAAGACACATTTCTCTTCTGTGAGACTCGCACGCAACTTCTCGTCATCGCGACGAATTGCGGTAGTTACTGGAGGCGACTCGGCGACATACAGCCGTTAGCACTTGAGAGATAATTGATGTCATAATAAAAATTCTTACTATGATAAATTTGTAACGATCTCGTAACAACAGCGTCAAATAAAGATCGCGCAATTTGTCAAGGTGCGTAACCAAAAATAATACTGTCTTGTTTTTATTTGTTTCAGTCTTGCTGGCTGTCACTCGTACAGCTCTAGCTCAGGTAAGTAACTCGCTTAAGCATAGATTGTATCACTAAAAAAAAAACTTAAGATAATAGTGTCTTTAAGACGTAATTCGCGAATTCGTTTACGATTAATTTATTCGACTCGAAACTTAAGCTGCGTTTTCACATTCTTTAATCTCCATTAGAAAAGCGGTACATAAAAGTCGGTGTAAATCAGCGTGATGTAGTCATTTCAATTTTTCACGATCAACACATCTTTACTATTTCTTTCCCATCTTATGAAACAGCATTTTCGGTTGCGCAAGTTTAAGCACTCTCATATTAATCGATCGTGACTGTAACTGTTGTAACTCCACAACGATCACAATGATCGAGGATGCGAAGACGCTCCTTCGGACTTTTCTACCAGCACGATTCCAACGATGTCGGAATCCATAAATCTGATATAATTAATCGTTCAAGGGTATCATGATTTCAATGAGCTCATGATCTCATGAGCTAAAGTGATACCAAACGATAGTAAACGTATTTAAACCGATTTATACATTATATGAGTAAATTGTATTAAATATGAGTAAATTAATATCGTTTACAATAATATTTAATTTCAACGTTAAAAATGTCGATAATAAAAATATAAATTATGTAATTCTTTCTTAGCAAAAAATCCTACATCTTCTTTTGTTTCTTCACAAAATATTGCGTATCTCATCGATTCTATTATGATTTAGTGGACATTCTCTATATATGATAATTAATATTACAGACTGACGAGGGATATAATTACCCTAGACCGACAAATGGACTTATACCAGGTACGTCAGGCGGAGGTCCTGGCGCTAGACCAGGAGGATATCCATCTGGCGGTCCAGGGGCACCTGGAGGTCCTGGAGGACCAGGAGCTCCTGGCGAACAACCTGGAAGACCAAGTGGTTACCCAACAGGACCATCAGGATTTCCAGGACGCCCAGGTGGTATTCAACCAGGTGGCCAGCAGCCTAGCTTTCCATCGGGTCAAGGACCTTCTGGGGAAGGATATCCTCGTGGACGGCCATCAATTCCATTTCCGAGCGGTGAACCAGCAGGAAGGCCAGAAACAGGTCAAGGTACACCGAGTGGACCAGGTAGACGACCAGAAGGGTTTCCAACAGGACCAAGTGGTGGATATCCTAGTGGCAGACCTGGTGGACAAGCACCGGGCGGGTTTCCAAGTGGACAAAGACTTTCTGGATACCCAAGCGGTGAGCCCGGCGAAGGAAAACCAGAAGGTCCTGGATATCCTAGTGGTCGGCCGGGTGGACAAAAACCAAGTGAAGGATTTCCCGGCGGACAAGCTCCTGGAGGTTATCCCGGTGGAGCACAAAAGCCTAGTGGCCCGGGAAGTGGATATCCTAGTAGAGGGCCAGGAACTGGCTATCCTGGAGGTACTCAAAGACCTGGCGGTGGTCCAGGCCCTCAGGAACCAGGCGGATATCCAGGACCAGGAAGTCCTGGAGGTCAGCAAAGCCCAGGTGGAACATCTCCCGGCGGCTATCCTAGTACTAGACCAGGAACGCAAAGACCAGGAGGCTATCCGAGTGGTTCAGGCCCGCAAGGACCAGAAGGATATCCAAGTGGACCAGGAACACAAAGACCAGGAGGTTACCCGAGCGGCCCAGGCCCGCAAAGACCGGGAGGCTTTCCAAGTGGGCTAGGAACACAAAAACCAGGAGGTTACCCGAGCGGCCCAGGTCCACAAGGCCCAGGAGGAGTTCCAGGTGGACCAGGCCCGCAAGGGCCAGGAGGATTCCCAGGTGGGCCAGGCCCGCAAGGGCCAGAAGGATTCCCAGGTACTGGCCATTCGGTAGGTCCTGGCGGACCCGGAGAACCTGGAGAATACACGCATGAAGATGATGGATCATATAACGAAGGTGATTATTCAGCTATTCCAGGCGAGCCTGGTCGCGACTATCCTATATACAGTGAAATTCCGGAGACCGGTTTTCGCTGCGATGCCCAACAATTCCCTGGTTATTATGCCGACGTGGAAGCCCAGTGCCAAGTTTTTCACATATGTGCCAACAATAAAACCTACGATTTTCTTTGTCCAAACGGGACAATTTTCCATCAGCAATTTTTCGTTTGTGTATGGTGGAATCAATTCGACTGCAGCTCCGCGCCAAGTCTTTACTATTTAAATGAAAATATTTATGATTATTCTATAATGGGAGCACCAAGTCAAGGACCTGCAGGACCCTCGAGACCTTCTGGACCTAGTCCAGGAGGTCCAGGCGCTCCTGGTGGCCCAGGTGGACCAAGTTCTCCAGGAGGTCCAGGCGTTTCTGGTGGCCCAGGTGGGCCAAGTTATCCAGGAGGTCCAGGCGCTCCTGGTGGCCCAGATGCTCCAAGCGCTCCTGGTGGCCCAAGTGGTCCAAGTTATCCAGGAGGTCCGCAACGTCCTGGTGGTTCAGGTTCAGGTTATCCAGGAGGACCTCAAGGTCCATCAGAACCAAGCGGTTATCCAGGAGGACCACAAGGTCCATCAGGGCCTCAGGGTCCATCAGGACCTCAAGGACCGCCGGGACCAAGCGGTTATCCAGGGAGACCCTCAGGTCCAACGGGTCCTCAGGGGCCAACGGGTCCCAGCGGTCCAAGCGGTTTTCCTGGACGACCGGGAGTTCCATCCGGTCCGGGACCGCAAATTCCATCTGGTCGACCAGGACCCAGTTATTTAGGTCCGCCGCCAGGACCACCGGGACCTCAAGGGCCTCAAGGACCAGGCGGGCCAGGATATCCTGGAAGGCCTCAAGGACCTTCTGGCCCATCGACAAGACCTCAAGGACCTAGTAGCCCGGGTTATCCGGGACCGGGTGGACCATCTCCAGGATATCCAGGACAACCGCAAGGACCTAGTGGCCCGAATTATCCGGGACCGGGTGGACCATCTCCAAGATATCCAGGACAACCGCAAGGACCTAGTGGCCCAAGTGGATATCCTAGCGGTAGACCAAGCGGCCCATCGTTTCCAAGTGGGCCTTCTGGGCCAGGAGGTATTTCTGGAAAACCTGATACGACGGGTTCGCCGTTCCCGCCGCAAGGCCCTGCGATGCCAGATCGTGAGTACTTGCCGCCGCGGATTGGATAAACATGAAGCTAAACTTTCAATCGGCATGTAACAATGATTCCCACCGTTGTTGATGACGAATAACACATGTAAATACGAGCCTCTATACTTGCGTAATCTAAGTGATATCGATAATTCGTATTGCATTCACTTTTACATATAGGAAATCCGATTATTCTGCTTAACCGTTTACTCATCCTTTTTGAGGTTTCCACGCTTTCAGTTGATGCAGTTTATATTATTGCTTATGTATTAGTTTCCGATTAGTTTTACCAGTAAAAAATATTTATATAAAAAAATATATATATACATATATTTACATATTAATATTTATATTATATACAAAATATACATAAAATACGTTTTAATTCAATATTAATATATTATAATATATACACATATAATTTACATTTTACTATTATAGTAAAACATAAAAATATTATTTTCTTAAATTATAGAATAATTTTATAAATTTAATATGTTTAATTGCAATATATAATTTGCAATATAATTGCAAATAATTTGTTTCTCTGATTTATTTGCCATCTATTTTTATATTGAAAGTAATTAATAAATCGTAGGTTGATCTAATATACAAAAAACATTTTTTATGTTAAATCGCGCATCAAACAGAAGTATTTAACGGAAACCTTCTAATGAAATCATGAGTGAATAATATTAAGACCTGTATGCTGGATATATTTACCGACGTCTAATTGAATCTTACTAATTAAATTAGAAACATTAAATTTTATTGTTATTAAATAAACGTTATACCCTAATCCAATTTTATTCCTACACTGAAACATAAATAATTATTGACGTTATTATTAATAGTAATATTGATATTATTAATTGCCAATGTGATACTTATTAAAATTATTATTATTGTAACCGATATTATCGATTACTCCGTATCAAAACCAGCCGAAGACGTTGATGGAATATATGCAGTTTGTAAGTATTAAAACGCGACGTATTTATTTATTCAGCTTTAATAAAAATATAAACCATACCACTTATGATCTTATTATCAAAAGAGATGAATCGGACGTCATGCGGATGTGATCGGCACTTAGATTTTTGTACGGTTAGAAATAAGATTATATCGATTAAATGTAATCAAACACGTGAAAACGCGTAATAAGGTGCACGGTTTAACATTTTAAGGCATTCTTGCCTTAATGAAGTGTCATATAATAACACTTTTAACACAGTCAATTATTATATTTATCAAACACAATGTAATTGATTATGAAACGTACAGGACACAAGTTTTAACGATTTATACGACATATTTTGTTAGTATAATTCAAACTGCAAGTTTATATTTATAGGATTGCAATAACAAATATTGTATAAGTAAATTATAACACGTAAAACTGCGAGTGTACTTTTTACAAAAATGTTTAAAATAACTTTATAACTTAGCACTTTGGGCGTCATATCTTTAAAATGGAGAAGCAGCGCAATTATCATTTCGACAAAATATGATAGTACCTAATTAATTTCCACGCGATCCAAAAATAACGAAGCGGTGAGAGTCCGATTTCTTTCGAAGAGCGTATCATTGTCATATATAGTTAAGCAAGCAACGCATGACATAATTATATATACATATACCTATATTTTTATAACAATGGTTTGAGACTCCTACGTGGGATGCCATTATGTATATTTTATGCGCGAAATAAAGGAAACACCTTTGCAAGAATTATGTTGTCTCTATTCACTATAGGTCCCGCGGGTTACTGTAACCCGCGCGAGAGACGAGTAACACATACGTGCGTTACTACATATTGCCTTTCCCTTCCCTCTCATTACTATAATTAGTCATTTCAAATTGTTCGTGTCGGGGGTAGGTTACATAAATTCGTGTATGCGCGCGGGCTACGTGCGATCATCGTTTCGCGATTTATAGTTGCGTGTATTTCGTAACGCGCCGTCTCTTGTCTTCTGAGAGATGTGAGCCGCGGAGTCTCGAGCCGGGTTGGTTGAGCGGAGAGTCAAGTCGAGTCGAGTCATTCGACAGGCAAATGATTTTGCGAATTCCCATGGCAGTGACGTTACATTAGATAAACGTGTTGCGAGAGGCTCGCTGCGGTTCGTTCACGCGTCTTAAATTGTCTGACATAGTTAACTGGGTCGTACGAAATGCCTCATCCTGCTATTCACATCACTCTCGTTGGATTGTTTCAACGACGCGAACGACGCGCCGTCATCCCGCCGAGAAAGAAAGAGGGAGAGACGAGGAGAAATGACACTTAATCATACCGGGGGTATCAGGTGCGATGGAAATAGACGCGCGTAAGTTGCGGGATATATGTCGAGATCGGTATATACCCGCAGTAACCGCGTATACAGGCAATTCCAGCCGGTTAGTAGTATCGCGCGAATAATCAGACGCCCGCTGCTGCAGTTTGTAATGGAAGGAGTTATACGCAAAGCCAATTAAACTTTGGTCTGGAAAACGGCTAGCTTCGGGCGAGATAACAAAGGTCAATGGCTAATTAACAACGCGTAACAATGCGTACAAATTAAGAATGTAATTTGTACGTGTGCACTGTTGCGTTGTAAATGCACTGCATATTGCATACAGTAATCGTTTTGTAATAAATGGCTTGATAATTAATGAAGACTAGATACGAAAAATCGCTCGCTTCGCGGCTGTGACGCATCACGGATTTTTATCCCAATCAAACGATAAATTGCACGAGCTGTTTTATCACTACTAAAAGATTTTTTTTATTTTTTTTTTATTTTTTAAATAATTTTAGACAAAAATTGAACCGAGAAATATCAAAATTAGTTAAAATTCAGTTAATATTAATTAAAATACATAATTTGTAGTAATTATTATTGCCAAGAACTTTTTATAATTATTAATAATAAATCTTATAACTACATATTATGAAAATTAATGAAATATCTGCTTCTTTTTCATGAAATATTAGGAGTATTTTCTGATAACGGAATATGACGGTATAAACCAGAGATAAATCTTCTTTCTGGAGCATTAAGAAATAATCAAAGAATGCAAAATAAAAGCACGATGCAAATTGAAAATGTATAACGTAATACATTATGAGTCACTTTTCATGAATACATAATGGATGAATTCACGACGAAACGCGAATTCCGTTTCGTCAGCGCACCACAAAGGTCCCGTGGAATATATGTATTCCGCGGACGGTCTCGCTTGAACTTATTTGGTGCAACGGCAAGGCGATGGTCGTGTGAAAAATGTAGAAATTAATGGGAAGGCGCCGCGCGCAGCCTGGAAATTACCGGTCCGTTACGCAAGCCAACCTTGGATGGCACGCGGACCATCTTGCTCGAAAAGTAGACCATCGGAACGGTGATAGTGACGGATCGCCTGTTAACAGATCTGACTTGCAAGCCGACCTTTTGCAGCTGGTACCGATCCCGCCGTAGACACGCAGCATTCGACTATATTCGTTGCGCGAAAATAGAAATAGAAGCGTGCACCTCTCCGTCCCTATCCTTCGTATCTCTCTCGTCCAGCAAGCATTACCGTATGTGTAGTTAATTAGCGTGCGTAATTGAGCTTTACCTATATGCATAATGGGGGGGATAACTGACGAATCAGTCAAGCGAAGAAAATCTTAATTCAAAGATGATTATATCACGTAGAGCACGGTGAAATTTTACACGCAATTTACGTGATGCTTTTATAACGTAGCACAACCTGTTACTTTGTAAAAACGTTCCGTAATGTAAAATAAGTTAATTAACTGAAACTGAACGAGAGGTAAATGAAACATTTTCACAGAAAAAAGCAGAATCTCGTAGGGAATAATGATTTTAAAATGGAATCATCTTTGCGTAATAATAAACGTACATAAATTATGAAAGAAAGTTAAATGCTTCATTAAGAACATTTAAAACGCAGGCTGTTTTGGAGCTTAAAGTGAGAAAACATTAGCTCTGTGTGAAACGCTCGTTGATAAATTTTATAGCTTTCAAGAATTGATGTTCGCTGCATAATAGTCACGTGCACACTCTCGAAACGTAATCTTTTTTTTGGCCGCTTCGAGATGCGCGTATGTACCTAAGGGGTATCGCTCGATGGGCATGCCGACGGAGATGCAGCGATGACGAAATTTTTCAGCTCCTCAACTACCGACTACATTATTGCATCTCGTGATACGATACGAACGATGAAACTCGCTGTCACGTAAAATAGGACGAAAAACGGCGGGCAACAGATGGCGTAGCCAATATCGCAAGGCGATTTATGCAATTTCTGTAGATTGTAAATTGCAAATGACCGCGCGTTGCGGGATCCTCGGTTAAGGCAACACGGTTGCCTTTGTAAATTTTACGAATCGCGGGTCGAACAACGTTTGCCTTATGGCGCCGCTACAAGAATCGATACATTCTCTCTCTCTCTCTCTCTCTCTCTCTTTTCGAGCTTTACAATTTACGCGATAAATAAAAGTGCGCGCTGCAAAATATGCCGCCGTTGCAAAATATCACACACAAGCTGTCTATAGTCATTGTGCGTAATGATAGCTGCGACTTTTCAATTATAGATTCTTTGAGAACCTCCGAGGACCACTACGCTCCTTTAAAAACATTGTTTTTATCGTACTTAATTTTTATGTTGAGAAAAGTACTCCGCAATTAACAAATCTTCGTTGTAGCGAAAATAACTGCAGCACTAATCTAATCTGTACAAGTGCTGAAACTGGTATATGCGTACGATCACAATAGAGCAATCTCGCAGGTACTCTCAGAATGCATTTACGATGACGGGTGGCAACGTTATGTGATGAAGCACGATCGGAAAGGCAAACTGGTTTCAATCGGTGCGTGCAATTCCAAACGTCGCGCAATGCGAGGCACGACGCGCAACCGGTTCGTGGGGTCAGTAACTGTCATTGTCAGGGTCGACCGCGGTACACCGTTCGCAATAGACGCATTGTCGAAGCGTGTAATTTGGCTTCCGCGAATAATACAATGCGCCATGCAGCGCGTAACATTTATCGCGAGACGAACGACCGGCGGATTTGATCCGCATGGAGAACCGGTCGAACTGAAATCGTGAAGAGAAGTCGGAAAACGGTTTCGTTCGTCGGATGAATAATAACATTAATAACGGATTGAGCAAACGTTACTTATTATACCTTTGGCGTCGGCCAGTCACTCGCCGTGCGGTCCGAATCGGCTTGATTCACACTTTAATGGCCTTTCCCAATGGGTCGCGACCTCCCGAATGCGGGAGCGAACGAGAGACTTAATACAGAAGTAAGAAAACTGTAGCAATTATGAGCACACGTTTAAATATAAGTAATGCAGCTAGTGCAATTTGTGCAATTTCTGCAGATTATAAATTGCAAATAACCGCGTGTAATATATTCTCTCATTAGTGATTAAATCTATTAACTGTAATTTGTCTAATAAGAGATTCGTATTTATCTTAATCACTTGCAAACAAATTTAAAGATATATTTCTATAAATATATTCTTCAAATTTATTTTCGTTAATTATTTACTAGCGAAGATAAGTTTCAAGATTAATTTAAATTTATTGTTAAGTCAACATACATTTTTTTTTATGTGTTCACTAGAACATCCAGAAAAAATTGCTCTCGCCTTCTCTTAAAGAACGTTCCATTCCGATGACCCAACTCGAACTACAGATTTCTCGATAAATCTGACTGAAGCTTGACTTAAGCTTGCTTGCTCATGTAAATTACTTATTGCCGTGATCGAACTTTGACCCTATATATCATCCGACCGCGACTCTTCCTCGACTGCGGCGGACTGTTGGTTATACGATAAACGCGGCTTTACTGTGATTGCCAGGTATTCGGCATAATCTTACCCGGTTCCCCGGTAACGAGGCGCGTTCGCGATAATGAATGCACCGAGCAAACCAGGCGCCTGCCACCTACCAAACCAGGAACCTGAAAGGAGACATCCCTGCGATTAAACGGCGATATTACGACAGAGCACTTTCTCCGTTACATTAGACGAGAGCCGATGACAGAAGAAAGCGCGAGCAGCACATCCCCGGCGCGGATGTGCATACATAGAAACGACCATCACATGATCCGATCTTTGCGAAACTAGGACGAACCGTTCGATCGATGTATCAGCCTTGCGAGGAGCGTGACTAACGTTCTTACGTGAGACTCTCGAGCCGCAGAAGTCATCGTTCACGCTGGCGGCGAAAGAGGGGAAAAAAAGCACCGACAGGTACTTAGCATACGGACACCGAGGAAATTTGCAGGAGTCGATGACTTCTGCGAGATAGTCGCAGAGGCTGAAGGGATATTGTTTGGCCGTTAACGTCTAACGTGTGCGCGGGACGGTGCATATGGTGTGTGGCAAGAATCGATATCGGTGGCACAAACGGCGACAACGTTCGCGTAACTCGGAATTTAACAAAGAGAGAACGAAAGCACATGCTTGTGCGGAGCACAAGCGCGCTTTCCGTTTTCTCTGAAACGTCGCCGGTGCCTGTGCAAGTCCCTTCTTATCAAGAAAGGCCATTATTGATCCCGGGTTCTATGCAACCCAGAAAACGGGACACTTTAACGTAGATTGCAAATTCAGCGATTTTAAATGCGCTGGTCTTCCAATACTTCAAGTAGAACAGACATAGGAAGACGGATATACAAACTGTCGTCCTCAATAGTACCCCCTTAAGGCTTTTATAAAATTCTCCTTTTTCCCTTCATCAACAGATTCTTTTATTGAAAAACTATTCGTGCTTGGACCATCCAAGTCTGCAATCGTAAGACGGATAAGGTTAATGATAGATGCTTCCTCACTCGTGACGAAACGCGCAAGACTAATCGATGCAAACGCTCGTTCTTACTCTTAATAATATCTAGTAATTTATTAGGTACGTCAACGAATACTCGATTTTTTTCCTCAGCAAATACTCGATAAAATGTTTAATTACGTAGTTAAGCTAATGTTGAAATCAAAGTCTCTTAGCAAACGTACGTCTTGAAATCACTGATTCTTTGGATTCTAATTGAGTCTAATAAAATTTTAATTTCACAAGTTTACAAGCTTAAATTATTACTTATAAAAGTAATTTTATAAGGTTACAAAAATTTAATTTTAACGCTTGACGTAATAAACTATTTAACTCTTTTAATTCAGCCTTATATGATTCTTTGTTATTAGAATGTAATATAATTCTTATATTTTTATAATATAATCTAATTCTTATATATTTTATTTTTAAAAGCAAATTTATTTAATTTGAAAGATATCTATAAAGAAATTTCTCTTTTGCAGACAACTATTCTTCGAAGAAAAAGCAATGACCTGTTCTCTTCCAGGTAAAGAATCTCGTGGAAGGCAGTAAATTTTATCCAACTTGAAAAGGATGAGTGTCTGAAATAAAGCTATTACTTTTCATACTAGCTGGTGAGATATTAACGCTTTGACTACGTTCGCGTTAGAAATAATTTTTAAAAAGCCGCGGTGCCAAGAGTAATGCAGGAAATTTTGTAAAAAAAATCTCGGATCTTTTTCTTAGTGTACCCTACAAGTAAATGCTGGCGACATCGATCATCGATGATACTCGAACGTGGAAGATATCTCATCGGCACGCAATAAGAAGTGTGAGCTAATGGTCTTTTAATGACTATCATACCGCGTTTGCACAATTGCTTATTATCTGTTCTATTACACGGACCATTCATACGCGATCGAACGCGAAAAATTCAGTGGTGCGCGAACGCAAATCGTTCCGCTGGTAGTTAAACGCGACCATCGGTCTGTCGGTAGTTCATTTTCATCAAATTTGCGCTCAGCGTGTACTCATTGCGAAACAGCAAACGAACGGATTACGTCATATCGCGCAATGAGCTTTCGATACACCATGTTTGAAGCATATCAGAATTGCGAATCATTCGAACGATTATCATTAAATTGTTTAGAGAAACGCAATCGGGGCGAATTCGACAAAAACGTATACGTACGTTCAGAGAATTAAACGATTAAAAGTTACACTTTCCAATAAAGTATAATGATTAAAATGAGAAATCGCATAGAGTGAAATCGGATTTGTTCCGTTATTACAGAACGAGGCAATAAGTTAATTGAGTGCAATGTGGAACACGTATCTCAGGAATGCCTCGTTTAACTGTCAAATATTACGTGACTTGTTAATAAAACATAGATGAATAAGATTTTCACATTAAGATCCATTCCGTATGTTTTTTTATTTTCTAAATCTACCAATGTGTTTACCAATTATGGCATAATTACAGCCGATTAAATGCAAGATTCTACGAGGGTATTAATCGAGGATGATGATCGTCGTCGCGAATTACTTGGATTACTATAAAGACCACGAACTCATTATGAATATCTACGGGCACGTTTGTCGACGTACGCGATAAATCACTATTATTAAGAGTAAGAGGAAGCGTTTGTATCGATTAGTCCTGCAGGTTTTGTTACGGCTAGGCTGGGAAAACAGCCTTCATCAATCTTTGAACATTTGCTTTATGATTAAGGAGATGTGTTTAATGAAAAAAAAACCAACACACGCTTAGAACCATCGTTCTGAATAAAAAAGATACCATTAAATAAATGAACTTACGACTTCTGAAAAATTTATTACATTTCTTATATTTAATATTTATTTTTTATAAGATTTTTATTTTCTTTGAAGAGATACAATAATATAATCTTTTTTAGACGCGAGAATACAATATAATCTTTTCTAGACGAGAAGATACAATATAATTTTTTTTATATTAGATCCCCTCTATTTAATCTCTATTTAATCTCTACGAGAAAATACGTTTTTAAAAATAAATAACTGATTTATATATCTTTACAATCTGCTTTATATGGATAATCAATGTTTTATTTTATAGCTGCAAATATTAAAGCTATCTCTTAAAGTTATTTTGTGGTTCTAATTAAAATTAATACTCGATATTGCTCTTAAACAAAAATATTATTAAAAATTATAAAGAATGTAAGATAATCCAAGATATATAAATTTACTTATATCTTAGATTATACTCTTGTATCCCTTCTACCAATATCTTATTAATTACAAACTCAATTATTTTCACGGATAATTGGTTATCGATTACTACACGCCGCACATTGCAGGCACTTGTAGAACAAGGATGGAACAATAAAAAGAGTTGCAAACACAAGGCAATCTCGATCGATTTCTTTACACAATCGAAAATTTCTCTTTTTCAATAAATGTAAAGTATTGTGCAAATCGCACGATTGTATAATCACGTGTCGCACCGCCAATCATTAAGGGAACAAAAGGATCGTAAAAGACGCAAAAGACTCCGATGTTCGCGGCATTCCAGGCACATAAAATAAATTCCTGTATTCCGCACGAATCGTTCTTAATAGCAAACTTGTCTTATACGAACGGCGATATATACGCGCAAGCTCAACAGCGATCAATCGCATAACAGCACGCTCACGGATAAGTAATAATGCACCGATGCAATATCGCTTCTCTCCATACAGTGCAAACATATGATTTCACTTTTCCCCGGATTACGACAACGGGAATTATCGATTACCGTGGCGATGCGAATATGACATTCGGAATCCATAATACAGAAATGTGATTTAATGAGAGAAATTCCAAGGCATGAGATTGCGCACACGAAGATGATATAACTTTACTCATCGGACATTAGCTGATCATTTCTCGTCGCAAATCATACGCGACATTTTGTCGTTTATATATCACGGTACGGTCAGTTGCGGTTTTCTTGATATGTGCGGACGACAAATGTCTCTCTGGAAGAAATTCGTGTCGCTCTTTTTCCAGAGACGGTAATGAATAATTGCTATTAAACTTGATTGATAGACCGCGCTGAAAAACGTATCCAGGAACAAATGATACGGTATAGCGGCGTAAATCGTGAGCGTCGTGTAACAACGTCACCATAAAATTAGCCGATGATCTTAAATCATGCAATTGCGTGCGCAGGCTCATTGTGTATAGTTATTTTTCCGTAAATCTGATTTTTAGCCTAAAGAGAATGAGCTAGAAAGTATGCATTGTCTCTCTAGATTTCCTAAGAAACATTTACAGAGTCCATAGTTTCAATCAAAATTAAATTTTAAATAATTTAAAATAAAATGTAAACATATATAAATAGAAAAGAACAAACTTAAACGTAAAATTATTGCATACTATAAATTGAATATTTCAGTACTTATTCAACCTCGAATTTCTGTTGAAGTCTAAAATCACACAGTCTGTCTCTCTGGATTTTTAAAGAAAAATTTGTATTCTATAATTTCAACCAAAATTTAAATACTTTTAAATAAATTTTAAACATATATAAATAAAAAATTAAAATTAAACGCAAGACTTAAGATGCATCATAAATTGAATATTTCAGTAATAAATCTCAAATTTCCATTGAAATAAAAAAAGAGTAAAACGTTGACCTCATTTTTGCATCTTTCGCGTAAATTTAATTTATCAAATAACCTATTTTCGTAATAACAAATGAAAATAAATTTATCGCCCAAGCAGATGTTGTACACATCGCGAAACTGTTATCTACATCTTCAAGCTACCGAGCGAGGATAAATAATTGTACGCCGATCGAAGGATCTCCGATCGAGAGTACTCTCGCCGACATCCTCCGAGCCTCCGACACTCTCGATGACGAGGCTCGCGCCTAAACGTAACACGCGTGATTGCGCTCTCGCCCGGACGCTGCCGCCAACAAAGACGCTTATCCGATATTATTATCGGATAATCTGATCGCGGACTCATCCTCTCCTCTCGCGAGCGCGAGCGGTTGACATACTTTCCATTAAAGTGGTACGCGCCCGGCGTGCATGCGGTCGCGGAACCCAGGCATTCTACCTTGTTGGTGGTAAAGCACGGAGGGATTCAGATTCAGTGGAGGCGCATCCGCGCGGAGACGAGACCGTAGCTAACGAGCGCGCGATCTACGGCGGAATGCAGAGGAATTGGGGAGAAAGTCGCGCGCGCGGTGCTTCACCGGCCGTAATAGACCTCTGGAGGAGGTGTGCGCGTGACGCGCCGCGCCGTTCGTACGAGTCGGATGCAACCTCGGCGCTGCAGCCTCGAGATGCCACCTCCTCTCCTGACGTCTTCAGCAGACACGAGGATGATCGATGGGGGCAACGCCGGGGATCGCCGCGCGCCGTTGTTCGCATAAATTATGACGCGGTCAGGATAATGCCGGAGGACGCGCATGTGGAAGGATTCTCTTTTTTAATCACAACCAAGAGAAAGGATTATATCGGTGTTTATTCTTCCATGCGCGCGTCGGTAGCCTCTAATTTCATTATACTGAAATGAAGCTGCGACATGATTTATTTCTCGATGCGGATAGGGGGATTGTGTAACAATCAGACTTTAATCTGATTATTAAGGCGAGAAGAACGTTCGATTATTACGTTTATTTTACTCTGTGAAACTATAGATGCCTGTCTTCGATTAAATTGGGAATACAGTTGATACAATTGTTTGCAGCAAATTATTGATTTTATGAATAAAAGATTATGCTCTCAGAAACCAGTTTCTAATTATTGTATATATTTTAACAGTTATAAATATATAAAACGTCACTCGTTACATCGTGATGTTATTATTACTACGCTAACTTTCTCTATTTGGCTTATATTGAGCAAACCGAGCGCTCGGAAACATTTCTCATGTGTTAGAAGACGTGAATGCCCAGCCTTGGGTTACCGCGGGCCGAGATTAAGATAGGCGGTGTTCGGGGCTAAATATATGTGGTGCGAATCTCCGTAAGTGAAACATACCTCGTTCAGATTCGCGAGGTATAATCAAGAAGGGAGCCGGGAATGTGCTAACGCGCGGAATAGCGCTCATTTCGCCGCTCGATATGCAAAAGTGGACGAATCCTCCGGCATGGGCATCCGCATTCGACAAAAGTGATCGAGAAAGAACGAATCTACGATCACGGGTTAATTGCCGCCTTGCGCCGTTACCTCATCCGCACGTGACCTCTAGCATCATTCCCCTCTTTTTTATTTCCTGCCGTGAGATTGCTCGAGATTCGGTAACACACCGTGTCATCAGTGCTAAGAAGAGGCAGCGATCCGAATCGGTATGCAACAAGTATTGGCGCGGTGATTGGTGAAAGCGTTCGATAATTTGTTGGTCGGAGAAATGGCCACGTGGTCCATTGCAAAGTATATCATTTGGGCGCATAATTGAGCTCCCGGATTATCGTTATTAATAATCCAATGTGTTCTTCGGTTCGATTACGCGAATATGCAGTTTGAATTAAATTTGTCGTAATTTGGTAAATTATAAAACCTCTTAAAATTATTATAATTATTTTAACGATGTAATAACGACTTACGATAGCATACGAGGTATTAACCACCGCATATTTTTCTTCACTCCTCGCATATTTTTCTAAGAAAAAAGCAAATGCCTCGATATACGAATGTTAACATAATTTTGCAGAAAAAAAAACGATTAGCTCTATTTGTCATGGCAATTTTTCAACCAGTCGAAGAGTGAATACGTCCCGCTAGTAAAATACCGGTTAAAACCGATAATTCCTTCATGATCGATAGGAATGTAGCAAATCATAATCTTTCTATCTAAAAATTATTGTGTATACTCTTAAGTGTAATAGCCGGTTAGCAAGCTTTAACCTTTTGGCTCACTTAGCACGCGATAAATGCGACGAGCGCACGAGAAATGTTAAATGAAAAATTAGTCGAGCTTTAGTATCTTTAGGGCAAGACGCGCATGTAGATACTGTTCATGTAGATATACCGTTCACGGTATAAAAATCAAACTCGAGAAATCTTTGAGAAAAAATAAAATGCCTTAAAATGTAAAAAATGAAATAGTACAAGCACCTTGCCTTCCTCTTCTTCGTAGGAAAATTTCTTAGTAACTTCTCTAACTGCTTGGTATCTCTTCCCTATTCTCTTTAGAACATGCAGTAAATAACATTCTAATTGTCGACGTTTCTTACACGGTTATCATGCAAGTATGTGCGTTTATACGAATATATTGGTGAACATTTAATGTTTCGGGGCGCGCGATCGAGTCAACGATAAATATTTAAACAATAATCCACACGCTACTTGACGTTACAAGGGAGCCGATAAGCGCTCGTAAAACTAAAAAGCCTTAATTGAGCTCCTGGCAATTGGCCAACGCGCCGTAATCTAACCGCGTACTCTGCGAGAGTATATCGTGGCCGATTGCATCAACCGCGACCTTTTACCGCCTCACCAGTAGAGCGCGAAGATAATTGTACAGACGGGAGATCCACGTTCGGAATCGGACCGGCCTCGATCCCAGATGTGTCCCGTTCGGGCTGTACAATGAGAATCATCTAAAAATCGTCCCAATGTCGAAAAAAATCTGCCGAGATTTATTCAGGTAATTTATTTAAGTCTCTGTCGACAAAGACATAGACTCGAAAGATAGCAAACTTGAGGAAAAACTTTTTACATCATTTTTTACCGTCGTTCAAAACGCACGGTTTAAATGTTTAATCTTTTCTTATATAAACAATGTAAGAAGCTCTTTTTATATTTCCTATCTCGATAGCTTTCTGATTACAACGCCAATTAAAAACGCACAACGAGTGAAATAGAAAAGAACTTCCCCTGAAGAATTTGGTTCTAAGAATTTCGAAAAAATGCCGAATAATAAAATTATAATTCTTAAAATTAATTATAACTTCTAGGAAAAAAAAAAGAAGAGCTCGCATTAAACAATGCTCAAGTTTCACAAAAGCGTGCATATTTGTTACGCAGTGAAATACTTACGCAAGTTTTAACTGTTCGGAAAAGGACTAGGTCAGCGTATAATGTAGACACGAGACAACATCATTTCCAACGGAAATAGATAATCTTGGCCTTCTCTATCGCGCGGATGGATTTCCAAATCAGTCGTGCGACAAACTCAGATTATATATCGATCCAGTTCTGCTCATTTTATATGGAATTTTTTTCCCGTGCCGCGGTGTCGCCAAGAATCAACTTGTGACGTGTACCGTCATTAGATCTGCATCGTGTTCGCACGATGTTATCGCCTATTACGTGAAATTACTATACCGATAGTGAATATCATTACTTAATACTTGGATCTTGCATAGTGTCTGAACGCACGTCCCTTGGAGCATTAGTTTAAGTGCACTTGCGACTATCTGAACAGTCGACGGTCTCTAGCAGATTTTTAAAGATGATCCTGACAGGCTATAATTACGTAAATAAATATCTCGGTAATGCAACATATTATAATGCATTAACTTAAAAAAAAAAAAAGAAAGAAAAAGTAGATTTTTTTTATAGAAGTAAAGAAAAGCACTCTATATATAGGTACATGTGCGAAAACAAGATTGTTTCTAAGATATCCTGTACAGCTTTACATCGTGTTAAACACTTTTGCGAGTGGATATGATGTTCGTTCAAGTATAATTATCGGGTAGTTTCATTTACATTTGCGGAAAAAGCAAGATGTTGAAGGAATAACGATCTTCTTCCTGCCTCTTGTAACTCTTCATTCGGATACCGATCTCCGGACATTAATTTGAATATGTTGCGTCGAGGCGGCGAATCGATCTCGGTCTTGCTGAAGGCGGATGTCCATTCGCATTGTAGCGAAGGCAAAAGTTGCGCCACGAGGTATCTGAATCCGAAAGACTCCATGCCTGAAAAGTTGGCCAACTTAGATATAGTTCTTTCATATTGATTTACGTTCGCAATTATCGTCAAAAAATTATTTCTACTTTGCCGAGCTAATATAAAAAATAATTAATCAAAGACCTGAAATTTTCCGACAATTATTTTTACGATAAGAATTAATTTAAAGACTATAAACACAATTACTTTGGGGGAAAAATACCTACTACTATTTGTATACCATTTGTAAAAAATTTAAAAAATTGTGTAGCTACGCTAATGTATAAGCCAGAATTTAAATAACATTTATTTTATTCATATAAAGAAAATATTTGCAGAATTATTTACCCCAATTAATTACATCTCCGTCATATTTTTTCCTTAAAAGTTTCACGATCTGTCGCTTCTGGCAACAGCCACAGGGCGAACGAGCGATCAAAGCGTGACGCGAAAAAATGCCGTCCTTGTAGGATTAGTTTTGTAACCATGTAATAGAAGATTGTATGTATCTACTTACGACGCTTAAGATCCTTAAGATCTACAAACGTACGTCCTTAGAAATATTAATCAGCCATTTGTGCAATGGCCTCCGACCTGAGTGCGAATCTTCGCTACGATCGCTTCTCTCGCGTTTCTTCATTAGGTCGATTGAAATTGTATGCGTATTCTCTCGGGCATTTTTATGACGCGTTACGGAAATCTCGTTACTACTCTTTTATGACGCCGTTAAAAGTCTGTATCTGTTAATTGCGAAATATGCGTTAATTTTATTTTTAAATCGGAGCATCTAAGCCTTCATAGAGCTCGCGGGCCGCGAGATTCTAGAAAATATACTTTTGTGAACGTATGTACTGAATCACCGAATGTCGAGGTGCATGCGCGACAAAGCAGATAAAGAGGAAGATTCCCTCTGTTTTCTGGGTGTTTGTGCAATCGTTGACGACGGTGGTCGTTTCCTCGTGCTCGTTCTTCCGAGGACCGTCGCAAAAACATTAATGACGCTCAGCATTAATCTGCGTGAGTTATTAACATGTTGCCGCGCTGACATGTGTAGCGATCTACATATATCAAACGTAAATGACTTCTTTAAAAATTTATAGCTCGCGTTCTACTTTCGACGGTAATGATGTTTTCACTTCAGCGAATTTAAATTTTCATGGCAAATTATCCACTAAAAATATCAAAGCTTTTAAAACATAAAATATCGTAAAAGCAATTATATATATACCTAATTGTACCAATTTAATAATATAATAATATTTAACTTACATGTGTCAATAATCTACGTAACACAATATTCCAATCACATTATTATAATCTCAAGATTAAACCTTAATTCTATACCTTTGATGTACCATTCAAAAAGACACAAAAATAGACAATAAATTATATATACATATTGTTATATTGTTATTTATAATAAATTATTTAGAATATGTTACTGTAGTAAATATATATATATGTGTGTATATATATATATATAATATATATATTTTTAAATAATATTAGTAATAATATGAACTGCCGTACACACCTGAATCGTATTATAGAATAAAAAGTATTAATAAAAATATTAAAGTCCTTATAAAAGTATAATATTATAAGGGACATATTATAAGTACGTGTACGTGATAAGTAGAACACAGCTAAACAAAACCCTGTATATATTTATTCACATACTGTACAAAGGTATATTACATAAAGTCGATACACAACTACACGCTAAATCGCGTACTTAAATAATGACCTAGAAACCCCATTTGGATCGTTTCGGGATCGTAATGGAAGCGCATCGCCGACCTCGAAACTGCCCAAACGAAAGAGAACGTTACCAACACCGTAATTTCAATTATATGAATAACTTACTGTTAGCCGTAGGTACGTAGGAATCGCAACACAGCGAAGGCGAATAAATAATTTCACGTGATCCGCCGGAAAAACCGTACGGATCCCTTCTAGGGAGTCTTTTTGTAATACTGAACAACAGTTCGACGGTCAGTTTTGGACTGACAATGAGTGGAAGTTCCGACGCGTACATTTCGCCGAATATTCAATTCAATGCTGCCGGCAAAAAAATTAATACCGCCCAGAAGTTGACGCGTATTTCGAACTAGGACGATAGTGACCTCGTTGAGGGAAGATACGCGGGGGGAAAGGGTTGAAATTGTGTCACGTAGAGTCCGACCGGTACAAATAACCATAAGCGTACATGGTGCAATTCACCACGTGCCATCACATTCCACCAATTTCATGCATGCAATTCAACAAAAACGAGTTGCAATTTGACGATGTACCTGGCAACATTATGAGAGGAGCGTGAACGTGTCAAAATGTTTACTCCCTTTTTACGTTGGCATGCATAGACAATCACTGTTTTTTACACGAGTACATATACTAGAAATATAAAAAATTAATGTAAAGAAGGTCTCTCACATATTCTATATCAGTAATTAAAATTCGCTTCTTATTTCAAATATACATAGTCATATATGTCTATACATCCAGAAGATGTAAATCAAAAGATTATATAAAGTTTTGTCAAATTGTTTTCCAATAAAATCAATTTTTTCTAATCACAGTTACTATATATATGGTACTTCGATGATTGTGCAACGCAATTATACGACAGCCAGTTAAAGACTTATAAAATTATATAAAGAAGAAACATTTAGAGAAACTTTGTTGTTATATCATTGCGTGATAAACATAAGTGAAACGTATAAAATTACCTTGCTTAATATGTGCGAACTTCTTTGATTATAGAAAAGAGAGAGTAAAGTTGAGTGTAGCGTTCACGCAAAATAGCTAAACAAAGAGGGACGAAGTATGGCAGGCGTTTTTTTTTCTTTCTTCAAGTAATAGTTGCCGATGTTTCGAGGCGATCGATGATTTATTCTTAATAAAAAGGACGGCGAGCAATACATAATCTTAACGTCGGACTACAGCCGGTTAATTATTATATTGCGATCTTGTCCATCGATGATCGATCGGGACTCCGCATATTAACCGACACGAGTTACGCTCGGTCGCGGGTATCAAGCAGCCGCGGCTCGGATTTACATTACCGAGAGATCGATCGTTACACGACCTGCTTAATATCCGCGAGCGCAGATGTCAATCTCGGCCCTAAGTTAAATCAAACTTCGCAGCGGCGTTATCGATCTAAGTTCGAAGAAGCCAATCCTCTCGGCTCAAATCTAATTTTCCGAGTACCGCATGCAAATGTAATGGTACAGTTCAGTCAAGTTTGATAATGTAAGTATTCCAGAATCAATAATAACTAAATGTTGTCGACTTCTGATAATGGTATATTCGACAAGAAGTACGATGTACTGTGTCCTCTCTCATTTTCTCTCTTGTTTCTCTCGCGAAGAAACGCTTGTTGTAAAGCAGATTCCTATATTTGTTGATGGGCATCAACTCATGGGCCGAGATCAAAACCGATTCACCGTTCGGAGCTTGAACCCTCGAATTTAGGCTAGATGGAGTGACACGGTGATGGGTGACAGCAACGATCTACTCCGACGTATCGACAGGTGGACGTCTTCTTATAACTCCAGCGAGATCTTCATCTCTTGAGTCTTCCGACGCGCGCGTAGTTCCGATCGGTCGTCGATTATGCGGCTTCTCAGCCCCACTTAGCAGCTATTGTGTAGAGTGACCTGAGGAGCTCGAGGGCTCGGCTGTCAGAAGCGGTGGCCTCGTTCTCCGATAAAGAATTATTCGTCTCCGAGACAGCGTCGTCCGATCTTCTAGAGAAGACGTTGGCACTCTCGGTAGTCGTACGGAATTTCCGTCCCGTCCTACTGCGAAACGTAGTGATGGATGGTGCTGACGGCGTGGGTCTCACGGATGACGCTCGGGGAGTCCTCATTGTCGTGGAATTCGTCGAAGCAGCCACTCGTGATTTAACTACAAAACATTAAATCTGTGTTATTTAACAATTAATAAAATATAAGCTGAAGAAATAAATAATATTATTTGTTGCGTAAAATTGGTGATATTGTATTTTTTACATATGCAATATTACATTGTAAGTATAAAGGAATACTGTTTTAAAGGAATAAAGAATTTTACTGAAAAAAATAAATAATTTCTTATTTCGTAATAAAATCATATGTTGCAAAGGCATTCTAAAAATAATAATGTGTGAATTAAGAAGGCAAGATTAATATCAAATTTAAAAAATTATAAAAAAAAGAAATATTCTTATTTTTTATCTTTTCAGAGATATCCTGTATTCTTACAATGCTATATCGCGCATGTTAAAGCAATTAATGAAATTAACTTTATTACGCTGAAAATAATCCGTTCATTAATAAAATGATAACAAAAAACATAATTGATTACATCTCAGAATACTTACATCAACTATGTACACGACGAAAATTAATTGTCGACAGTATTCACTATTCTTAATATATAGTGTTTATCCAAATAAAGCATCTTCATAACTTTAAAAGATAACTAGAGCGCCAATTAAAATTAATGTTTGCATAAAATATTCTATAAATAAATATTAACTTTAATAAATACAGTGTAATACGTACAAATCGGAAGATTAAGTCGGTTGATGCTAGCGACGATTTCTCGCGACTCCTCCGAGGTAAATTCGTTAACGGGCATCCTCAGAAGTGCGTCTAACAGTTGCTCCTTCTCCTGCTCCATCGTCTTGTTTTTGGGCCCGTTGCAATGATTTATCAGCAATAGCACCAATTGCCTTACCATCGCGTTGCTGTCGGCCTGTTTCATCACTCGCATCAACGTGTTCGTGCTAGTCTCATTCAGATTACCGAACATCTCATGCGCTTTGATTACTTCATTTTCGGTGGCATTGAACGTGCTGCCTGTCGTAAATGGCAGCAGAGTGGAGGCCAGGTTATCTCGGGGGACGGCATTGGTCGACGTCACCGAGGAGGTAATTGTGGTCGTTATGCTGGACCGCGTTGTGATGATCGGAGTCGGTGTCGCCGTCTTTTCCGAAAAGGTCGTTGGCAGCAGAGTGAATGTCACAGGCGAATTGTTGTCGCTCGTCGCCCATTGCCAAGGACTCGGTGTGCTGGTGGTCCGCGGTTCCGTCGTCACGTCGTGATCCACAGTGGACAACGTTGGCGATCTCGTGGTGCTCGCCGTCACGGTGTGTTCCGACTTTCCGTTAATAGCGTCACCGGTTGTGTCGGGCGACTGAGTGGTGCCGACGTTCGACTCTAGACCGTGATTAATGTGCCGAGGATCCACGAACACCGTTGTCTCCCAGAGCTGAGTGACCATGGGCGAGGAAGTCCAATGATCGTTGTTCGGCAGGCTGGAGTGTCTTGTGGTCGACGCGTTCGCCGGATTGCTGGAGGTAGCGCGAATAACGGTCGCGGTATACGGAGTAACATCGCTGACGGTCGCAGTGACGGGATCTAGAGTCCCGACGTCGTCCCGAATCGTCGTCGCCGCCGTTGTCGCCGCGGGTTTGCGAGTGCCTTCTACGCGATTGCTTTCCGGCTTGTAACTGTTCCTGAACTTCGCGTACGAGCTACGAGCTGTAGCGAGAGATTCCGGTGGCGCTGTCGTTGAATCGTAGTAACGTATCCTGAACGGCTGAACGGTGCTGCTGGCGGTCTTGTAGCTGGATTTGCTTCTCGGCAAGGGCGTCGTCGACCGCACCGCCTGATTCGGCAGGATGCTGTTCGACACCTCGAAACTCTTCACATTACCGAAACGATGATAATGAGGCGGCGTGAGATTTTGAACAGGTTTATCACCAGCTGAGCCTCTACCCCAAGTAGGCGCAGTCGTTCCTAGGCCAGAATTCTGAAAAGACGCCACCGTCGACGACGCCACGTAGTTGCTTATAGGCGTAGCGCCGATCGGTTTGACGTTTTTACCGTAAGGTTGGAAGGTTGACGCCGTGTTATTATGGAAGCCACCGATCTTATTTCGACTGCCGTCCTCGTCCAACGGGAAATAATTGTCATAGACCGGTGACAAGTCTGTCGAATCTCTTGTATCGCCATCGTAATTTTGAATATCGTTCATGGTGGTGGTGAAAACGCGATTCACCTCGAAGGCAAACGTATTACCACCCTGCGTCGATGATTCGACGTAATCCCCCGAATCGTATGACAAAGCGCTAGGCGGTAACAACGTCGTGCTCGGGTAGTAAATTGGCCTTCGTGTTTGGCTCTCTGTTGCGTAATATTCATCATATGGCGTCGAGTAGTAAGTCGAATACGATCTGTCGGTGGTGACGGGCGGCTGTAAAGTGGTAGGGAATATGGTGGATGGCTTGCGTCTTCTGTCGGTATCGTCCGAAAAATCCAGAACTTCATCCTTCTCCTTTGTCACCGACGCGAATTCTTCCGCAGTGGTCGGATATAACGTCGTCACTTCGAACTGATCGTCGTCGACGGTCGTTGCCGGTGGTTGCGTGGGTCTGATCTCCGTGAGCACTTTCTTAAAGGTATCCGGATCTTGCAGATACGCCGACAGAGCGTGAGTGAAAACCTGGGCCAGTTCGCGCAGCTTGGTGTTGTTCGCTCTCTGCGCGCCGTTCACCGGACCTTCGCTCTGCTCGAGCTCTAGATCGTCATCTACCTCGCCGCCAACGTCATCGGCTTCCGACGTGAGTTCGGTCATCGTGGCGTTTCCCTCGAGCGCGTTGTTCAGATTGAACAGCTCGATGTACGAGGAGATGGTGTGCTGTGTAAGAATACTGGTCGGTAATTCGACGGACGAATTATGCGAATGACCGCCTTCTTTACCCTCGACTTCCTCGACACTCGCGGTGGACTCGATGGTTTCGTTGGAGTCAAGATTGTCGCCGGCCGTGGCGAAATACAGAGCTAACGAGTGCAAAGTGGACGGACCGAGCGCGGAGGGCCCGTTTCGACCGTTTTCGTCTTTTGCGTCAATCTCGCTCAAAGTTTCCGCGTCATTTTCTAGACCTTGAAGAGAATGCAACATGCTGAGCGCATGTTCTCGTTCGGCATACGGTCTATCCTCCAAGGACGTTGGTGGTTTGCTGCTGACCTCGGGTAAATAGGTCGCTCTGCTTTTGGGCTTGCTCGTTACCGGAGGCGATGATTTCACTTTCGGTATCAGATTGCTCGCGGTCATGCGATAATTTGTCAGGTTGGGATTGTACGTCGGCACGGTGGTCGGCGGCTTCGGCGTCGGAGTAGTGGTCATCGTGGAGTAGACGTAATTTTTAGTGAAAGGTACATATGGGCCTAAAGTGGACATCACTTTCCCCTGTTTGTAGGTAAAACTGGTGTCGTAAGGGCTCAAGGTCTTGCTGGTAGAGCTGTTCTGCTGATAAACGTTGGTGCTTCTCAACGGCTTCTCGGTCGAGCTGATCGAATTTTGCTGGAAACTTTGCAAAGTTGCGCGCCAAGGATCCGTCGTTGTGCCTTTGCTTACGGTATTCGCGAAACTGTTTTCTTTCTGATAATTGGCATGGGTTTGACCACGAGCGTCTCCGTAAAATGGCGTCGACGAAGGAGACACGTTCTGACTGACGGTTGAGGTGACGTTAGCAACGTTGTGCCGATAGCTCTCTGTATTCACGTACGGACGCGTAGTCGCGAAAGAAATATCAACTTCTCTCTGTTCGGTCACCCTATTATCAACGTACCGCTGAGTTTGATAATTCGCGGGGGCCGGTGGCACTCTCCCTATGGCGGGAGGAGTCCGTAGATCGCTGTACGTATTGAAGGACGTAGTTGGGTACTCCTCCGCGGAGGAAGTCGACGTCACAGTCGCATCGGTGTCGGTATTAGCGTACGTAGTTTCCGGAATATCGCCGTGCTTGTAATAGGGAGTACTGTAGTAAGACGTCTCGGTGGTCGGCGTGTACTGCAACGTTGTTTCGTAAGGTGGCAATGTCGTTGTCCTAGGCTTGTAGATAGGAGTGTACGTAGGCCCGGGGTACGGCGGGGCACCAGTTTTTGGCGTGAAGGACACCGTCTCCGCCTCTTCGTTCTTCTGCGGCGTTAAAGTGGTCGTTTCGTGACCGCGATAGTCAGCAGTGGTGTGATCTCGGTAATCGTACGAGTGATAATAATACTGTCGAGTGTTCGAGGATTTGCCCGAGTTGAAGCGATTTCCTCCACGATTGGACACGAAGGCGGCGCTTTCCGCGAACTGCTGATACTCTACCGGAGGCGCCGCGGTTGTGGTTCTAAAAGTCGTCGTCTCCATGTACGTCGGCGTAGCTTTTTGCGACTGGCTGGAACTGAACAGATTGTTTCGCGTTGAAGTTCGCGACTTCTGGTTACTGAACGCCGGCTTCTCGTTGCGCGGCGTATTCTGATAATGATCCTGCGTGTTGCTCTGCCGACTATCCTGTAACTTATTTCCGTGCTCGTAATTGAATTTGCCACTCTGCGTATCCAGCTGATTTCTCTGCCTGCTGGTCTGATAATTCGATCCGCTATCATGTTGTCGCTGTTTCGGCGACTGGTCGAAGTTCTCGGGCGTCGTTTTCTCGTTAGTCCGTAACGCGTTCGCATTGTTTTCCTGGTAATAGCGACCAGAGTTACGAGTGTTATCGAAAACGTTGTTCGGTCTGAAGTGTTGGTTGGATTTCGATTCATCCTGACTTTCCGGAATTTGATTCTGCTTGGCGGCGGACTGACCATACGGATTCGTTCTGCCGTTTTGTCTACCGTCGTAGTCGACGTTATCGTAGTAATCCGCGTTACTTTGCTGCTCCGTGCGATGATACTCGGACTTTATCTTTCTCGCTTCCGCACGTTTTTTCTCTTCCTCGGCCAATTGCTCCGCACTCTGCTCATACAACTCCGTGGACCTGCTGCAGTCCACTTTAAACCACCAGTCGCATATAAGTTGCGATTGCTGGAAGATAGTGCCGTTGGGACACAGAAACGAGATTTTACGTCCATTGTCGCAGATGTGGAATACCTGAAATTATATTCAACTTCGGTGACAAGTGCGTTTATCAAGAGGTCTCTATAGAAACGCTACAAATGCCATTAAATATATAATTTTATTATATTATACATTTTATATATAATATTAATATATATAATTAATTTTTTTTAAAGTAATTTTGTACATAAATTATATGTATAGGAACTTGAGGTATAATAAAAATTTTTTTCAGAAAGGTCTTAATTTTCTTTTATTTTTCAAATTTCTTTATTCAGCATTTATATTTCTATTATTTACGGGCACTATAAATGTCAGAATTTTTATAATCCGTAACTAAACAACCACAGGATCGAGCATCAATCCGCGTGACTTTTGCTCGAGCCGAACGAGATACGTAATATCGATGTCACCTACTTGGCAATTTGTTTCTAAATCCGCGTAATATCCCCCTCTCAGACCGCGACAGCTGAATGAAGTGGCTGGGATCGACGTGAGGGCTGGATAATCCACGCCGGGCTGCCCCGTCACGCCTGAGTACGAAGTGGAGTATTATTAAATTTTATATAGCGCTTATTATATCAACGCGGCGTAACTCGACATTCACCCCGTGTCTTTCGCGGTCGTGCTTCTAAAATATAAATATCGCAACATAATCGTTTGAAGCTTCGCGAACCATGCGAGCTATGCCATTAATTTTTCCGTGCATAAAGAATTCCACGCGAGCCGATAACTATACCGAGACTAGTGACACAGAACGTTTAAATTCCCCATCATATCGCTTCGTGCGCAAGATGATGAACAAGCGATAGATAATCTGCTAATACGCGTAACGTACGCGGCGTGTTTCGAAAATTTAATTACCGAACGTAACAATGCAATTACGTCACGTTTGGAGAAATAGCAGATCGGCTAGAATAGCACTGCCGTAGAAAGTCTGTCACTTCAGTGGAAAGTCACGAAGCGCCGGGCGCACAATCATCGTAAAACGAAAAATTGCACCTCGTGGGAAAGCAGAAACGCAGTCCGATCGCCCCGAGATAGTCGCACGCACTCAATGACTTTCGCTTGCACAGCCTTTACGTAATATCTGACGCCTCGGTAAGACGGCTGGAGAAGTAACATGTACAGACATCCGATGCTCTCATTTTCGTGCTTCTGCACGCGTAAGATATCGCAATGTATGCGGGGTGTTCCGAATTTACCGAAGAAGCTTCCGGTAAATATTTGCGCAGATGCACAACTTGCAGAAGTGCATTCGCATATGACTGCACGTTATGTCTACATGCGAAAGACAAATATACACATGCACAATGCAAATATATACATAAGAAAAGATAATACGTGAAGAGCTAGGGAGTGAAAAGTTGGATTAAGCGAGTATTATTTTTATGCCTGGATAAAAAATACGAGCAGAAGAAATATTTATTCATAACTTGTTTTATTCGTATTTATGGTCTTCTTGGCTATCTGCGATTTCACTCAAAACTTTTGGGATTAATAAGCAATTAAGTAATAAGCGTGAAATAAAGTTACAAATAGCAGTTTGTAAAAGTTCCATTCTTTAAAGGATAATTTTATAAAAACAGTTTTTATATCAAAAAGTTTAAACGCGATGTTAAACAGTTTATTTTGCAAACGCGTGTATAAAAGAGTAGATAATAAAAGAGTCCAGTGCTCGAATAAGAACGGTTACATCAAAGAGATGCGACATGCACAGAGAGAAAAACGCTTTAAGTTATAATACCCGCTCCTTTGAGCCACTCCTTGAGGAGGTCCTCGTTACCGAAGAAGACTGGCAATGGGGGAGGAGAAAAAAGCGAATCGTTTTAGTCACGGGAAGAAAAAGAGATTAGCGATGTAGTTAGTATCTCGAGGTTAGTACAGGACAATTCTGTGAAAGAACCTTGGTAAACTTGGTACTCGCCGTTCTTTTCGGGCGCCAGCCTTTTCACGATTTTCTTCAGCGCTTCGACGTCCTCCTCGGATGCCTCGAGACTCGACAGGTCCAATTCCGTGAGGAACTCTGGCAGTCTCGCATGCTCGACATCTCGCGATGCCTGCAACGTAATACGTTCTCAGAATGTAGAACCACTTCCAGAAAAGAGCTCGCGCGATAGCGAGCTTCCGCAGGTCTCTCGAAAGATATGCTACTTTCAACTCCTACAGCTTGCTCCTGCTGAATTACTTTTCCCTCCAACGCTTGCATCTTCTTTAGATACTATCTTCTAATCCAATCATCATTACGGATGATACTGGATAACGTTGAATGCAAAGTCGTTTAGAAAAAGTACAATATTTTTACTGTATTTTGGGATTAATCGAGAACGTACAAAGCCGAGCGGTCAGTTATCAGTTTATTCCAATATTTGTAATATTTTTTTCCCCCCCAAACGACGTAATCGCAATTCGCAAAAAACGAGAGAAACAAAGGATTTAGTCGTAAGCTCTATTAACGGAAGAGATATTATATTCCAACAGCTCGTCAATTTACCGTGAAATTTCCTGTTTCCTTTTTTTTTTTACGCGTCATACGTGAAGTCTTGATAATTAGGGAAATCAATTTATGCATTCGTACGCTCGAGCCGCGATGAGTGCATTAAACGCTATTGATTTTGCGTGCGCGAGACGATACGACGCACAAAATGCAAACGAACCGCTCGTCGCTGCGTTATCCCCGCACACGTTGAAATTCGATACTGCAACTCGCATCCCACCGGGCAAACGAAAGTTTGATTAAATTTCGCTGTAACGCGCGGGGTGCGGAAGGGAGTCCGTCGCCGTTACCTACACCTACGCGTCGCGTAAATCACTGGTTAACCGGTAAACGGTGCATCGCGAGTATTGACCATTGCCGGCATTTATCAGCAACGTTAACGGCGACTTCAAAGCGACGCTCGCGGAAGCGTATTGTAATTTCACTCGGGCGATTTTTCACGGCACTGCGGAACGAAATTCGCTTGCTCGTGCGCGCGCGCGTAACTCATGACACTGTAATTAGATCTCGCGCTCCCGTAAATTAAAATCCGCGTTACATCTGCGAAGATGAGAAAAGAGCGTTCGTAACGTACGACGTTTCCACGCTCGCGGTTGGAAATTTCGCGTCGCGCCCCGAAGCGCGCGGCGCGTTCCGACCGTGCTTTACCTCTTTCGAATCGATTGCTCGCAAAGCGTTAAACCGTCGCGCAGTACACCGTCCGTACGGAATTCTACGGAAAGTTAAATTGCGTTGCTTGAAATAAGGACCGCGGGGACTTTAATTACTTAGCCGCTGATTAACTTTGGCGTCCAAAGTGCCGCCTGATTGGAGCCGCTCGGTCTTGAGATTAGCGCCGCGCTTGAATATTTATACGAGAGCATCGTTCGGTCACTTATACTTCTACAGAATTAAGAAAATCCGCGATAAATATTCCAAGACGTTTCTGAACTACATTTTACTCGCGTCCGCGTCCGGCGAATCCGCGGAAGCACCAAGAAGGATAAATTCGTTGATATAAAGACTTCATCGTCCGTGTGCAGCTAGGCAACTTTACGGGAAATAAGTCGGGAACTTAATATTAAACTTAGAGAATTGCGAAGAGAAAATGTACCAAAATTATCACTGCGTGATAAATTAAATGACACTTTTATGGAATTAAGAGCGGCACAGAAAGTTATATACACAGAACCGAAACTAGTTACAAAATTAATTTCAGATTAATTTCGATTTTAATCAAATTTAAAGGAGAAATAACATTACGTCTTAAGACCAGAAGACTTATATAACTATTTTTAATCTAGCACTCTTTGTATAAATAATATAAAGAAATAAAACGAAAGGGAGCACACTCACCCCTGTCTCGCAGCGGCCGGGCGTATAAGTAGCAGCGATACCTGAAAGTCGGAAGCGCGGATTAGAGTTGGGATTAAACAATCATGCGTCTCGCTCTATAGGAAATTAGGTCAGCGAGGCGCCGCAGCCGCCTAATCCGAATGTTCTACAGCCGTTCTATTGGATCCATTTGGCATATTTGTATAGCTGCTTTCGCGCTACAACGCGACGTTGTGAAAATATGCGAGCGGCGGTAACCATTCAGGCTGTTTTCGCTGTAGAATAAAGAAGCTTTATCAACGACAAGCATACCGGGCAGAATCGCACGGTCGATGCGCCCGTATAATCCCGTGGGTATTATGATAGAATTGTACATGTCGCGATTTTTTTCTCACTGCTGTTTGGTATAGGTAGGCTAGGTAGTCGCGCGGTAGAATAAAACTACAGCTATATCAATATCGAGAACATACATTGAACTTGTCAAACTTTATTTTGGATTATGAGTAACATTATTCTATTGTTGATGGAGAACAACACGTTTTATACATGTATCGGAAAGCGGAATAATTTTCTGTTCAAGAGTGCTTAAATACGTATTGGAGTATCGAGGGTGATATTGTACGTGGAAACACTATATATATAACACATATAAAATATTAAAAATACGAAAAATAATTTTGAAAAGTAAAAGACATGAAATGTTTAAATATGACAACTTTTTACGATAATATTTCAATACTTTTATATCTTAAAAGTTTCAGATAATACGTCTTGATCGTCTGAAAAATTTTTGTTGCTATTAAAAGTTCAAAAAACCTATTTAGTGAACAAACTATTTCTTCTGAAAGATTCTGATCATAATTTTCGATTACAATCACGTTTCCCTTCATTTAATTAATTGTAAATTAACCTTTAATAAAATTTTTAATTAAATTTTGATTATAAATACGCGCTTCTGAAAATTGCCAGTAATGCTAAGAATTATGATTTCAAATTTCAAACAGCTGCAGGAAAATTCATCAAAAAATTTATAGTTGAGAGAGAAAGCGCGTGATACCTATGACACATTACATAAGTGTAAAAGCTCGATGGGGTCAGAGGTCGATGGGCGATCGTCACTTTGTTGTTTGCGTGATTGACGTACCGATATTAGAAGTTCGCACGGTATTATTGGAAACGAGCTGTTTGAGTGCCTTATAGAAATATCTGATCGTGAGTAAAATGTAATTTTTTTTCGGACAAGAAATTAAGGGTCTGTCTATCGATTCTGGCAATGTTAACACACACTCCGCGATCCCAAAAAAGAAACTTAATGGCGCTGAATATAAAGCCATACGGAACGTTATTGGAAAATGCAAAAAGAGAAAAAGAGATGGGACAGAGTAATAAAGATGGATAAAAAGTGATACGGACGAAATCGTAACTTGCTACGTGAAATTCTTTATGACATCGTGGAAAACGTGCAAAGTTTCACGAAAGTAAGCGACAAACTTTCATGGCGATGAAAAATTTTCCGCGCATACTTGTGCACTAAGTCTCGGATATCGAATCGCGCGTTTCCAACGAAGTAGTGAACTTTTCTACCTCGCTACGTTGAGAGGTTTTTCAAACGTTATTCAGTAGCTCGTTCAGTTAATCCAATGTATCTCTCCATTTCGCTATAAATTACTATATAGATACGACGAGCTCGCGACAATAACACGGCGCTTAAAGTTTTTCAGAGAGTCATTAATTAGATTTAATATTCTCTTCTATATCTTTCTGAATTTATCCTTTAATTATCATAAACTATTCCTTCTTTGCATAAAATATGTCCATTTATGATTAATTGCATTATCTGGCATTATTCGAGAGAATCATTAATTATCTAGAAATAATTATTAATTATCTACGTACATTCCACATAGATAAAATTAAATTTCTACCTGTATTATACAAATAAGCTAAAATTATAGTCATTTAAAAATCAGTTCTTAAAAAATTAACGCTGATCAATTGGAGATCAATAGGATATTTCATTAATAATTTATAATTAGATGTATTGCTAACAGCATTATATATTCCTAACAGCAATATAAATATTCAATCAAGAACACGACAAAGCTTATTAATAAATATAAGTTAATCATTATTTATAGGGTTTTCTTTTCTACAACGTACGTGACTTAAGCGTTCCGTATCCCTAAAACTTTTATACGCAAATTGCGCGAGAAGCAAAAATTTTGAAGCAAAATAAAATTTTCATATTTCTATACGATGAGAGGCAACGACAAGCGCGGTGACAAATGCTGCATGAATGGTCGATGAGTCAACAACATCGATCTTCTTGTACCGCAGATTGTGCCCTGCTCCTCGACGCAAAAGAGAAGCTACGGAGTAAACGGCCATAAATCCCGCGGGCCGAGCGATCCTACGTCAGATTCACCTTCGCCGCGGAAGCGAATCCTTGACTTTATCCGCGCGACAGGATGCCACGGCGCTCCCACGCTTAGCCAGAGATATAGCTACGATTGGCCCGTAATTATCGGCCGGCAACACGGATGAACAGCGGCGATAAGAGAGAAATAATAAATAAAAATATTGAGTAATCTCCCACACAGCGGCGGCCCAGTGGAGATTAATCGTTTTGTCCATCGCTGATGGCCGATGACCATCAGGATGGCGCGCCAGTTAATGGCGAGTTTCGCCGATTGTATTCCCGTATTCTCATCGATCCTCTAAATGCCAGACCGTGGAAGATAAAGAACGATAAAAGGAGAACGACGTCAACGCGTGCAAGCTCAAAAGGAGGAATTTTTATTCTCCGATTCACTGCGAGTGAATTGATTCGTTGAAGAGCGAAGCCCGCGAATCGCCAGGGACATGGCTGTGAAATACACTTGTTTTATCGATGAAGTTCTTTCATTGCCGCCTCCACTAACGTCACTACGCCGTCCTTCCGATAAATCGGCTAAATAAACTGGATATTTGCACAACTATACCGAAAATTTAGATTATGAAGAGAAGATTGTATCATTAAAACATTATTTTTTATCGCGATTCTTTGTAATCCGCACAATGTATGTAGGAATTTTTCTATTGTATTGTTATATACTATATATGTAATAAATTAAACAATTTATTATTATATAGAATAAAATAATAATAATATTAAGAAATTTCTGTATATTATTAATTATTTGCATTACTATATTCTGTCCTTAGGATTATTTAAAATAAATGTTCTTCTATAGTGTTGGCTTATCATAAATATGTCTGCGATATTAATTTATAGAAATAGACATTTGAACTGTACTTACACAGAAGCAGAAGAACCATGAGGCGTAACATGTTTGGTAGATCGTTAACCACGACTCTGTAAACAAGACACAATTTATTAAGCGAGATATGGCGATAACACTACTTGGCAAGCATATAGGTAACTGCTTTCTCAAAAATTTCTAAAATAGCATAATAAAAAGAAACAAAATCTCATAAATGAACGAATTACCAATGTACATAGAAATATCGGTTACTGTATTTCCCAGTGGAGCAGACGAAATGTTAAGCGAAACGGAAACGGGAGATACAGCTCGTCGATGCGATGCTTAGAAAAGCACCATGAAACGTATATGCTCCCGGAGCAGAAATCTAATTAAGAGATAATTGTTCCAGAAGCGCATCATATTTCGGAATCCCGCAGGCAATATCGGTCGATAAGCGTAGATAAGAGAAGGCAGTCGCATCGCTGAAATTTCAAGAGGAAAACGCGTGCGCGTTTGGTTCACAGACAGATCGAAGAACCCAAATGTAGAACGGGCGTATAATTAGCTGCGATAAATATGCGACAGCGTTAGGTAATAATATGGAGCAGTCATTCTAGTTCGAATCACGAAAATGACTGATGGATACGATGGTCGACATTTCGCAACAAACATTCGTCCTTCGACGCGCGATCAACTCGGAGATTATCTCAAATTTTATATTTAATAAACTGTAATTTATATTTGCAATTTGCGTATTTCGAAAGAGGGAGGACTTTCAAGAAGTACCTCTGACTGCACTGGGAAAAAGAGATGTCATAGCGATGGATTCGCAATGGAAGAGGCGCGACGTCGATTTTGAAATACTCTGTAATAAATAATCCGTTAAACGCCAAAGGTTTAACGCTAATACTTCTAACTTCTAACGTACAATGGATTGCGACATGTATAATGTGTCAGCCGTGTCAAATATCTTGCCTCACCACGAACAAGCGATGAACGTGTATATAATTACAATTTGTGCGTGTAATGCAGTTACGCCAAACATACGAACTCGCCGGTTTATGCTCAATGAACAGGTCGTTGAATCGTGAATTACGCTTGCTGACTTTTACACCGAGAGCCATTATTATCGATATAATCGCGTCCTTACTCACGCGAATGATACGATCGTCGCCTGGGGCTAGGTCGACGGCTTCATGGGTAATCGAGAGAATTTCGATCCGTATATGCAATAATTTAATAATAACCGTTACTTAAGTACATATCAAGGATATATTTAACTAAAAGGTTAAATTAATTAATTAAGGGGAGGAAAATATTCACAATTATCTATTACTTAATGATCGAATCCTTCGCGGATCCCTTTAACATTTCAACGCCATATTTAGTAACAACATAATTGCAGATCTTAAGAAAGATAATTTAAAATTGAAGCAATTTGTTGCTGTCAGTATAATAAAAAACATATATATGTCTAAAAATAAAATAAAATAAAATGCTCCTAATTAAGAATTTCTTCACGATAAAAATAAACTCTGTGGGTGCATCTCTCTTCCTGTAAATCACATCTAATAAAAAAAGAAATTTGCCGAAACCCGGGATCGAACCAGGGACATTTAGATCTTCAGTCTAACGCTCTCCCAACTGAGCTATTTCGGCTTGTGCCGAGCTACCGCGTGAGAAACGATGATAAAACCGATTTTTCTCCGTATTCTCTATGGATTTCGCGCAACAAAACAAAAAAGGGATGCCGAAACCCGGGATCGAACCAGGGACATTTAGATCTTCAGTCTAACGCTCTCCCAACTGAGCTATTTCGGCTACGATAATGTGTCCTCTCACAATACTATGATATGAAGTTATGTAAATAATGATAACGTTTTATTATCAATTTTGCGTTATCAGCCATCCCGTATTATAAGAAAAGATAAAGTAAGAAATAAATAACAATTATTTTTATTTAGCTTATCTCTAAAGTAAAAAGCTTATATTTCACTAATTATAACATCAAATTTGAAAAAATCAAGAAAAACAGATCAATGTTTGTATTAAACTTAATGTTATGTCGAAGAAATGTAAAGATTTAATCAAAATAGCTAATCTATTTAAGATAATATACGTAAGCAATAAAATATTTTTCACTAATTTATTATTCATTTTAATAATAATTTTTTTAATTATTATCTATCTTTTGTACATTCTCTCTCTCTCTGCAATTAGCTCTTGAAATAAAAAGTACAATAAGTCATTGTTTTTCTAGTTTTAATTGATCAATTTTTATTTTATTTTATTAAAAAATAAATTTTCAACGAAAACGTATCGATTAACAATATTAATTAACTGGCAATGTTAATTAACCGCGTGTAAGCGTAATATTGATAATGTTACTAATATTAATAGACCTAACAACAAAATGTTTTTAAAAAGTAATTTAAATATTATATGTGTTAATAATATCACAAATTTCGATACGCGGGTAAAACATCTTATGGAAAAGACACTTTCTTGTTTATTTTCAATGTTGCCCAAGCGCGCGACCGGGAGTCAATCTACAGCCTATTAACGTTCAAGAAATAGCTTCCGATTAACGCGGGATTATAGGAAATGTGAAATTATTCTCCATAATTTTGCTTTCTTTCTGTCACCACAATCGCCACAATGATTTTGCCGCCTATGATTTTTGTTGCTCATAATTACCATGGAAATCGTCGGATGGGCATCTCATTTCCAATGCAATTTAAGCAAAGTACAACGACACGATCACGACGAGCGTCTTAATGACGCACTTTCACCGACCAAAAGCTAATCTTCTCTCTTTTGGTCCTTTAAACATCTATATATCTATATCTATTCGGGGAGGTATTTCCGAGCCCCATCAACTCAGTTGGAATTCTGCGGAAATCGTGGCAAATCACTCAAATTCCCTGGGCAAGAAACCCCCAGAGAAGACTCGACGAGCTGCATTAGGGAACAAAAGAAAATTGAAGCGATGTAGGGCAACAACCGGTCACCCGCTCTACTCTAACTTTCCATCCATGAAAATTTACGAGATTATAAAGAGAGTGATCCCATACAGTCACTCACGGAAAGAAGATTACCTATATATAAGTATATAGGTACATGTTTTTAGAATAATAATTTTTATGTCACAGATGCGCGCATTCAATCTACTTATAACAGAGTTCACGTTCATGTGCAAATTGATATACATATGGATACGCAGATCTATATTAATGCATCACGTCCTCGAAGGCAATTCAGGAACCTTGTTACCATAATAGAACGCTTCTAGATGCACGCAAGGATGCGAGCAGAAAATCAGATGTATAAAATATCAATAGCATGAAATTCTATACTGCATTAATGATATATCTTATTTAAAAAAAACATCACGTCATTAGAATATTAAAATAAAACTGTGATATCGAAGTAAAATATTGTAGCTTCAAATTACCTATTCGAGATACACGGAGTCGCGTCAGTCTATACCGCCGTAATTGTAGCAAGCGATATTTATCAATGATTTAAGATACCGATAAACGTAGCTGGCAGAGCGCCGAATAACCGTAACTGCAATGGTAACATATCGAAAGTATACGTCGAGCGTTATCCAAGCGTATCGTAAAGTCGCGCGATATCTGGTTGGTACACAGGCTGCACATACGCGATCGAATACGTAACGCCGCGCCGCCGGGGATCTTCTTCCTAGGAAGCACACACGACATCAGTCAGTAGCAGCGCGCGCGCGCGAATGAAAGTTTTTACTTTCGTTCGACGATATTAACGAGTCCGCGAGACTCGAGAGCATCGTGCGAGATACGCGAAGTCGAACGGTCGGGATGCGCGCCGTTATAAAATCCGCTCTCCGGCGAAAGAAGTTGGCGCGAGAAAAAGGAGGAAAAGCAGACGCTCTCTTACGCGTATATATGTATGTATATATATTTCTTTCACACGCGCGACGCTTTTAAGGCTTCCCTTTCAGCGAATGGATATGGGGCGATTAATGGACCCCTTACACGAAAAAATTGAGAAATGCACAATCTCTCTCCGCCGACGAAGTAAGCTGAAACCGTCTCTAAAGCCGTCGGCATTCGCGTGCGAGCGACTCAACACACCGTCCATCATGCTGTCTGCGCATCGTCTCCTCACGTCATTTTCCGAGATTTTCTTTAGTCCGCGTCTTGCTCATCAATAATTAATTTCATGCAAATGTTACTAAACTTGCAGGAATAACAGAATACGAATTGAATTATAAAGGGGGATTAAGAAATTATATTAAAAATATTAAAATTGAGTATCTGATTTTAAGAGGGAATTAAAATCTTATACACAGTTATTTGACTAATGTCTAGATAATAAAAAATTGTAATTAATAAATAACAAATTGAGGTAAAAATTAAAATAATAATAAATAATTTGCTGATGTGACAAAGAAAGATTATCAATAATTTTTCATTCGTAATACAAATCTTTAAATAAAGTATTAATCCTTTATCGATGCCTTAAAGCTGTAATTAATAATACAGTTTCAAAATATCGATTTTGGGAGGAGTTTTAGATAGATATTAATACAACGAGAATTTTAAAAACTTTTCACGAATGTGCTTTGGATTAAAAATTCGTTAGATTATTTCTAACGCTGCTGTTTTATTCAGATCGTTACCGCGGTGAATTCGTCGCCGCTTTTGTTAAAAAATTAAAAAGGTTCCTCCGACATATCCCCGCCTTTCGATACCGTCACGTAGCGACAAAATTGGCATAAAATTGCCACGCAAGCGGAAGAAACATCGTAGTTATTGTCGGCCACCAGTTGTTGACCTTTAAATATGAAAAGCCTCTAGTACGACGCTTCGCTCAACTTTCACCTTTTCGCGTTTAAACGGCGACGAGGCTAGCTCGTGCGCGAGCGCGGCGATCATCCTTGAGAACGATCCTTGCCGTGAGCGAAAACGCTTTCGTGTTTTCCAGCGCAGGTCGTGCTCGCGGCCCCCAACCGTATTTCACCGAATAACTGGAATATCAACATATAGAGATCATAGCCATTTTGCAGGCCTGCGAAGCGTACACGCACGCACAAACTCTATCGCACGAACGCCTGCGTTTGACATCCGTGCGTTCATTCACCATTCGAATCGATAAAATAACAGCATAAAAGTCGCTCTCGTATAGAGAGTAAAGTGAAGTTTGTTTGTAGCAATTGTAAAAAGAAATGATTGACAGACACACCTGTGTGTCAGTTAGCGTTTTGTTGTGAACAAAATAAAGTCACGACGTAATACGATAAAATGTAATATAATAAAAAAAATAAATTGTTATTAGTGATAATACACTTCCTTTTTCCCGGTCTTCTCCTCTGAGATCGTGTAACATGTATAACTCATTAATTAAAATATCCGATAATTGAATAATAATATATGCAATTAGCGGAAAGAGATAATAATCGGGTCAAGTGCGGTTGGACCTATCACATCGACGACTAAATTATTGATGAAAATTATTAATTAACTAATTATTAACGAAAAGTGAGCGAAATTAAAGAGATATTACACGCAAAATTATCCCAACAAAAATGTACAAAGGATTATACATTTTCATGCCTTTGCTTCTCTGCATCCGCGAATAGAGAAATGAGATAAATTTCGAAATTACTACTGCGAGATATATAAGAGAGAAACGTATTAATATTTTAAAATGCACTAAATTCATAATAAAATAATCAAAAGGCATGTACTCCGTGTAAAATACAAACTAATAAATTTTATTGGCAGTGCGCGTATTTGGTTCTTTCTCTGTATCAGATTTTCACAAATTTGACGTAAACGTTACGAATATTATCTTACTTTATGCGACTCGAAAATGTTAGATCGTTGAAAACGAAGAATTCGCTTGGATATTGATTTGTGTTTGTTTTATTGCTTCAGAGAATAGATCAGCATAGCTATCACAGCGGCGAGCGATATCTCTTTGCATGTAAATTATTCTCTTACTGCGCAATGTTAACCTCGCATGATTTTAATAATACATTGCATAAAATATAAGTATAATATTTTTGTAATGTTTCTTTACTCAGAATTCTATCGATATTTTTTAATATTTATTCTTTGCGTAATATTATTTGCATTACTATACTTACATCTTACATCGTACACACGATTATTCGCGATTTCTCAAAAGCTATGCAAAATCTGAGGAGCACCGAGTGAAATCAGTGAGACGCACCCCGCGCCGTTGAGTAACCACTTAATTCGAAATATTAAAGACCATCGACGGCCGCACGTAATCTCTCCGATAATCTGCGTTGTGATTAGCCGAGGCAGACGACGACTAAGATTTTCGCCAAGACGGGAGAGTCCATTTGTCGCAGTCACGACTGCGAGCGGACCGTCATTAGGGGCGGACTGGAATTTCGGATTATCCGCGACTTCACGAGCGCTCGATTATTATTTTAATTCGCCTGCGGCTCGCAGTCGCTCCGGGCGAATCGACGCCGTACTTTCAGCGCCGCGCTTATAAGCGCTTATAAACGTTTTAATTGCGTTGCTCATTGTCGGCGACGTTCGGTACCGGCGGCGTATAATCTCTGCGAGTTCGAAGTTTTACACTGTAGCCACGGGGGGGAAATTGTCATGATAATGGAAACGCCGCACAATTGGCATAGAGCACATTTTCTGCGATATCGAGAATTAAACACGTCGAAAGTTACACCAGTTTTCATCTTCGTTCTGGGTCGGAGGAGTCGCGAAGATTGCGTTCACCTTCCCTGCGCCACGGCGAGAGAGAGAGAAAGAAAGCGAGATTCCTAACTTTGGTGAACGATTCGATCTCCGGTTATCGGAGAACATTGAGACGAATATCCACGAATAGACGGGAAAGTGCAACGTTCGATGCTCTGTCTCGGCTTACGAGCTGCAGCTTCGTCGCTCATTAATGGAGCGCTCGATGTATTGCGCATACAACGCGCAGATATTGTAGATGCATATGAATGCAAATGTCTCGGAAATCATACACTTTCTCTTGAGAAAAAAATTTTCTTGAAAATATTGAAAAAATAATGGCGTTTGTTTCAACGTTGAAGCGTGAATTCTATTCAAGATACATTTAATAAACAATAAAAAGATGTTTTACATAAATAACGTACAAAACCTTTATCAAATTTAAATACAAAATTATTAAACGTTGAAAATTAAATAACTATATAATTATGTATTAAATGTATTCTTTAAATTAATGCCACAATTGAGATATATATGTAGAAAAGAAAACAGACGTACACAAATTAAATTTATCGTAGTTAGATTCACATGCAACTATATCTCTTCCAAAAAAGTGTCAGACTTTTAAAAAAATTTTAAACTTCACGAAACTTAAAAACTTTACATTTATTGCTATTTCCTCACCTCTCCATAAAAAATGGAATATGCGCATATTGATTTGTAATTGGAACAAGTGGTTCCTATACAGTTAATAGGCGAAATTGTGTACATGTCGAAATTTCGATATTGATGTTCCAATACAAGCTAATACGCGATATGGATGTACACGCTCTGACTAGTATAGATTTTTTCGATAAACCAAATAATGTCACTGTTTTTTCAAATTAATCGTTTCGGTCTAACGATCAACTGAAATTGATGCAATCGAATATTTTCTGGTCTCTATAAACACGTAAAGTATACGAAACATTAATTGGCAGTACACAATAAATATTATACCTGCCATCATGTTTTTACTTTTTGATGAAAAACAGTTTATCGTAAATTAACAGTACCTACAGAAATATTCGCTGTTACGTATAGCATATTCGACGTAAAAACATGAAAAAATTTCTGTTAGCTTAAAAAGTTTACTATAAAAATAAATAGTGTTGAGCAAATTTTTTTAAATCTTAATTTTAAATTTAAAATTGAGCGAGAAATTACATTTCGTGGTTTCGAAGCAGCGGCCCGTAATCGCATTTAACACCTGTCTAATAAGTAATGCTGCGTACGCGGAGAGTCGCCGTGGTTAATTAGAAACTTAGAAAGTAATGACGCGGATGAGATAATTGTTACGTCGCCGGGTTTCCGCGTGGCGTTACTTTCAAGCGTCTTCCTTTTCTTTGTCGCGGCACATTTCTCCCGTGTTTACGAGGTTACACTTCAGTTCGTCCATGCGTTTCTCCAACGCGATGCACTCGCTCGCTTATCGTCGTCATCTGGTCTTCCGCGCGCTGAATAGCGATTGGGAAAGAATACCGGCAGGTCAGTCTCCCGCACTTTTATTTTTACACCGCCTTTCCCGTGATAACTCGCTTTACGGTTCTATTGAAGCACATACTTAATAACTTACAGTGACTCGAAAAAGAAATGATTAATTAAACAGAACGTTACAAAACAGCGAGATAAAATTGGTAATTCTAACTAAATAAACAAGTTGTATTTGCATGTTGGTGTATCGGTTAACAATATTAATGAGACCAATATCAGTGAATTTCATAATTTAATTAAAGCAATAAGGAATGGTAATCGCTCCTTTATTAGAACTAATTGCAGAGCTCGCGATTACGGCGGCGAAGATTAGACTTTATGTGTATGATTGCTAAAACAGTCTACTTTCATTGTTATATATATATATATATATATATATATATATATATAAGATACAGAAACTGGTAAATATATAAAAAGAAAAATGCAAACAAATAAAAGTGACAAAAGTCACAAAAATAACTTGTTTCTTTCTTAGCGAAACTTGTATCCGCATGCAAAATAATTTTAATTTATCGTTGCAACTAATCTAAAATTTTATTAACTTTAAAGATTGTAAATCGCTATCGATTATTTATGAAAAAATAAATGTCTGAGAAAAATGATGCAAAGATACTATATATATCGGTCTGTTTTCAATAAATACAAGCTCTTTTTGTCGGAGGGGAACGCTCGATCCCACAGAGAAGTTAATCGATACAATATAAGTGATCGATTACCTTCCTGCATGATGCACACCGATAAAAAAGAAGCGACCAGACGAGGATGGCGGCGCGCGTGCAAGCAACCGTGAAAAGGACGAGGCTAGGCGTCAGGTCGGCAGTTTTTCGCAATCAGCGCGGGTGATTACTTCCTTTATGCCTCCTCACCGGAGGACCGGCACGAAACAACCGAAGAAGAAGCCGCGCACTGCCGCGGCGTTTTCTTCACTGGGATCGGCATGGCATTTCGTCGTTCGAAAGAAAATAATCGCGCGCGCGCGCAAGCCTTAAGCGATCCCCCGTTCAAGGCAATAAGGCATTATTCGCGCGGTGTAGCGCCGAATTTTACAAGCGCACCGTGTAATTCGCGTGTCGCGAATCCAGCGGGGCGACGTCAATTTCACAGATCGATACCCGGGGTCCGTCTCGTGTGATTATGACATGGCGAAAGGTCAGCGATCGGTCGGGCCGAAATCACCTGAACTAACAACAACGACCACGAGTCACGATGGGATCCGAAGATCCTTGCACCTCTCGTTCCGTAATCACCGGCTCGCTTTCGTAACCGTTGCTGTTATGTTACCGCGCTACCGGTCACCGTAATTGGGATTCGCGGACCTTCTGCCATCGCTTACGATCTGCTTAAACCTGTAATCGTAACAGTATTTTAATTCCATCATATCGGTAGCTCTCTCTCCTCCTCCTCCTCCTCCTCGCTCTCTCTCTCTCTTTTTCTCTCTCTCTCTTTATCTTTACCTCGACGCCGTTTCACTAATGGATTGTGATCGGTAGCTAGCACTACTGACGGAGACGTATCGTGCTGGGAGCCATTCTATTACCGATGTTATTAGCCCAGATGTCGTGAGCTTGCCATGAAACTACGTGCATGTAGCTAGAATTTGAGATATGTCATACCTACTACCGGCTGCATTAATATTAATTAGCGCTAAATAATAGCTAAACAAGATAGCAAAGATCAAAGTTTGATTATTTCTTATCACGTTATTTAATAATTTACATACTTCCAAGACTGTGTAAAATTTAAAATATATTTTTCTAAATACTATTTTACATTTTATATTGTAGAACTAGAAAATATTTACGAGAAATTGTTAAAATTGATATTAAGTGAAATGTTTTAATAATCATTTTTTAAGAAATAATAATGTATCTAACATTTTAATACGTACACACGTAGAAACTTCTGCGGTTTACTATTGCGGTTTACGGAACAGTTAACTTTTTGGAGAAATATTTAGCTGTTGGAAATATTTATAGGCTTTTGGCATCCATTTGACACCGACTGAGACGTTTTCAAATATTAATTCAAAAGCTTTTCCGTAAAAAATTTAAATAACTGCAGATTATCGTGTTTATTATTAAAAGCCAGGTACCTAAGGTTTACTCTGAAATAGTTAAAAAATTCATCAAGTTGTTTAAATTCTGTCTTCGTACCGTATAATTATGTTATTACGGCAAAGTTTTGCTCGAGCAAGATAACAAAAATGGAGTTGTATACTTGAAATTTTAATAATAAGACTAGTTTTGCTTTAAATACGTGACATAATGATATTCTAAACGATCCTATAAAGTACCTCCCAACAAGACATATCTTATAATATCTCTCGTAAATCAATCAATCGAAGTAACATCGTCGCTATGCTGTATAGATAATCAAAGAGTACGATGCCTGTTGAACGACTCAAGAGATGCCATGAGATGATCAAACCCGATACAACAGTCGAAACACAGAATGCCGAAATAACACCGATGTAAACTGTGTCGAGCAACTTGTTTAGAATCGATACCGACCATGTTGCATCTTGATTCGCATATCTAAACACGCATCCACACAGGAATGCATGTACAGATTGCCATCAAAGACACCTGAATCTACGTTCAAATACTAGTATCTAATGTAAAACACCAGCAAATAGAAGCTGTTTACATGCCTAAACAGATACACGATGTAAATATCTACGCCACTGGTCAGTTGTGTGATTTTGAGTATTCGAATTCAGAAATGGAAACGAAAAATTTATGCTAAAGCCCCTAATTACACAAGAATAATTAATATTAAAGATTGCAAAATTACGATAAATAATGACATTGGATAAAATTTCAGCTAATTTCAATTAAAATCATCAACTTCCTTGAATTATTGATTAGCTCAAGATATTAATTTAGTAAATCGAGGTGTATTATAATCAATTATTATGGATTTCACATTTTTTATTCATATAAGTTCGAGCCGACGCAATTGACGTTTACGCATGATCGTCCCAGAGTTAATGAAGCATTCCGGAATGTTTCATTAACTTCTGTCTCCGACTGGCCAGGATTCTTGTCAACGAACCGCTTTCCCGTTCTTCAGCGCGAGAAACGGTCTCCCCCTCCCCCTCCCCCGATTCCCTCCGCCCTTTCTCCGCGGCTCTCTTTCTCAGATCGCCGGATCAATCGGTGACGAAACGAGGTCTTCAAACAAGTAGAGTACCAGGCGAATCCCCCCCCCCCCTCGTGCAGTCAATTCGGTGTGGGAGAAAGGAAGAGAGCGTTGCCCAAGCAGCACACCGCGCGATACGTGGAACAGGAACGTAATTATTATCGCCGGGTTACGTATTCGGATGTTCTTCCGCTCGTCGAATCTTCTCACATACTACACCACGCGCATAGACGCGCTCGGAACAATGGCTTGGCCTCAGAAGCGATTCCCATATTATGCAAATACCAGCGCTCTCCCTGCTCCGTCGGCTGCGCCACGTCCCGCCTCGCCTCGTCTCTCGTCTCTCCTCGTCCTCTCCTCAACAGGAGGATAGGATAGTTATGTTGATTCGGAACAGCCGTCGAGCACAATAATTATGGGCAATTGGTTTTACGAACGCGTCAAAATATTTAATTTCTCAACCGCCAGAGAAAAAACTTTCCTCCGCGTCTACAGTTTTCTTCGAAAATCTTTAAAACGAAGAAACTTTGAATTACGTACATATTTAAAGAATAGCGCGTTGCATTGTTTATGCTGAACAAAGTACAAAATTGCGGCGCAAAGATTGTAAATGTTCACATTTGTTTCATAAAAGTTGTACGCGATGCATCATTTTCATGGTAATATAAATTTTAATATAAATTTTAATACCGCGATTCAATCAAATGGCCATTTCTGTCAATCAACTCTGAAATTTTAAAATACGTTCGTACCAAATTGCAATTTTCTCGTGTGAAAAAATATCATAATTATGAGAAAATTCCTCTCGTTTTCCATCTCCTCCAGCTCTGCGTTCGTTTTTCGTCCTTTGCTGACTGCACAAATGCAGAAATAAAATATTCACAGCCACTGCAATCCGGTTTCGTGACTGCCGTTTATCCGTTATTCCAGTATTGAACACTTTTATACGCGATCTAAATTTATCATCGTTTGAATGCGGGTGATAACTAAAAGTGCTTTACTTTTCACTGGATTTTTCCTAACAAGTTGCATCAACAAAAAGAAATATTAGCGCTACTGCATATGAATGCGAACGTTTTACCTGTCCCACGTGTCGCAAAATTTTTGGAATGCGCGTATTGTCGTATACCATCGCGGTTTCAACGAGCGCCATTCACGCGAGTCTATAAGGTCGTTGTTTTTCAAACTGCCAATTTTCACTCTCAGGGGGTATTACATTTTCTCATATTGAGTCACTGTGTCGCAAGCTGCGGAGGACTCGTGTAATCTCATGTTTTGAATTAAGGGAAATGACGCAATCGCCAGTAAGGAAAGTGGAAGGCCGCGCCACAAAATTTTTCGAAATACCAAGTCTTACCAAGAAATTATATGAAAGTTTCGCCTTCGGAGAAAAATTCGCATCAGTGGATCAGAAAGACAGATAATGCGAGAAGCTATTATTCGGTCGTCGGTGAGATCTCAGTTTTCTCCTTCCTCGAGAGGGATCGCTGCATCTCGGTAACGAGATAAGGCTTTTGGATAATCTCATAATTACAATTGCGATACCAAATATCGCAGAAATGAGCAATTAATGAAGATAAGCACATGGCGAATAAAATAGTACGTTGAAAAATTAGAACGAATTGTACATAATTGTTAGGGTTAAATCTGTTTTGACGATCGCATTGCACGTTTTTAATTCGTAGCAAAATATTTCATGCTTGTTTCAACAGCTTATTCTCGCGTTTCAGCATTTTTGAATGAAATCTAAGATATAAGATAAAAATTGTAACATATTTCTTCGGGATTATACATTTTTAATGTAAATAATAGATTAGTAAAAGTTGCAAATCATCGATGTAAATTTAAAGGATACGATGCTTTAACTGTAATTCGATGCAGTGATTCTATTCTCACTCACTTCTGTTTCACGCTCCATTTAGCACTAAATGTAAATGTCCGATTTCGAGTTTTATCCGTACGCCAAATGTTCGTGTCAACACGATTGACACGAGATAAAATCGTCACATTTGTCACTAAATTTTACATTTCGGGAGCAGTAAACCAAAGATTCACTGACTGCTATTGCATTTCCGTCTCTACCTAGCGTTGCATTTAGCGCTACATGTAACTCCCCGATTTCGAGTGTTATTTGTCTAGCCTACGAGAGGCAATGCTTAAATGACAGTACGAGATGGGAAACAGCCGCATTTAGCATGCGGCGAGGATACGAGGGCCAAAGTTTAGTCCCGTGACCCAATTTGTCGCCGCACGTTTTGCAACGTCGGTCGCTTTCCACACGAGATAACAAAATTAATGACTAATTGGTTGACTAGTTGCAAAAATAGTTACATCGTTTTAATGACGGCGTGCAATTATGTCCAATCGATTCGATTGACGTCTAATTAAATTTATCTGACAGCTGATTGGAATAACGCGGTTAAAATTACTGGCCCTTCCCTTATCTGGGAAAACGCACGATTGTAATATAATAGTATCATCGTGGCGCTTGGCTTCGCACTCGCGTGGCGTGTAACGAAGCGCACATGTGCCGTTGATCTGGCGCAAACAAGGAGGAACGGTAACGCGAAACGCGTTCAACATGCGGCAGATACGTACCATAATCGCATATAATGATACGGTCTTCCCGCTTTCTCGGTGAAATAAAAGACTTTCTTTCCCACGCGTTCGCCTCGAAAAATCCCCCGATGCACTCTAATCATCTGCCGCGAGTTTCAGCGCGCGCGCGTCGCGGCAGCGATATCGCCCGAGGATTTTGTTCTGTTCGCACACCACATAACTTCGCGGGATCTCTCGTTTACTCCTTTCAGCGCCACTGGCTGCAATTCTCTCTACTCTCCATATTCACTTTTGACATGTTGCCTATATATATCGATAACGTATCTGTCACGATTAAAATCGTCACCATATGTGCTGACGTAACGATTATCATTAATGCCATTTGCTTAGAAATTTTTTAAGTTATACTAAATAAATTTGTTAAAATTATAATAATATAATTACTTGTTTGTTTATTTAATAATGACAAAATGTATTTACGTTCTAGCATTGAAATAATATATTCTAATTTATTTACAAGCTCCGCGCAAATTCCCGGTTTGATAAATAAACCACAAAACGCACACAATTGTTAATAATTATGTAAATGTAAAAAAATTGTAAATAGACTTCACACGTCCGCTGAATAATTTAATAAATATGTCGTAAAAAACTATCATTAACTTATAAATCCGTCGGTTATATAATAGTTTAATAACTATGAATTATTACATCACGATAATATTTTTCCGACATATTGTACATATTTTATAATAAGATCGAAATTGTCGTCTGTTTTATGGTTAATTAAACGTAAAAATCCATAATAATAGGACGATGGAGAGCTCCGGGAAATCTCGAACCAACAGCGATTTCCTTTTAGCACACCCCGCTATTCACGATGTATAACTCCAGGGAGCGAGCTTTTTTGCCTCTTTTAAAGTTTAACAATAAATTAACCATTATAAAACTGCGCAAACAAGAGCAATTCAGGAAAGAAAGTTTTCCACTTTAGAAAAGTATTTTTCGAAAGGTTTTTCTAAAATTACGGTCGCCAAAAACTCCGTACTAATTGTCATTTACTTTTAAACTTCCACATTTTACTACCACTTTCGCGTAATTTGGTATCATGGATTGAAATCGTGCTTAGAAAGAAGTAAGAGCCTTCTCTCTTGGAGAATCGATTTTGAATTAATTAAAGGGCTGTTGACGTGTATGGAAAAGGACGCGCCGTGGGTCATCAAGGACATCCCGTATAACGAGGAGAAAATATTTCGCAACTAATTTGCATTCTAATATCCCCGACGAAAATCTAATTCGAGTCTTAATTTATTAACGTCCCATTAGTTATCTCTTAACTCTTTGTGCTTAACTCTTTCATTTATCGTTAACAATAAAGCTGAAAATTTAGTTTCAGATTTTTGTTTTCTCTGGAGTTTTTACACAATAACGAATCCTTAGATCTTGTAATTACCGGAGATCTCTCCAATTATTGGAAAGTCAATCATATCTCAATATTATATTTGTTCCTAAGATTGAAATTATTCCTTTCCTTCGACGTGCACGTTTCTAGGACATTTTGTGACGGTTTAATGTTCAGGTCGAGTGCTGTCTTACGCGAGTTATACTACATCGTGTGTTTAATTAATGTGACAGCAGCCTGGAGGACTCTCGGGCACAACGAGAACGAGTTTCACGTTTCCGATAGTCGCTGCTCAGGAGGGAAGTCCGATGTCGGAACAAAGGCAACCAGATAACGAAGCAAAGCTAGGCATCTTAACTTAGAACGCATACGTACGTACCTCCTTCCTTCTTTGTAATGCTAATTCGATAATTATTTCAACAGGATTAGCTGAGAGAGAGCGGAGGAGTACAAGTATGAGGAAAGAAACACGTGCATCGAAAAATCGGTAGCGTTTGTTCAAAGTAAATGAATAATCTTCAAACGGCCGGCCGATTTGGAGATTTTATGCGTACTGAATATTTCCATTCACTTTGTCGAATAAAATATCATTCTATCTTTTGAAAATTGACGCACGTCAATCTGTACGAAAGGTACACTCCATAAAGCGCACCACTATGTTACAAATATTTAAATAATACGCTTCATATAAAATCGTTTTTCCGTCCGCAAAACCTCGATCAAAAATTTCAACGTCAAATTACTCTTCAAACTTAAAATCTTATTAAAAAACCAGCTATAGGCCAATTGAAATTAATTTTAAAAAATCACCGTTGACAACAAGCCAAGTTCTTAATTAATGAATTTTACAAAAACATAATGAGAGAGATATGTCAATGCCGTTGCAATCGATATAATTTAACAGAAATTTACGCCGCGGAACTGTTACGGAATTAATGTACTGATCAAATTTATTTCCAAGCACCGCAAATTTCCGGTTTGATAAATAAATAACGTAAATGAAATATATATACTCTGTCGTGATCCGATCCATATACGCTCTCTTCGTGATCCGGAGAATACGCATTTCATCGCCACGACAAACCTCAAAATTTCGCGATTCAGAATTGCGATGTATTTTCGCGATGACGTTTATCGTCGAACTTTTCGAATTCGAGGTAAAAAATTGCACGTAAAGTTTGTTTGTCAGCAAAGTACAGGGTAAGTGCGGTGCAACATGCCGCGGGGTATAATATCGATATCGATATGGTCGCACGCGCGACATCGAATCGCGGCGGGGCGCAGAGCGTGCACGGATTCTATATAGCACGCTCTCTGCTGCTATATTAGATTGATATCTTGGAACATTCACCGATATACCTTCATCGGAACACAGATGTCGATCGATTCCGACTTTGGTCGTTGTACCGTCGTTCAACTATGTCGAATACGCGAGTCTCAAAGACCTCGAAAAAGTAATAACAGCGAACTTTTGTTTACAATTCCAATAATGCTTCTCCAATATATATATATATAGTTCCTCAATATTTTTTAATAAATAAAAGATCTTTAGTTTAATAAGCCGGATAAAATATGCAAATTGTCCCAACATTGCAACTCCTATTTTTAATTAAAGATTATACGGTAATTTTTAAATTTCAAACACATTTCAATAATAATATACATATTGAAATATTGTGGTAATTAAATATTGTAATAATTAAATTAAATTATTTAATTAATTAAAAAAATTTTTATTAAAATTTATTTGAAAATAGTAGAAAAACAATATTTTTAATATTTGTTGAACATATAAAGTTTCAATTTAATTTGTTTTAAAAATGAAAGACATTTGTTAACGATATATATATATATATATTCATTTAAAATATAATTGCATTATTTTTTAAAAACAAGATTTCTATATTATAAATATTATATTTAAGTATTTTACGCAAGATTAAAAACAACGCCGTTTAAGAAAAACTTTGGAGAATCCAATAATAAATCCGACACCTATTAAATTACATTGCTGGATAATTATTTTCAGTTATTTATCATCGTATATCAAACAGCAGGGCATATCACATTTTCGATATTCGCCGAAACTTTTGAGTTATCCGAAATATCAAGTATCTCCCGATTGAAATCGGAGTGGATTCGTACACCAGCGATAACGACGCCATTTTTCTTTCTAATTGTTCTCTCGAGACACGTCATATCGAACGCGTATATTTTTCAAACTTTGGAGAATACGTATACAAATATTGTATATATAGAAATATATTTACTTATATTGTGGGACGCACTCACGCACCCACACACAATTTAGTTATGAGATTTTCAATAATAATTTTTTATTAATATGTCCTACACACCCATACCGTTTCTGCAGTACTGTAAATGTACTTTTAGACAAGGATACATAGTGCACCAGCTGAAGTATAAATTTAGTGCTGCAGTTCATTTACGTCTTGCCTAATAGAGAGACGTTGATCTCCTGGTAACGTAGGAAAGGTCCTTAAGACAGCAATCGCTTTTGCAAAAGTGGAGTACTTAATATAAGTTAGATTTATGAATTTTGTTACGTATTTTATACACGCGTATATATGCAAAAATTTTAATAAATTCATTTCTTATGAACTTACTGTATTGCTTAATTAGTCTTTATATTAAGCTAGGAGATCGTAATTAAAAATGTTTCGTAAACTATAGAGCTGCAAATGGATGAAGAAGTTCGATATTGAATTGTGTTAATTTTGCTTTAGTAATATTTCAATTGAACGTTTCATCGCTAAGCAGCTGCTTGACGAAGTTAAAAAGGCATCCTGGAATAGTAGAGGAAACAATTAACGAATTTACTTGACCTAGACGCTCAATCCATTATTAGAAATATAACAAATACTTGATATGTTTCACTATTTTTTACACACGATTACGTAATGGAAAGAAAAAGACTTCGTCGTGCGGCATTATATTCGACGTCCACGTCAAAGTGATTACATTTTATCGATAATAGGATTTACGTTAACCGCGCGACTCGTCCGCGGGAGTGGCAGCAGGGACCGCTTTGATGTGGAAACCGGTCGGACGCTGCCAGTAGTATAGCCAGAAACCAGGCGTCCGGCAGCGATCGTTTATCGCATTAGTGGACGGTCCACGGTTCCGCGCGCGGTACCTTCGGCAAATTGGGAATTACGGCAATATCGAAACTTCGATATAGCCCCGCCGATCCCCAGCTCGGAGTCATTTCCCAGTTCAGTTTAAGTATGAACGCAACATGCAGTCAAAGGTAATGCAAATCCATCGCGATATTATTTTTTCGTAGAGGAAATTTCTAAAAAGGCGAGCGATTAATACGTCGCGAATGTTTATCCGTGTGATTTATTTCAATTCAACACTAAATTAACGTGGAACACAAATGCATACGACATGTTTCTGTTCGTTGTCGCGATGACACGAAATAATTTGAAAAAAGCAAGAAAGTCGCTGCATTATATGCACACGTACTCATACAGTTATAATACAGAAAACGTCAATCTTTTTTTTGGTAAATACCAAAAATGCCGTAATTATCAGTCTAGCAAAAAAAGAGCTGTTAAATAAATCTCTCTCGCGTCTACGAACCATGTACCACCGTTATTCTGTCGCAAAACGAGCTTAATGCGCCGCGTAATGCTGAACAAGAGCATTTACATTGCGCGCGATTAACGTCACTCGGTGAAGGCGAATTATGCGCGTTGCGCAAAAGCACACGCTCCGAAATGCATTGAACCTCGATATGACCCGAGAGCTCGTCATTTTACGTCGCGGCCCGAATTAATATCCATCTATTACATATTAAATTACATCAAACACGCGTTTGTGATTATCGCGTTTGTGATTGGGCCGTCGTATCGCGGTCATAATGTCACAACATTACGTTGATATCGTTAGCCCTGAAATTGAAAGGACGCTCATGGGAGGAAAAATTGCTGTACCCGGCGCAAAGAGAAATTATTAAATTGCGAAATAATCCCTGTTTTGTCATGCGATATTTTGTTGTCGTTGAAAAACTTTCTATCGTCATAATATGCAGATTGTGTTTATCGTCAGATTTGTCATTTTCGGAACTCGAATTTCTCGTATCGCGATACAATTTCACGTTGAAACAAAATCCAATAAAATAATAAATTAGCAATTTACCCCCCACACACACACACACACACACACACATATCGTGTATCATTTGTATCGTATACGATATAAATACACGAATTTTATCATCAACGTTGTGAACATTCGACAAATTTATTTTCTTATTGATCACATTAATCGTAATTCTGAATAATTACTTCTCGCTATTCTGATATCTTAAATAGCCGATTTGACATTGAATCACTTTGCTTTACGACTTACGACTTTTAGGATTTGTGGTTTTCGTAGATATCATGCACACACGCGTTTCGGAACTAAGATACAATCGACTTCAGAACTAATCACAATAATCCGGATGTAATTTGGCGCCCGCCATGCTGGTAGCGAGTGAGATTCCCGCCAAGATCAATCAGAGATAATAATTGGAAACTTGACTTGTACCAAATGATGACAATCATAAAGACGAATGGAGGCAACAATGTTACACATAAATGATATCAAATGTATTCAGTGACATTTCTGCATATGCGTTTGTGTGTGTGTGTGTATGTGTGCAGCAATTAAGTTTTTGATTTAATGCAAAACAACATACAAATCTATGTCTACGCTCTTGTATAAGAATAATAACACCCTTGCTCTTGATCTTTGTAATTCTGTAACTCTCTCTATATAAATAATAAGTTCCTTAAACAGCGTTAAGCAAGTGCGAGATCTGGGCAGAGATATGTAAGTAAAACTACATAATTACAAAAGTGGAACATTCTGCACCTTAACGAAATGAGATAAATTGCATCTTAAAGCCGGAGTACACGAGGTACATTCTGTACATGCCATTATCTTAATACTTGTTTTAGTAACAAGGAAGAATTGACTAAGATTAGCGGTAGAATATAGCAGAAAAGATGGACACTATTTTACGTTTCATGAAATCCATTCAATATTTATCAAAGCCAGCTTAGATGTGATGTAACAAGCTTGAAATAATTCACAGTTCCGTACACACAGAGAGTTCGACTGTTTAATAAAATTCTCCATCGAACGAAAACTTCAAGCGGATCGTGCCAACGAAGCGAAATACCTTCGAGTGGATCCTTTTTAGAGAGAAATGGAAACGACCGAATACCAAATGCCGCGTGCAAGAATTAACGGAGGATGAAGAAATTTTATTGCTTTATTAACACACGAACAATGTTTCATTGCTTCCCTCTCGCGAGAGAAGCTCTCGCGCGCCCAGAAGCTCGAGTGTGCCATGCGACGTGTTACACACTCGCGTGTATAATTACACCGATGTTGGCCACACAGCGTGAGACTCTTTTGCGCCACGTTTTTTTCAGACCGAGACAAAACGAAAAGAGAGGGAATAGGGAGAAACGGAGAGCGCGAGACAGGAGCGAGATTTCCACAGGCCACTTCGCGTGCCTGTGGAAGTTCGCGTGCAAAAATGGGTCAGGCACACATTTCGTTATGACGTATTGCTTAACGATCCACCGCTTTGTCCGACATCGCATTCTGCGCTCCTCATTCACCTAACTGGCAAGCGCAGATTAATTAGCTAGAGACAAGATTAATTAATTATGGCGACCTCAACGAGTTCGACCTAGGAACATCCCGCTTTACTGTCGTCGTGTTCGACATCGAGTCGAGCAAGAAGTTAGTTCTCATGACCAAAGACTCCACTCTAATTAGATTTACACGTATGTTAATTAATTTACAAGCATAACGGAGTTTTGCTGTACATTATTATTTATTACATAAACTTTATAAAACAAATAATAACGTCATTCGTTGTACCATTAACCGCCTCACCATTTACTTGTTAAATACAATTAATGGCGTCTTCAATATTAATATAAAATACAAAAGTGTATACTATATAACGTCGTAAAAGAAATAAAGACATTTTAGCTAAGCATTTTTGAATTTGATGTCGGCAATATTGAATATAGAGCTCGTTTCCCCTCTTACCAAGAAGTTAAGGACTTTCAGAAGGATCTCGTCGGCACGATAGGGCAAATTGGGTCTACTCTGTCCGCATGTAAGAACCTCCTAATGGAATGAAATTTGCCTGACATCGCGCAACTATCTTTCAAGTTATTCTAGAGCGCGTTACCTATTTCTGTCTGTTAAAGTACAGACGACAAAGGGTTAATTTATATCATTTAAATGGGAAAAAAAATAATTAATAATTTTTATAATATAATTATATAGTAACCGTTTTTATATATTAATTACAGACATAATTAAACTAAAATAAAATAAAGTAATTAGTAGAAAAGATTATACCTACAAAACACAATTTGTAAATTTTACTAATTTGCTAATGTAAATCGAATGAGAAAATTAATAGACAATAAGCGCAAGGATATAGTATATCAAAAGGAACATTGGTACTCAACTTAAGTACGAAGTTTGACAGCAAAGCGAAAACTAAAGGCTTCAGCGGCCAGGATCTGTCAGTCTGCTCGCGCGATAATGGAGCAGCGAAATTTCCTTTATACATCGCACGGGTACCTTTCAGTAAATAATTCCACCGAGTTGACTGTATGCTGTATGTCGACGACGGATAATGATACTCCGGGAACCTAGTATCATTGATACCACGACATCTCACATTGCGAATGCTTCGCGGATCTTCAATCTTTGTTTGCGATACCTACGCCGCAAATATTCCATATCCATAGTTTTGCACGACGAACGAGAGAGGAAGATCGGGGTGTGCCTGATATTCTCTTATATATCACATACTGCACAACGGCGGATGTTGAACGTTACAAATAATACAAATGCCTGACATATCAGAGCTGTTTCTCTAAACTAATCCCTTGATACATTTTGGAATTTAACGTGATATCTTGAGCGTACCGTATATTATTGTTTTAATAACTCACATGACTTCCGAGATATGTACTTGAATTTTGAGTTTGTTCTATCTATGTTGAAAACTGTGCGCCGAATTAAAGTTCGTAGAAATGTAGAAAATTCAAGTAATTCATTTACCTCCCTTTTTTATTACCCTTAACAATATTGCAAACGTTAACGACGGGAAATAATCCGCCGAAAACAAACGAGAAATTATATTGCATGCGGCAAATACTTTTCATGACGTCGGACCCGGGTGGTCGCGCTATTTAAATGCACGCTTGAAAAACTGCGCCTTTCCTGGTGTCGACGAGAATAATAAAAATGGTTGCATGAACGCGGGGCAACGCGACGCGTGGAAACGCGCCAAAGTTTGTTCGATTCAACGGCAACCCCCTGATGCGTTTATAACCCTCGGGGACGGTAGAAGCCTCGGGTAAAACATAACGACATTAAGTGGTGAAATGTTGGAAACAAGCTCGATGAAATTATTTTAAATTTCCATTGAAAATTTGATTTATACAATGTAGTTGCTAATTACTAAAAAATCGTATACGTATACAATAAAAATTTTTACAAGATCCATTTATGTATTTTCTATTTGCATTCGTATTTTCGATTTTATATGCACGGTCCATAATTTTATTTGTAAATAAATAATTGTATATATATAAATAAAGTCTATCTTTATTGCATAAGATAATATAATGCCAAATTTCTACCTTATTGGACTAAATTAATAATAAAACAAGCCGCATAACTGAACAAGCCTGAAGTGTATACTTCACGCAGATTTCGCAAATACGTGTATTTCGCTGACGGCAAAATGCCAAAAATGCGATTTATTTGAGTTAAGAGAATTACTCGTTAAATATCTCTTTCTTGTAAAATAATGCTCCATCGATCCGCGTCAACGCGCGTTACATCTCCGGCTCCAAAAATGCCCCAGCCCGACGATGACCCTTTAGCCAGACGCGTCGGAAAATTCTCGTACCTAATGCGCTTTTAAATTTCGGTTGAATTTACTACTGCATTTTTGCGCGAGTGCGGTATTTACAAGCGTAATCAGCTGTTTCGAGCGCGAAATCCTCTTTCCGATATAAGTGATGTTTAGACTTTAAAGAGAGGAAAGCACTTTTTAAGCTAAACAACGACAAAGAGCAAACTGGTAGATCGATAAAACATTTAAACGAGAAATCGTAATTTTATCTGCGTTTAAAGGCACGCATAATATAGAGTGTCGAGATAACAACTTCGTAACCCAAGATACATAAACTGAACCGAATAATTTTAAACGAAATTATTAGACGCTCTGTATAGAACTATTTTGTATCAGGCCAAATTTCAGTTCTCTGTGAGAACGCAAAATTGTTTTGCGTTTCGAATCCATTAAACAGAATGAGATTTTATCACCTAAATATTCTTTTTTTTTTCATACGTATAAATATGTAACATCTATATTGGTTATCTCAGTTATTATTAAAAAATTACATATTTATTCCAATTGGTTTAATTTTGATATTTCAAGAAAGATAGTTAATTAGTCTTAAACGTAGAAAGATGAAAAGATAGGAGAATAGACAAGTATAAATACTTGTCGCTTCTCAAATATCGTACTATCAATGACGCACGTATAGCTATTCACAAAACAACGTATACGACAACCTCGTACCTGGTGTTAAACCCCGCGTGCGCCCGCCGTAACAATCGCCGATGTGGCGAAAATACTATCCTGGATCCTCGGCTGCAGAGATCCTCTAAATCTCCAAAGTCGTGGTACACACGCGGTCGGCTCCGGGAAACGATACCGGAGCGAAGCGAGGGAAGCGTCGCACGCGCGCGAACGCCGCGGACGCGATTCTTATTCGCGTGAACAATCGGCAAGAAGAAAAGGGAGAGAAAGACAGAGAGAGAGAGAGAGAGAGAAAGAGAGAGAGAAAAAAGAGAAAAAGGAGAGGAAAAAAAGGGAAGAGTCAGCAGCGAACACAGCCGAGGCCGAAGGAACTTTGGAGCGAGCTCTCTCGTCGCGAGGGAGTCGCGGCACGATACTGACGGGTCGTCCGTGGGGCGCGCGGACCTCATGCCGCCAGGATCTCCATCCCCACCGATCCCGGCGGCGCGGCGCGGCGCCGATATTCAGGGCCGGTTGATCAACGGTGGATTGTCGCGATCCCGAGACGATCTCGTCTCCCGCGTAAAGGGCTGATTAATTGCTCGCGTACTCAACGTCCGGTACGCGCGCGGGTTAACGCGTAACCGCAAGAGCTATCGAATCGCCGCAAATGGAACGCCGTATCCAAAAAATTTTAATTTCACAGAAACGCCCCCAAGTTCGGATATCCAATATCCGAAAGTATCCAATAATTACCTATCACGTTAAAATGACAAGGTTCTTCTATGAAATACGTTTCAGGCTTTTTCCTTTGCGAAATGAACTCATTATTACGTCATACTTCCCGTTCTTAGATTTTTTTTCCGCCTTTCAACCGTTTAGCATCAACAGTTGATGTGAACAAACGTGAGCAACACACAGGCCTAAATGAAGTTAAGATGGAGAGAATTAAAAAAGTTGTGCGATTGTGTGGCGAAAAAAACTAGGCAATCTTTGGGACTGAACTAATAGAGAAAGCTGTGCGTGATCGCTCGAAAACATAGGCTTTGTTATGTAAACCACTTTCAAATAAGATAAGATAAATGATTTTGTACGTTGCTGCAAATAGAATTAATCACTTAATCTGCGTTAATTATAAAGATGTACGGATAACTTAAGACTTAAATGACCGTATAATTATTTAAGCAATATTGGAATTGCAAGGAATGGAAATGAATAGAAGCGAATTTAATGAAGGGGTATTGATTATATGGATGTCTATATAAGTGTAATTAGTGTCACATCACACAGTCATCGCGTTTATTTTCAATAATAAATTAGAAGCTAACCTTATATTATCAAGGAAATTAATTATGATTCAAATTGGCAATATCCTTATGTTTTATCCTCGATGGATTCTAAACAAATCATTTTTAATATATTCCATCGCGATATTCCATCGCAAAAAAGGAAAATCGTATTTGTAATTATGTCAAAATATACATAAAGTTCATTTTTTCAAACTTATCGAATTGTTCGAGTAATATCGATCAAAATTCTCATCAATGTTTTAAAGTTAAATAGATTCATCAATCAAAACCTTCTCAATCATTAAGATAATGTCTAACTTACCAGAACAATAATGCTAAGCCCGCGCGGTCACGCACGCATTACATCATGGAATTCTATCGTTTTCATGAATCGCGCTCGTTTGAAACTATATAATACGCTCATCTCATTTCGAAAACTACCCTCTGGCTTTTGCGAATTTAACGCGCGCGCAATGAAGATAACACCAAATATTTGAACGCAAGGTAAATGTTTATTCACCGATAAAACGCTGTCGTAATAGTTGGTCTTAGTATATATCTATCCTTACTATTACGTTCTTGCGGCTATATCCAGCTATAACGTTCCATTCAGGATGCGCGCGTTCTATTGCTATGAACTTTCGGTGTCACGACTCACTGATTCTTATCTGAGAGTCTTCTCCAGGATTGTGCCGTTTATTACGTATCGTCATTATTACGTACAAGAAGACTCAAACTCAGCTAGCTAATTTTCAATCGCGTTATTGACTACAGCAATAGAAACGGCGATTACGCAGTTTGTGAGTAAAAATATTTAGAAAGCGTAAATTGAATACTGAATTGAGTACTAAATTGAGTACTAAAACTTAAAACAAGAAATGTAAAATGTGAAATAACATTGTACGAAATAACTGATTTGCAATATCAAACAGAGGAAGATGAAGAAAGAAATTCCAGAGGCGGGAAGAGAAGAGATGAGAAACAAAAGTAAATTCCATTCTTTTCAATCTTCATTTTTCTCTTCGAGATCGAAAGCCTAATCTCACCAAATTGATCTTCACTGCTTTCTCCTTTTCTCATTATTACTCAGAGACATATTCAACTTCTTTAATTCACTAAGGATCTTTTATCCTCTTACGTCATCGGCTGATATTACAATGCGTTACAAAATAAGATAAAATCCTGAAGCATGGAAAAGTCGCGTAAAAAAAATTTCATCACCTCCAAATTCATCAGAGAGATACGCGACGTCTCTAAAGTCTAAAGATTGATGCAAATCTTACGAAACAGTTGATATACGATCTCGCGCATACCGGGCACTTTCTCTCGACCCGGCAAGTAATGTAGGCCGATATAAAAAGACTATAGCGTACGTTTCAATGTCAAGGCGTGGATAACTTCACCAGAAAGGCACCGAGAATCACATTCAACGATTCAATTAAAAATTAATAATCGTGTTTCTATTTCTTTCCCTTACTTTCCTCTTCCTCACACGCTGTCCTAATTCGAATGTTAATTCGTCATTTCGCTCCAGAAATTAAATATTAAAAATCCCAAGTTTGCAAACAAAAAGATGGTGAATCGGATCTTTTTTTTGGCCGGGAAGAGATCGTCTTCAGATACACCAAAGGATAATAGCGGAAGCGCGGCAAAGCCTCGAGGCGGTACAATGTATCATACGGCTAGATGCTTCGCGGAACGTTTTACGAATCGTCGTGAGGGTCACGACGTGTGCCATACCGTAGCCAGAAACGTAAAAGTAACCGCGCGGAGAGCGCAACTTTCGATCGTTTCTCGTGATGCGACGTACCGATAGCGCCATAGTAAGCACTACCTAGTGAATGACACGATCTCCCACGCCTCTCTATTCGTCTTCTCTCTGGCTGCGCACGAGGCGGAGAGGAAGTCTCGCGGCGAAGAGAGAGGTAACTTGCGGGCGCATCCTTTTACTGATGAGCGCGTCGCGCCAGTAAACTCACTTTCATCTGTGATATTAGCCGAGCCAAGGCGAGCGAAGGCGCAAGGCGATTCGCCTTTCGATTCGCGCGAGACACGATCGAGGCCTGCGAGCATCTATAAACGTCCTCGAACGGACGATTAATCAGTGAGGGTGTTTGATACCGATGCGAGCCAATATAGGAAAGAAATAAAATGCTATGTATCTTCCAAGCGCTGAGCGAAACGTTATTGCGACTTTCTGTACGACTATAATCCAAGATCAAGCAAAGTACTGCGTAATTTAAAATGAAAAAAGATTTTTTGCGGGAAATCTAATGGTAAATAATTACAGGAACGCGTTTCTTTCCTTCGCGAGAAATATTTTATTTTACACCGCGTGTCTCCGCGATGTATGTTACGCAAAGAAATGTTGTTCGTCAATGTTAAATTGTGTTAATCGCGAAATTGGAAAAAGAAATACGTTAGCTGATTGAACAAATAAAATTCCGCACTGTGAGCGTGCGAGCTGAATTCATTTGAAATTACTATTCGGTAGTTTAAGTGATTTATACGGTTCGATCCTGCGTTTAATGGTATTAAAGATACGCTTTTTCCTATTTTATTACGAGCTATTTAACGTGATTATGATCTGTGAACGACGGTGACGGAGAATATGAAAGACAATGTTTGCGCTTTAATCCTGTATTGTCCTCTTTTTTTCCGCGGTATATTGTACATGCAAACGAAACTACACTGCTGCGCACCATTGTCTCCCGATGCACTTCTTCGTGCCAGTAATAACAGCAGCACGTGTTGAAAAAAAAGGGAGAAAATATACCCCTCGCAAAAAAGTCAAATAACAGTGGTAATACCGGCGCAGCTCACGGCGGGCACTTTTCTTGAATAACGTATGCGGACGTGGTTACGCTGCGTCGCGTCGTAACGACGAAGCTAGACGGTACTTAAGAGGCGTTGAAGTATGAGAAAGGATATTTTTAAATGTGCATTCTCGCACCCCGGGGAAAACCATGAAACTTTTGGATTAAAAAACAAAATTGTGTGTGTTATATTTTTTTTTATATACAACCTATATTACTTTTCAACGCTTTTTTCAATATAAAGCGCAATAAAATAAATCTTATATAAGACTGACGTAACTGCTCTATATCTGATAACAGTGATAACTAAACCAAAAAGCACTTTCCGATTGCATTAAAATTTCTTTCTGACTAATTGATACAAAGGTCGCGGTGCAGAGTTCAATTAATATTATATATTTTAATTGAATATTACCTAAACGGCACGAAGCATTGTGTTATCTCCCTATACAAATAATTAAAAAAATATAATTATTATCTTTGATATCATTCAAATTAATTACTATTTAATAAAGCCATTATATAAACCTAAAAAATGTAATATAAAGTCATTAATGGCGCGTTTGCTATCAATATTATCAAAGATATAACAGTATCAATAATATTAAGTGGTATTATCAATAAAATATAAATGATGTTGTCAATACCGATCCTTATTGAATACACTGTTGATTTTATGAAAAAATTTAGAAGCGACTTGGTTCGCAATAGATTCCTTACGCGTTGCATTGCGTTAACTTGACTAAACATTCAATTCCATTTTGGAAAGTTAGCGGCGTGTCTCAACTTCGCGACCATAGAATCAAGTATTATTCATCACGCGCTATAAATTACAGCCAACAGTTTTGTTGACGTCGCATCAGCCAGCCTGAGGACTTATACTTTCTTCCCTGTCATGATGCAAACTAATTGTTCGGTCGTTGTCCTCCCGCTTCTTCGCGTTTTCGTTACGCCTAGCTCGTCACCTGGTATTTCAATAAGCGGTTTGCTAATTTTCTAATTAATCAAGAAACATTAATATCATGTGTTCTACTAGTGTTGTACTACTCGACGAAACCGTACTTTCATATTTATTCATATTTATTCAAATTTCTTTCATATTTATATATTCAAAGCAAAACATTAACAATGTAAGAAGTAAAAAATTATACGAGGTACTCAGGAAAATTCGACATCGATATTTATTTGGAAGACAAAAAACTTTAATATACATAAAATGTCTTATCTTTATCCCATTAAGCATGAAATAAAAAAATTTTAAGCTAAAAATTTCCCGAAAAAAAGATAAAATTAATGGAAATTTAGCAACTTTTGATACTCTCCTATACAATATACAATATAAAACCAAAAAAATGTTATTTTTAATATTTTAAACCCATTTTTTTATCGTAAAAAAAATACTATATAAGATCATAAGTTATACGTCAAATCATTCACGTTCACAATACCAGAAATTTTTTATAAAAATATCATGAAGAGAAGTGCAACTCGGTAAGGTAAAGGCGCTGTAAAAATGGTCCTAAGAGCTAAAAGCATCTAGCGTCTAAGAAAGCAATCAACGAGCAACGCCGAGAATCTCGAGTTCGTTGCGACTGAAACTTGTTGATTAGTTTCTTAAACACTCTACACACAGCAGCGGTATTTCATTCCACTTTATGATGCGTAAAAAGTATTTTCACGGCTGTATGAGAATGTATAGTACGCCGTAACGATGTCAGATGTGGGAAACAAATCAGCAAAGTGTAATTTCAGAGATCCAATAGCACACTGTAGCGAAACGCGAAATTATCATCTCAACTCAAGCTACTATTCTCCGTCAGAGAGTGAAGGCTCCGGACTAATCATATTGAATCTATGATGCCAGTAGCAAGAAATCGTGTGTAATTTCTTCTTGCGGTATAGAACATAGTTGTAAAACATTTTCTTTGTTTGCATTTCTTTGTTTTGTGAATAATTAATGAAAAAATTTAACCAACTGTGAAAAAAATTCATCCCCACAAGGCATATTCAAAATAAATTATATAGTCATTTGTCAATATGAGAGATGAAAAGAAAATTTGCGGTGCGTTTTACAAGTTAATCTGTAGAAAGCGGGAGTAATGGCGAAAAAAACACTCAATTATTTCAACGCGCGCTGCAAACGAAAATTATCTATGATTTCTCACCTGTGATGTCGTAAAATCAAACGACTATAGTGATCAGTATTACACGGGCTTAAGTATCGTATAATAGCTCGGCTGTTACAACGTGCGCGTTAAAACATATTTCATCGAACACGTTGTACATATTAGCAAAACAGTCACCGAGAAACGCTTGGCTTTAAAAGGCTTTTAAATATTCCTATCGACGTGAGAAACTGCTCCGGAAAATGCACGGAAAACCTATCGTTGCAAACACTTTGACGGTGCATCTATAAAACGTTACGGTTGAATATTCAATTTTTCATTTACAGTACACCGCCGGCTAGCATGCTACTCGCACACGTATGAAAGCATAAGCATAAAGGAAAAATTAAAAATTGAGAGATCAAAAGCTTTTCGGGCGGCAGTGAAATCTTTGACAACAGTAAGCACGGACTGCGATGAACATGTAATAATTACCATACATGAATGTGTTCCTTTCAGCGTGATTAATTGTATAAATTTCTTTTCATATTTCAGATTAAAATTATACTGTTTTATTAATTATTTCAAATACTTTTTCAGTTGTACAAGTAGGTTTATGTTATCACAATTCTGTATTATCTTATAAAGAATAAAAAATTTAAAACTTTCTTTACGAAGAAACTTTTTACTTTCTTCTCACACACACACACAAATCCAGTTTCCCTATTAAATAGTGATATGAAAATCACAAAAGTTTGTAGATTATTTTATTATATATATGATAATAATACATATATAAATATATTTATAAATAATAATATATATATATATTTTGTTCGTCTTTGAAGTACTAGGATTAATATTTCAATAGAATAAACTCCATAATGATTTGTATTATCGTGTAAAGTTACTTCTATAAAAGTTAATATGATTTTTCTAACAACCTCGCGGTAAGAGTTAAGACGATAATAGCATAAAGCGATATTATTATATGCATTTGCGTCGAAGCGTCCGCTTTCCTAATACAAAGAACAATCAGACGGGGGTCTAATAAGAGAATAATGATCTCCGCGTGAAACTTATTACGACTTGTTAGCCAATCTCAAATCCTCGAGGCGAAATGTCACCGATGGATGGAAGGACATCCATTATGCCCGAGAGGATTCTCGTAGGACACTGCGCGGGATTGGATAACATCGTTGAAAGAGGGGAAAAAAAGCGTATTACTTACTAACGTTCCTCGAGTCACGGAAAAGAGGACGCCCTTTCGTGATATTACCGACAAGAGCCGGTGCGACCGATCGCTAACGAAAGTTCATCGCCGTCACATCAATCTTACGGCGATCCGTTGAAAGGGAATTGAGGATCTTGATCGAGCAAACGGAGACGGAAATAACGGATCCTACGAGATGCATCATGTCGATGTACACGGTAATTGCCGGCCAGTGAGGTTTGAAGCGTGTTCGGTCTTTTTCTTTTTTAATTCATTGTGCACGACTGAACCAACCAACCCAACCGACAACCGACACGAATATACTGCCGTGGACAGAATGGTTGCAACATTTTCTTTCAACGAGTTTCAATTTGAGAAACTTGGAATGCCCAAAAATCGTGAGATTGACCTTGCAATTTTTGCGCGTTCCAAAATTCATTGAAAGAAAAAGTGCTGCAATCCTTTTATCTCCACGATAGTTTACTTTCCAGATAATCTACGAGTGCGAATTAGTTGAAAAATGTTTAGTTTTGAAACAACGGAAATTACGATCTCTTGAGAATATCCTCTCCAATCTTCACACATTGTGTTCGTGCTGCGCGTTTAATATCTTTAAAAACATGCGCGAAAGTTTTTTTATTTTATGTATTCTGATAAAGAATTATTCTATACTAATATATTAATGGGGTTATAAGTATAGATTTATACTGCTCGTGCGGCGATTCATACGTACATACAAATAGTTTAGATTTCGATAAAAAATTAAACGTGCATCTATATATATATGTATATACAGATTAAATAATAAATTTAAATAATAGATTACCCCATGGTTATTTCGTTGTCGCCCGATGTCTCTCTCCCAGGCTCCCTCCTTTCTTCTTCTCTTATTCTTTCACGTCATTTGCACAATACTCACTCGCGAAAACGCGGTTAATTATGATCGTGCGCGCACTAATCACCACAAGACAATGATCGCGCGGCACTTTAAACGACACTTGCGACGTTAATCGCACGCGATTATTTTTTGATTATAAGACGTACATTTGATTACATATTGTGACAGGAAAATAACGCGAGAGAAGCACGAATTACACAAAGTATGACACTTTCCTTTTATCGCTGCTCTCTCTCTCTCTCTCTCTCAACTTAGAAAAATCTGGTTACATTTTCCAGGATTGAGAATATAATCGAATAGCTCGGATACTGCGGGATTGCCAATCCTGTGCTCGTAATTGTGAGCCCTTGAATATTTCACGTTAATACTATGCGATACGATATAATTAATAAAGTCGAATCGATGGTTAATTAATGTGCAATAAATCGGCGCGAACAATCGACATTGCACACTAAATGTATCTCAAACGCATAAATCTCGAAAACGCATTAACGTAAAATTAACGTAAAATATCATTAATGAACAATCGATATGTTCATGGCTTTCCGTTACTTGAAAATCAAGACAGTGATTTTTGCATTATTATATTCTCGCAATTCGAAAATAATACACAAACGTCACGTTTAAATGGGTAAAAAGTACAAAAAGCTATGTGAAGAAACCCGAGTGTCGTAGAAAAATAATTATTGCCCGAAAATATCGTGCTACAATAATTTATAATTTCTACTTGTTATCGCTTCAATTTCAATATGAGATAAATAAAACGTGCAAAAAGAATATCAATTTCAAAATGGTCGTTGCATAGGATAAACTTGGGTAAGATGGCCATAGAAGAAAGATAGCCAACCCATGTTCATTCAATGTTTCATATGGCGAGCTAGATTGAGAGAACATGGGTTGGCCATATTTCCTCTATGGTCATCTTGCCCGAATTTACCCTATACTTGTGAATTATTAAACTTTCAAATTAATTAATTGCGCGAGTCGATAATCGCTGATGTTCAAAAAGTTATGCGCTTTGAAAGGGAATTAACGACATATATATATATATCATGCTGCTGCCAGTCCGTTCGAATCTCGGCGCAACAAACGATAGCATATAGCAACCTTGTGTAAACATAGCGCGTACACAGTGAAAAAAAAACAAATCCCGAGAACCGTATACCAGCAAATTTTTCGTCACTAAATATTTAACATTCTACAAAATAAAATTCTCGCCGAATATATTCTTGCACATTTTAACTTTGCATTTCAAATTAACTTCAATTTCATGGACTGTACCATATCGCACAGCAAAATCAACCTTATTTGAAAAATATATGTATCTTGGCCTTGAATTTTTCTAAATTGGCCTACATTTATAATTTTAGATTTAACCCTTAGCTGGCACTGCGGGGTATTGAACGCCCCAGTCTAGTTCAGCTCAAATTTAAACCCCTTAACTAAGCTTTAATTTAAGCTACCTATAGTAGGTCCCAATGTGCCAGCTATGTGATTCTGGTGAAGTGTGCCAACTAAGGGTTAAATCAAACTTTTATTCAGTAAAAACGAATCAATCCTTAAAGATTCTTTAAAGATTCTGATCACTGGTCTTTTCCTTTTAGAGGCATTTTCTTTTAATTCTTCTACATTACTTTTCATATAATTCATTTTACATTATATTATCATAAAAGAATTATATAAAAAAGAATATACACATAAAATATACAAAATATAATGCGCATAATATAAAGCGCAATACAGAATTACAAAATAAAAGGTACAATGTAAATTGTTCAAAGATTGAACATATATAAAATTTCTTTTTAACGCGGATTTATATACGAAACATTCGAAATGCATACAATAACATAAAATTCTCATGATGTAAGACATACGGCTGCAATGCCGATGCGATGTATCGACACATGATTATTATATAACATATGTTTTTTTGATAATTTTATTAAGTAATAATTATAAGGTTTATATTATACTTTGCCTTAGATAACGCGGATAACCGCGACCAAGAAAATTGTTAATTTTATCAATATACATATGTAGCAATATTTTTATTTTTTAAAAGGAGAGAGTTCGCCAACTATTGATGTACAAAATTACGTTTCGCGAAACTTTCAGAAAAAATGCAACACGCGAAAGAAATACGCAAAGTTTCGTTATAAGCCAATGATTAAATAGAAAATCACGCGACGAATAAATCTGTTTATACTCCTGGTCCGATTCAATTGCGAAATATGTAATTTTTATAATGCATTCACATTGCAACGTAAGTTCCAGTTATAACTATTATTTTTCTATAAATATTGCAATAAATATTGTTTGACAGAAAATGAAGTGTCTTGTGCAATCGCATCTGTGCACACGATTGTATAATATATTAATAATATAATTAATCACACATATATATATGAAGTCTAATTCTCTTTTTATGTTTAATCGAGATAGGATTTATTCGAGCCTCAAAAATCGTGAGAAAAGAGCGTATTATTGCCACGTTCAATAAAGTATAACTGGTCCAACAATTTGACCAGATCAAAGTCCATCGAGTGACACATTAGTATCCGATACAGAAAAGAATGATCCTCAAAGTGGAGAGTGAGTTCAATGTGCTCTGCTTCTGTCGTTTCTATACGAAATCAATTCGCGAAAGAAAATTAAGCGACCCATTGAACACTAAAGACCTCGTTATAGAAGAGAACAAATCCCGAATCTTCCGGACTGCTTCCGATAGCGATTATTCTGACAACCAGTTAACCAGTTAACGACTAGGTATTATTCTTTAACTGCGTATTACAAATATTATGCAATTCCAGAATGTTTTAATATATAATCTAATTTATCCTAATTCTTTAGTTAAGTATATACACAAAATAAAAATTCGCACGCAAAAAAGTATAGTCTCCCATTAATTTCGTACAAAAAAGAATAGGTTCCTATCAAAAAGTTACGAATGATTATATTTAATAATAATAAAATGCATGCTTTCTCACTCACCGACCGATGCGCAACAACGGAGTTATCTGCAACGTCGCTACGATGATTCTGTAACAAGCAAATATAACGTTTACATTAAAATAATGCTCTAAATAATCAATCCCTCAAACATTAATTATTACAAGTGTTGAATCTTTTATTCGTCTTCAATATTCAAATATTACGAAAATAATTTTGAAAAAGAACCATAAAAATATTTTCAGAATAAACTACAAATTTTGATCATTAAAATTTTATAAAATTTTTCCTCTAATTAATATTTGTAATCCGAAATAAAACAATTCAAACTTAAGAAAGAACAATTAATTTTGCACAAATAAGAAATAATACTCACCGCAAAGTTGCTCCGACGGCGCCCGATGCCTCCTCCTAGGCCTCCTCCTCCTCTCAGATTGTCCAGATTATCAGCTTCGTAGAACTCATGTGGCTTCGTTGCACGTTCACGAGACAACACTCGCGAAAACACGATCAAACGTGAAACTAATTAACCACGGTTCCGTCATCTAAATCACGTACAATAATTCGCGCATGATTTGCATATCGTTCCGCACATTTGAAAGTGTTAAGCGATCGTAAATTATTTTCAATTTGATGAATAAACCGGAACACGACACGGGATGCATTTGAATTCGAGCAATAATCATCGTTCGATAAGTAAATCGCGGCGAAACATCAATTTGGAATTTGGATCTTCTCTTCGTTTCGATCTCTAAATAGATAAATCTCGCGCGAGACACGAGCGAGATTTCGCAATGAATGACCAGTGCCTCGAAACATTGACGCGTGAATCTCGAAAATCATTCAGTCATGTGAGCGAATTCGATCGTTATAAACAACGAAGTATCTTTCTGATACGTGTAATATTCTCTTTGTACATATCGCATCGCATTTCGAAAAGTAAGAACTCTACGCACGGAGCGACATGCACGGGTGCCTGTTCATTCGATGGTCGGGACGAGAATGATAGCGCGGCGACCTTCCGCGAACACGGCGCGGGGGCTGCGAGGAGCGGGGCGCGGAGTATGACGCGGTCTATTGTGTGCGTGACGAAAACAAGCGCCGGGGGATGCCGCGTGCCAGCCGTCTTGTGCCACCTGTAATATTTAAAGTTATAAAATCAATGTATGCCGAATATTCTATTCTTTAAATTTCGATGAATGCGGATATAACTATCGCATATCGAATTTCGTTTTATGGATTTATTATAGCGTCATCTAAATCGATTAATTTTATTCAATTAAGAGTTTTAGAATGGACACGTTATAACTTACACCTTAATTCGACGAATACGCAATTTGATTAATATAAATCTATTAATATACAATGTGTATAATATTAATATAATATTTATATCTTGTTAAAATAATATGCATAAATGTGTAATAATAATTTTTATATTATACCAATAATAAATTTCACACGCAAAGTGCTTTTAATCCTTTTGTTTTAATGAAAATGTAAATAGTTACTTAATTACTCGATTTAAAAAGAGTTTAAATTTAATGTGAATTTATGCAATAACACACTTATATTTGATTCGACAAAGAAATCATTTATGTGTACCGGCAATATGAGATTCTATGCAATATATAAAAAAATTGTATTCTTATTACATTTTATATATATTTTGTCCTGTTTTTTATTCATTATTCCATTGTATATGTATATAGGTGTTATGAGAAAGAGAGTATGTAGGTATTTAATATAAGCATCTGCAAAATGCAAAATACAGAAAATCAGTTTTTGTCGCATGTCGCTAACAAGTCAATTTTTTATTAAGTTACAGCGTTTTGAAAATCTGGCGCGCATCGCATATATCATACATGAAAACACCGCGCGTACTTTTTGCACGTAACTTGACAGCTGCGTTACTAGAAAATTTTTTATCTTTTATATTGTATAATCATAGAAACAATTAGTAAATTCAGATGTCAAGCAGTTTATAACTATGCAATTATAAATAAGAAGATATTTTATTAAAATATTTTTATATACATATATGTATATATATTTTTTTTAATTTTTTTTTTTAAGATATTTTATTTTATTTACTTACCGGATACGATGCACAGTAGCGCAGTTGTAACACGTACTGCATTGATCTGTAATATGTACAAATATATTCAAATAAAAAAGTATCCAAAATAAATCAAAGAATAATTATTGCGTGCAAGACATAATTTTTTTGTGTAATTTGGACAAATATTTAATAAAAGAATGAATTTGATAAGAAAAATTCTATACAATTAACATTAATAGATATAATTTAGACAATTAAAAATCTTTTTGAAATATTTCATATATATTTATTAATATTGCATTACAAATATTTTACTAAATATTTTTAAGAATTTTAAAAAATATTAGAGAAGAATTTTAATAAAAAATTTTATTAATAAATATTTTACTGAATTCTTTCGAATTTTTTAATATTAGAGAAAAATTTTAATTAACAATTTTTAATAATCTAAAATATGCTATATATATTATAAAATTATTATTATTATTATGTATTACATCATTATATTATACAGCGAACTACAATGGATCTCTACTATGCAAACGAACGTGATTACTTGATCCATCGCAGTAATATGAATAATGAACCAGGTTATGAAATGCTCACACATTGCTCTGATTGCTCACCTCGCGGTAGTCGCGATTGCTCCGCCGCTACCCCTGGCCGCCGCCTCCGCCCCTTTCTCCGTTGCCACTTCTTCGTGACACTGGCATATCTGTTCGCGAAAACACACGTTCGTTACAATTAAGCACGCTAATCACTCGAACGCAACGATCGCGCGCGGCACTTTGCACGACGCGCTCAATGTTAATCGCGCGCGACACGCAGTTAATCACGTCGCGAGAGCGGAAAATTAGTACCCAGTAAACTACGAGTGCGGAGTGCCGAGTGGGTTCGATACTGGCGACCGGCGACGATATACGCAAGTGAAGCGTGAACGCGTCTGAGATGGCGGCGAGGACGCGCGGGCAACTTCACGCGCCCGAGAGTGACGCAGCGACGCTACGTGCTACACCTGTTGCTCCTAATTTCGCGTTCGTGCGTTCTCGAACGCACTTCTAGAATGCGCGACAAATAATATACGCTCGGTAATAGTCTCTCATGGCGCGGTTATTGCCTTATCGTCAATTATTTATGTGTAACGCAAGTTATACATAAATGCGCGAGTCGAAATTGCAGACCGAGATCCGCGACACTTATTGCGACAGCCGAAATAATATGATCGTCGTTTCGTCGATAGATTCTTCGGCCGGACGAGCCTTGCGAAATACTTGCGAGTCGTGTGAAATATCGCGAAACTCTAACAGAATATCGAATACAGGCGCCGAATCTACGATATATTACGCGATAGTTAAGTATTGATAAGCGATAAATGGCAGGGTTAATATGGGTTTTGCTTACCGATCGAACGAGACGTGACGCCGCGCGCCGCTCGTCCCGGCTCGTCTCTCGTCTGACGTCGTCTCCCCGCTCCCGTGTCACCCCACCCCCACGTTCCGTTAAATAGCGAAATTCAAAGACGCGCCGGCAACTTCAGCCTGGTACCGCGCGATACGACGCGAGTCAAATTAACACACGACTAATGAATATATTAAATAATCATAATAAGATTGGTCAATTCAATATTGTATATAAAAAAGTTATATTAATAATTTAGTTAATTTATAGTTTATTTATTAATAAACTGTATTAATAAATAATATTAATAAACATAATAACTAACTATATTTAAATAATCAACCATGGCTTTTTTTCGATTATTTCGTTCCATTCTGCGATTGGTATTTATATTTTACATCTCCAATTAGCATTAGCTAACTCAATATAATCGTTCTGACCCAATTCTTACAAATTGCAAATTTCTACACAAAAACTAAAAGAGTGCCCAAAGTATCTCATGTTTGCTTTTATCGCTTTGAATATTAATCGTCTGAATTCTTGCAAACGTAGCAAGAACTAGAATTTTTTATGAAATAGCCAGAACTTTTATAAATTGCGTACAACTTAACATCTAAATTTTTTTAATTGAAGCAAGAAAATCGTGAATTAAAATTCTAATTAAAGCAAGAAAATCGCATGCTAATTACCGCCAGTTATTTTTGGCAGTATTTATCGAAGAGAAGGAATACGAGACGAAGGGATTGCGCTGCAAAAGAAAGGAAAATCGAAAAAGAAAGAGGAGCTGAAAGGAATGTGGAAGAGGACTCGCGAAGAATCTCTCGGCGAAACATTGCAGAGAATTAGACGAGGTAAAAGAACAAAAGAAAAAATTGGAACGAGGACGCGAGAAGAAATTTGTCGAAGATAGAGAAAATAAAACGGCGACACATAAAAAGGAAAACGGAGAAGCAAAAGCAATATCGAAGAAGGAAAAACAGTATCAAAGATGGAAATTGCGATAGAAAAATTTGTCGACGAGGGATAAAAAAGAGCGGAAAAAACGACGGATGAAGGAGGATCAAGAAAAGACAGTTGTTGAAAAGGGATTTCACCTCGGATTTCTCTGCATTGCGTAAAAGAGAAATATAGCGAGAGTGCGTATTCGGTACATAAAACATTGCGCGCTTCATCGAAGATAATTCCTTATAAGAGATTGGTGGACATATAAATAAATAACGATTAATTGAGCAAAGTCTATTGATTATCAGCTTGTAATTAATACAAACTTTAACTTTAACTTTAACTTTAACTTTTTTTAGGTTTCTTTCGGTGTAAACGAATGATGACTAGACCTACTTCGGGTCATAATATAGGTCAGGCCGCGATCAGGTCGCTGGGTGTAAACGTCGCCAATGAATATACGGATCGACAAACGTGGCGAGAGAAAAAAAAAGGATCAACTTGCAAGCGAGAATTAAGAACGAAGATAATAATCGCCCAACGTCGATGTTCGTACTTTCTAAAAATGTTCCTATTCCTCGGTGTGGGACAACGTAACGTTACGTCGTCGGGGCCTTAATCCGCCAGCGAGATCGTGGATCCTTATCGATGTCTTTCTACCACACGCGGCCCCAGGACACCGCGACGACGGCGCGGCGTCGTCGAACAATAGGGTAAAGCAGGAGCGACGTAACGCCGAGAGAGGCGCGAGAGAACGCGTCCTTCCGGCATTTTAATATTCCTCTCGGTGTTACACGCGTGTGTTTCCGCGTGCCTGTGCGCGGAACAATGCGACACACCGCGCCGACGACGGTGGCGGTGGGACAAGAAGAGAAGAGTGTGGCAATTAAGCGACACGCGCTCCCACGCCCTGGGACATTGGCCCGCTGCACAAGCTGCGAAACTGACACCTTAACTTATCGTGGGCATCCGTCCTAGTCAAACGACAGAACTTCGCCTCGCCTCTCGATTAATTTTATACCACGAAGTCCTATTATAGGTTTACGGCGTCTGATGATTTTAACCTTCGATATATTACTGCCGCTTTCTCCGTTGATCTTTCACCTCTCTGTTGTATTCAGGCACTTGGTTACACACAAAATTCAATTAGACATTTATTTTTTTACGTCCTCTTCCTCAATTGATTCTTAAAGGTAGCGATTAAACTTGTGCAGATTAATTAATCATGCGGGATGCTTGTGACCAACGCTGATATGTCGTTATTATAGTCGATATAAATTTATATATTGTATATAGCGCGTGTATAATCTGCGTGCAAATAGAAATAATTCTGATAAAGATGATATCGCCTGACCGCGATTCCATTTTTACGACCTTTTAAGCGGAATTTACCGAAATGAGCACTATTAACTTACGCTTCACTCGCGTAATATAAAATAATGAAGCTAATAAACATCATGGATTACCTCACTCCGAGGATGTCTGTAATGCGGTCTCGTCGGTAACAATAATCACAGTAGAATATCGCTATGAAATAATGGAATAATACCGCAGCGATGAAATAGATGGGCGTCGCGGATAAATTTCGGCACGAGTTCGGCGGCGAAATTGTGTTGTGAGAAAGACGCCGTTTGCACAAATCACCGTTTAGAACATCATTACTCAACGGCTTTGTTAAGAAATGGTTTATGCAACTTAGAGTCAATGTAAATTATACCAATTACACCTTTATGTCCCGTCGACGCATTATAAGATACGATTTCTTAAATTATTTTTATTTGTGCGCAACATCTCCATAAACTTTTCAAAACGCATAGTACACTGCGCAAGAAATAATTATAGGAACCCTTTTTAAAAAATATATATATTTGAACGATACAGTAGAAAAGTTATTTAATACGTAAAATACATTGTGTTGAGATATTTCGATAAAATAACTTAAATTTAAGATTATTTTTTAAACTGTAGTTAATTTTTCTGATCATGTATGTTTACGATATCAATCAAAGCTGATTACGTGTTTCACTTTATATTAATTATTACATTCAAGAATCAATAAAGTTCAAAATAATCATAAAAAAATATTCTGATCAATAATTTTCTAAAAATAGCTACATTTTTCGATATAAAATGCATATAATACTTCTCTCTTCGTACGCACAGGAGTATTATCTATGTAACATAAGATAAAATCACGATTGCTTTCTTTTACTCTTGGTAAACACCAAAACTTACTGCCGTTCATTAGACGATAACATTATATACAATAATTAGGCAATAAACGTTATCATGATTGTTCAATATTAGTACTATCCTGTAACAGAAATCGGTTCGATATCGTCATTAATAATACCCGAATGAAATCTCCTGTAATAATGAAACGCGATGCACTTGACGCGATCGATTTTTTTGGGGGTGCTCGCCGAACTTGTTTCGGCTTGATACGTCTGATTCATCACGTCGAAGTCCATCGTTTCAAATTTCTGTACGTCCTCCTCCTCCGCCAAAATCGCATTTATCAACATGCATCCACTGATCATTCCGTAAAACGAGTAAGTTCGCAACGCCGACTCCAGCCACTCCATTCCGAGCTCCGCCAGAATCTTCTCGTTTACGTCCAATCGTCGGAGTTCGTTGAGAAATTCGTTGTGATAGATCTTGACGAGGCTCTCGAAACTCCTCTCGATCAACGACGATCGTACGCTGCTATATATGAAGTAGAGGATATCCGTGGCGATCGAGGTATACCTGATTATCTGGTAATCAACCATCTTTAGGTCGACTATCCTACCGTCGTTGTCATGCAGGAAGAGTAAATTATTGACCCACGGGTCACCGTGGCAGATTGTGTCGTACTTTTGCTTCGGTGCGGTGAATATTCGGCGTATCTCGTCGTAAGTTCTGTCGAGGTAGGTAGCAAAATAATTTTTAATAGTTTGCAATTCCTGCGTTCGTGGCTGTATCACATCTAAATATTGTACTATCGACTTCAAGGCTAATTCGGTGATCCATCTCATTACCGACGTCTTTGAACTGTCATCCTTGTAAAGTACTTCATCCAGATTCAGGTTCAACGTGTCAAATTCGCGCGGATCATTGATCTTTAAAGCTAGACCCGACGCGTGTAACCTGGCAAGTGTCTGCGAAGAATATAAAAGATATATGCTATTAATTTAGGTAAGTGAAATATTTAGGTGAAATTCATACCAATAAAACCATGTGTTTGTAAGTACAAATGTAAATATCTCTCAAAATCGATATAGTTTTAAAAGTACGGACTTGATTAATTTCAAATCACGTTAATTAATCTTTAAATTTCATTTTTATCTCAATCTATACGTAATACTAGTCATATGGATAAATATTATCCCTTGGTCATTGTTATCCTTTCTTTATGTTGTGTTTCTACATCACAGAGAATCGAGATAAGATAAGAAGAGTGCACGTTCGGGGATCGAATTATCAGCTGGAAAAAGTACCTTTAAGGCAAAGACAGTATGATCCAAGTCCAGTAAGTTACGCCTCTCGCAGGTGACGTATCCCTTTTCCGCCAAGTCTTCCATTATTATAGTATCTTTGTCGGTATGTACACATTGAGGACCAAAAGATCCAAGAATGGGCAATACTTTTGTATAAGCATGTGCCTCCATAAGGAATAAATCGGAAAGATCCATCAATGCGGAAATGTTGCTCTCCCGAGTCTTTGTCATCTTTGTCATAAAAGTCTTGGTATATGCTATGCACAAATAAGGAAAAAAATTCAAGAAACGTATCTATGTATGCATATTCATATATATACTATATATATATATTTTTACATATTATATAAATAAATACAAAAAAAACAAACAATTTTTACTAGAACAATATGTCCAGATTTCACAAAACTGTCAGTGGAGATACAATTTATTGAACTATGAAACAGATTCAATTTATAAAATTTAAAAAAATGATAAAATTTAAAAAAAATAATAAAATTTACTTCCGTCTACAATATTTTTTTAATTGTAATCGAATACACAATATGAGTTATTAACATTTGCTGTCTGTAAAATAACTTTTTTTTTTATAAAAGTATAAAATATATCTGTACCTTAGGGATAAAAACTCGTGTATTCTCAGTTCACTCTTATCGATAAAAGCGCGCTTTTATTTCTGAGATGCTACAATTCACGTTACATATACTATAGCATTTCAGAAATAAAAACGCGCTTTTATCGATAAAAGTGAACTGAGAAGTGAGAATACGAACCAAAGAATCGTATGTCCATTATTACAAATTCAGAGGAAACAAGGTTTAAAATTTTAAACAAGTAAACAATATACTTTTAAAATTTAAAATAAAAGTAGCGCCTTTTGATTTATTAAGTTCTTAAAATAAAGTAATTAACTGATATGTTTAATATTAATAATACAATTGCCATATTAACACGCTGTACCTTGTTTATAAATTAGGCATGCGCACTATAAAATTGTCGATATGACTTTTTCTAAACATTGTATCTTAAGAATTAGTAATAATGGACGTCTTACCATTATAACCTTACACAATATAAGCTTTTGTTATATTAAAAAATATATTTACTCCATTTTGACAAAAACCTCAGATATTTACGGTTTTTTACCTCTAAGGTACAGATATGTTTTCTTCGTATATCACGTTATTCTGAATTAATAAAAATAAGTAATAAGACAACATTGTTCTGTCTCCTTCTATCTCTAGCGTGATTGTGAAGTTACGTCAATTAAAATTATTCAGTTTTGAATCGAACATTACCGGTTTTACCAATAATTTTTGTTTGTCCTTGTAAACGTAAAACTAAAAATAAAAGTAACGAGACTAACGATTTCCATCTCCGCGTGTGCCGACGACTTTCGTTCTGATCAACATCGACGTGTAATTGTCGCCGAGATTCGATCCTGGCCTCTCCACGGCCTCCAGAATCACCAACTTGTCATCGTTTTCATATTTTCTCAGATAAGCTTCGAACTGTTTTATCGTGTCTGAAAAGTAAACATGTCAAAATAATATCACCTAAAGAAATGCGGAAAAATGCTCTTGGGTTGTAAACTTGCGGATAAAATTACATTCATGGTCGCGATACCTAAATTAAATTGACCTTATTTGTAATGTGCTTGTAAAGTACTGAAATAAACTGTAGTTATAAGCGAACTGACAATGATGCAACATGTCTTATAGCAATACGTAAAAGCTAAAACTGATCTTTAAAATTATGCAAGATCTTTGCCTTTCGAATATATTTTGTTATTTAGTTTTGATGCTTTTATTAATTATATTTCGTTATATTATTATATCTTTACTCTAATATTATAATTTTTTGATTAATTTTAAAATTAAATTGACCTTATTTGTAACATGTCCTTATAATGTAAAATATCGAAATAAACTGTAGTCGTAAGCGAATTGACAATAATGTAATATATGTCTTAGCAAGATATGTAGAAACTGATCCTTGAAATTATGTTTGAAGTCTTTACTACGTCTTTTGAATACATTTCGTCATTTAATATTGTAATGCTTTTATTAATTCAAAAACATTTCGTTGTATTATTATATCTTCATTTTAATAATATAATTTTTCGATTACCTACATTCAAACAATATTCATTTCAATAACAGTTTAATTAAGCTCTCAATTACCAAAATATCAATAAAAAATTACCTAGCTTTATTACAAGCTTTTACGAAATTATTAGATGAGGGGGAGCAAGGACTATAAAAATGACAAAAGTTTAATGGAAAACGCAATTGCTCAATAATTTTGATGCAATGTTTGCGGGAAGCAGTTGCTTTAGAGCTTCGCTACGGATGTAAATAATTATAAACCTAATAATTACCAGGTTCCAAAGATCAAAGTCAAGCTATCAAGAGATATGACAGTGTATCTCGTGCCACTTGTTTATAGCTTGGCTATAAATATATATTTTGATAAACAACTAACTTATTATAATAAATTATAAACAATAAATAATCATGCAATCCGAAAAAAGGTTTAATGTAGTACACAAAAAGGTTTATTGCATACATATATATATATATATATATATATATGATTTTATTTAAAAACTCTCGAAAACTTTTTGGAAACTTATATTTAGGGTAAAATCCGCCGTGATGATGATCTCTTACGTTGCAAAGAGCATTAAAAACAATTTCTTTTTCATAACATTTATTCATTTTAGAATGCGAGAAGAAACCAACATTCAATTACAGAAATATCAATTTCGATTATGTTTATGTCAAAGAGATAATTCTGAAGAGATAAATTTAGATTACTGATATAGGTTCAAAATTACACGACAATTTTTCTCGACATTTCTAAACTTTTTTAAATCTTTAAGTACATTTTTTCGACTCGACACGTTTAGTTTATCATTTATAAAAATCGAAAATATATATTTGAATAATTACGTATACATTATAAAAATTATTGAATACGTGTTAAAAACACATTTTGTCGAAGTATTTCGGTAAAACAGTTTAAATTTAAGATTATTTTTGAAACTGTAGTTAATTTCTCACGTATGATTACGTATGTTTACAATGTCAATCATAGCTAATTATGTGTGTTTCACTTTATATTAATTATTACATTCGAAAATCGATAAAGTTTGAAGTAATTATAGAAAGAATATTCTTCAATAATTTTCTAAAAATAATTATATTTTTCGGTATAAAATACATATAATATAAACTCCCTCTTTCTTCGTACACATCGGTGCTTTATCTATACATCCACGTAACACGGGATTAAATTACGATTGCTTTTTTTACTCCTGCGGTAAACACCAAAATTTACTGTCATTCATTAGACGATAATATTATACGATTAGACAATAAACGTTATCGTAATCTCCGAGCAATTTTAGTACTAACCAGTAATCGGTTCGATATCGTCATTAATAATACCCAAATGAAATCTCTTGTAATAATGAAGCGCCATGCACTTGACGCGATCGATTTTCTTTTGGCCCATCGGGGAACTTGTGTCGGCCTGATACACCGGATTCATCACACCAAGTTCAATTGTTTGAAATTTCCGAACGTCCTCCTCCTCCGCCAAAATCGGATTTATCAAAAAGCATCCAATGAGCAGTCCGTAAAACGAGTAAGTTCGCAACTCCGATTCCAGCCACTCCATTCTGAGCTCCGCCAAAATCTTCTCGTCTGTAACGCCCGATTGCTGGAGTGCGTTGAGAAACTCTTTGTGATAGATCTTGACGAAGCTCTCGAAACTCCTCTCGATCAACGACGATCGTACGCTGCTATATATGAAGTAAAGGATATCCGTGGCGATCGAGGTATACCTGATTATCTGGTAATCTACCATCTTTAGGTCGATTATCCTGCCATCGTTGTCATACAGGAAGAGTAAATTATTGACCCACGGATCACCGTGGCAGATCGTGTCGTACTTTTTCTTCGGTGCGGTGAATATTCGACGCATCGCGTCGTAAGTTCTGTCGATGCAGGTGGCAAAGTAATTTCTAATAGTTTGCAATTCCTGCGTTCGTGGCTGTATCTTATCCAAATATTCTACTATCGACTTCACACATAGTTCGGTGCATCTCCTCATTTCCGACGTTTGGGAATTGTCCTTGTAAATTATTTCTTCTATATTCAAGTTCAACGTGTCAAATTTGCGCGGATCATTGATCTTTAGAGCTAGAGCCGACGCGTGTAACTTGGCAAGTTTCTACAGAAAATATAAAAAAAGTATGCTATTAATTCAAGTGAATTATTTAGGTGAAATTCAGGCAAATAAAAACGTGTGTTTGTACAAATGTAAATATCTCTAAAAATCTAAATTTATTTCTATCTCCATCTCTCTCTCTCTCTCTCTCTCTCTCTCTCTCTCTCTCTCTCTCTCTCTCTCTCTCTCTCTCTCTCTCTCTCTCTCTCTCTCTCTCTCTCTCTCTCTATGGATAATACTAGTTAATAAATAATACATTAGTTAGTATTATCCTCTGATATTTATTATCCTTTTTATCCGTTGCGTTTTTTTTATATCGCAGAGAATCGAGATAAGATAAGCAGTGCACGTTCCGGGATCGAATTATCTGCTGGAACGTACCTTTAAGGCGAAGACAGTATGATCCAAGTCGAGTAAGTTACGCCTCTCGCAGGTGACGTATCCCTTTTCCGCCAAATCTTCCATTATTATAGTGTTTTGATCGGCATGTACACATCGAGGGCCAAAAGGTCCAAGAATGGGCAATACTTTTGTATAAGCATGTGCCTCCATACGGAATAAATCGGAAAGATCCATCAATGTGGAAATGTTGCTCTCCTGAATCTTCTTTGTCATAAAAGTCTTGGCATATGCTGTGCACAAATAAGAAAAGAAATTCAAGAAACGTATCCATGTATGCATATATTCATGTATACTAATATATTTTTTTTCTACGTATTATATAAATAAATACAAAAAAATAATTTTTACCAAAACAATATGTTCAGATCACAAAAAACTATCAGTGGAGATACAATTTATTGAACTATGAGACAAATTCAATTTATAAAATTTAAAAGAATTAATAAAATTTACTTCCATCCACAATATTGTTTTAATCAAATACACAATGTGAGTCATTAATATTTGTTATCTGTAAAAAATAACTCTTTTTTTTTAATATAAAAGTATAAAATATATATATACCCTAAAGATAAAGGCTCATATTCTCAGTTCACTCTTATTGATAAAAGCGCGCTTTTATTTCTGCGATGCTACAGTTTACGTTACACACACTATAGCATTTCAGAAATAAAAACGCGCTTTTATCAATAAAAGTGAACTGAGAATACGAGCCAATGAATCGTATCTCCATTTTTATTATAAATTCAGAGGAAACAGGGTCTAAAGTTTTAAACAGGGAAACAATATATTTTTTTAAATATAAAATAAAAGTAGCAATTTTTTTGATTTATTAAGTTTTAATAAAGTAATTTAACTGACATGTTTAGTAGTACAACTGCCAATAACACGCACTATAAAAATTTTCAATATGACTATTTCTAAACATTGTATCTTAAGAACTAGTAATAATGGACGCTTTACCATTATAAGCTTACAATATATAAGCTTCTGTTATATTGAAAAATATATTTATTCCATTTAGACAAAAACTGGAAACGCGATTTTTTACCTCTACCTAGGTACATATATGCTTTCTTCATATATCACGTTATTCGGAATTAATATAAAAATAAGTAATAAAACAGCATTGTGTTCTGCCTTCTTCTATCTCTAACGTGATTTTGAAGTTACGTCAATTAAAATTATTCAGTTTTGAATCGAACATTACCGGTTTTACCCGATAATTTTCGTTTGTTCTTGTAAACGTAAAACTAAAAATAAAAGTAACGAGACTAACGACTTCCATCTCCGCGTGTGCCGACGACTTTCGTTCTGATCATAATCGACATGTAATTGTCGCCGGGTTTTGACCCTGGCCTTTCCGCGGCCTCCAGAATCACCAACTTGTCATCGTTTTCATATTTTCTCAGATAAGCTTCGAACTGTTTTATCGTGTCTGAAAAGTAAACATGTCAAAATAATATCACCTGGAGAGATGAGGAAAAATTCTCTTGGGGTGTAAACTTGCGGGTAACATTACAAATATTTCTAATTTTTTTACTTTCGAAGTAGGTATGTGAGATAAGATAAAACGCATTGCATTAGAACAAACATCCGTATATATGTATTTGTTCAATGACACATAATTAGTCTCGTTGATATTACTTCATGGTCGCGATACCTAAATTAAATTGACCCTATTCATAGCATGTGCTTGTAAAGTAACAAAATAAACTATAGTCATAAGCGAATTGACAATGATGTAATATATTTTAGCAAAATGTAGAAACTGATCCTTGAAATTATGCAAAGTCTTTGCTACGCCCTTTAAATACATTTCTTCACTTAATTGTAATGTTTTTATTAAATCGAAAACGTTTCGTTGTATTATTAGAGGAAAGTCCCCTATATTAGATAGGCTCCTAATATGCGATAGCGAGGTTTCTGCTAAATTAATTGGTTCTATCTGTTGGTTCCATCGTGAACTTATTGCCCTTAGAGTAAAACCTGTTTAGTGGAAAATTCATTAATCGATCGTGCGTGCACTCGCCTACTACATTTTTAAATTCTGCACATGAACTTCCGGCAATCACGCAAAATAGATGTGGTGTCCCATAATAGGGGACTTTCCTCTATATCTTCATTTTAATATTATAATGTTTCGATTAATTTCAAACAATATTTATTTCAATAACAGTTTAATTAAGCTTTTAATTGCCAAAATATTTAATATAAAAAATTACACAGCTATATTACAAGCAGTTACGAAATTATTATAAAGAGATAGGGAGAGCACGGACTATATAAAATTGTCAAAAGTTTAATAGAAAACGTGATTGCTCAAAGATGCAATGTTTGCGAGAAGCAGTTGCAAATTTATAGATCTTCGCTACGGATGTAAATAATTATAAACCTGACAATTACCAAATTCCAAAGATTAAAGTCAAGCTATCAAGAGACATGACAGTATCTCGTGCCACGTGTTTATATATATAGCTTGGCTTTATCTTAAATAACACATTCCACGTTGATAATTTTGATGCTAATATATATATAATATAGTGTAAATAGTTTATTATGATAAATTAGAAATAAGCATGCAATCCGAAAAAGGCATAATATAATACACATAAAAAAGTTTTTTGCGTAAATAAGATTTTATTAAAAAACTCTCGAAAACTTTTTGGAGACTTATATTTACGCTAAAATCCGCCGCCATGACGATCTCTTACGTTGCAAAGCACATGTATCAAAAACAACTTCTTGTTCATAACATTTATTTATTTTACAACGCGGGTAGAAATAAACACAACCACAAAAATATCAATTTTGACTATGTTTACGTCAAAGAGATAGTTCTGAAGATATAAATTTAGATTACTGATGTGATAATGAGGTTCAAGATTACACGACAATTTTTCTTGACAAAACCTTTTTAAATCCCTAAGTACATTCGACCCGACACGTTTATCGTTTAATTGACAAAATGCTCCTGTTAACGTAGCATAGTAACAGTAATCGCATGATATATTCACATATCGCTGAGCTATAAAATTTTCTGCAAACGTCGTTTGAATAAATTTTTTGTCTGTCGACAATGCTTTTAGCTGTGCCAGCACTGTAGTGAAAAGGTTAAATTTTATTCACTTAATGCGAAAATACTGTGTTTGCGTGGCTACGGAAGCTATGAGATTTATAATTATTAATCTTCTTTTATATATATTTTTTAAAATCAATAATCAATTTTTAAGATCAACGTTTTATTAGCTTACAAAACCACGATTTGTAAATTTTATAAACGGTTTTTCATCATATATAGTAATAATCAAAATAACTCCCGCAATTTTATAATAAATTCTTGTCATCGTGATGCTGATCACTTTCATCTTATTATATATTCTATTGCCGGTATAAAACATAATTAAAGTAATAATTTGATTGTAAAATTAAATAATAAAATTATAAAACATAAAATATAAAGTTTTTTATCTCAAAACAAATCTTGCATCGTGTTTTAATCAGAAGTAAATAAATTTCAGAAAGAAAATGGCGGTGTAATAATTACTTTTTTTAGATTAAGACATAAAAGAATATATTATACGAATTGGAAAATTAACTTTCTCACTTTTTTCGACAGTGGAACTGCAAAAGAATTTTTCTTTTAATGCAACGGGGGGACTTTATTCGGAGATTTTACATACCTTCGGGAGACTGGGTGCTAACGAACGATCCGTTCTCCATCATTGATGTGTATCACTTCACTGATCACGTCCGTACAGGCCTTGGTTATTATATACGGCTTATGAATTCGTGCTCGCGCAACATCGGTCATCACAGAAGAACGGACCGACGCTCAATACGACGATGCCCCTCTGCACGTGTCGTTTTACTTGGAACGTAAACGCGTGAAAATGACGTAAGGTTGTATTATAACGTTACTTACACACGGTTATGCAATCAGGATCGAGTATGGACTCGGTTTGTCGCATGAATTTGCTTTTGCGATATTGAGAGATTCGATAGAGCATCTCCGTTTATCTTCTTGCGGAGTCTCTCTGTTTCTCCTGCTGCTAATGATCTTATCTCCTAGTTTAATTGTCAGCGAGCGAGATAAAGTGAAATTAAAAATTTATCAGGAGAAAAAGATAAGTCACATGTCTGTACGATAAAGCAAGTCAAGAGATAAATCAAAGACAAATCAGTTGTATCAGAAATGTTATCGCAACTAACATTTCTAATGAATAAAACCTATAAAAGTTAACAAAACAATTATCACTAATTTGTCCGAATGTGTATAGTAGGGTCAATTATTTAGATACCAATTATTTGAACATTGCAGGTCTTTCTAATAAGATAAATACACAAATTTTCAATTTATTTTAATACAATACTGTTATTACATACGTTTACGTGATTTTGAGTAATATCTTATTTATATTTTTCTTTGATTGAGGGTTTTGTGCAACTGAACGATTACAATTTTATGCGTAACCATCAATTTATCTATACAGCCGACGTGTGTTTTTACTACAAAGATTCTCAGATAACATATCTATCGGTATCATATCAATCTATCAATAGTTCTTGACAAAAATGTATTCCTGATAATTAACAATACAATGACGTATCTGCTTTTATGGAAATAAACAAGCATAATGCACCTAATTATGCAATTCGTATTTTTTAATTACTAGCAAGGTCGTTTGATAGTTTTATCGAGCTATATATTACTGGTTAACTATCCAAGAAAAAACTATAATTTTTAATATAAATTATTAATTTTATCGATTATAAACTTTTAACAGCGCAACTTACCTTTATAACTTCACGCTTGTTTTAATAGGTCCTTCGTCACCGCTGGCAGAAATCAAAGGAAAATATAACGCAAAATAAACAAAGATAAAGAAATATAGTGAAGAAAGGGGAACTGGAGAGGAAGTATATGGTGCGGAGAGTTACCAGTCAATACATGTACCTTTGATAATATACCCATGTTCACATACAGGACAACCTTTATTACTTAATGCTGTACTAGTCACAATATAATACTACGAATTATTACAATATTAATAATATTATCATAATCATAATAGGTCATAATTTTTAATATATATGTGTATATTTATATGTATACTTATAAGTGTATTTGTAATATATTAATATACTTATTTATACCTTGTTGTTACATAATACACATTCCTCTTTCTTACGTTATCACTTACCATATATAGATATAATGTATATAGATATATATATAGATATTTATATATATTATATATATATGCATATATATATATATATATATATATATATGCGTCATCAGGATGGTATAAATAATATTGTATTTCATAAAAGCACTTCTTGTTGCTTATAATATTATCGTTTTCATATTGTTTTTCTACCTCTGTTAATGCCTCTCTTTCTCAACTTCTCTCCATTCTCTCTTTTTCTTTTTCACTCTCACATTCTTCCTACAACTTTCATTTCTTTAGTTTCTTACTTACACACATTCTCACTCCTTTCTTTCTCTCTCTCTCTCTCTCTCTCTCTCTCTCTCTCTTTCTCTCTCATTTTTACTCATTTCTTCTTTCTCTCTCCGGGACGTCTAAAAAAGGTTTTTACTGTTTGCACCAACTCTGCATTTATACTATCATTCAAGTATCATTTAATTGCCTCACAAGTCCCACTGCTTTCCCCTTAGTTGATGGCCGACGTTTCTATTTTTCCCGTACGCGTAATTTTCCTCCGTTACTTACAGCTTCAATTTTGCATTCTTTTCTTCTTTCTTTTTTGGGGGGATTTTCCTGCAATTTATAAATTATGAAATTCGCCGCGATTTTACGATATTAATGTTCCTGCTGCCATATGGTCCACTAACATTCCTAGAAAAAATACTCTTCGCCCCGACGCTTTATTAACTATTATATTCGAGAACGTACTATTTACGAACGGATGCTCAAATCCTTCGAGTGCTCTTTCTCTTTTTCTCACTTTTTTTTTGCAAAATTTGTTTTCTCTTAATTTCTTTCTTTTTAGAGTTTTCCCGCCGTATCTGAGCAATTTGGGGAAGAGGTAAGCGCGCGAGCAAAGGATCGAGAAGATGCGAGGATTCTCGAATTCTTTGTCAAAGATATCATTCTTGACTCCAGAACTGAGTTAAATACTACACAAAAGTATGTTTCACAAAAACAAAATAAAAAATATCACCGCACTGCTTTTCAAGAGATATATCTCAAACAACAAGACGGTGTTCAAAAAATATTTCAAAGCACAAGACCCGTTAACACTCGCATAAATTTTGTCTAAAAGGAAGAAGTAAAAGAATAATCCTATTTAGAATAGTTGTGCCAACTGTATCTGTTATATTCCTGAACCAGTCCTGGAATTCGAGATCGGTGCTAATATATAATCTTTCCGGCAGCGACAACGTTCTAACGAATCATACGAGAGCACTCGTCGATTTCACACGTCAGTATAATATGTATTTACAACATACTCGTTGACTTGAGAGTTTCTCGGGTGTAATAACTAGATCACAACAATACAAAATATTATTCGCCTAACACCGACGTCCACCAAGTGCAAAGGATTAAGTCTATATAGCTCGTACGCTACTCCTAGCAGTTACGATGCGCACAGAGTAGGACTTTACGTGGGCATAACTCGTGATGTATGTATGTGTGTGTGAGTGTATGCGTGTGCGGACTATAGAAAAGAAAAGAAGAAAGGACGTTAAATGGAACAAGAATCGCGATCTGCGACTTTCAGGACGAAGACGTAACTTTCGTTGCGAGTTCCGGCTTGCTGAATTCGAATAAGAAACACTTGGAAAGAGTATAGGCGTTACACTTCTTCACTACCCTCGACATCAGGCAGAACAGAATACACGAGGAGATCGAACCTCGTCATTGTTTCCTTCTATTTTTATACTCGATACTAAAATTCGTCATCGTCACAGCGACTCGTCAACGCTTTCGTTTTCTTTTTCCTTTTTTACACCCGCGACCGCCGCTTGCTCGTCGAACGTCACAGCCGATCGTAATCGTCGACCAAAAACTTTCATTGATATGTCATTCATGGGGAAAACTCGGCGGACATATCCTCCGTTTTGAGAGATGTGATCGTAGTCGATTAAAAACTTCGAGGAAGCAAACAAAAATTCAGGAGTACGAGAAGAAATATATTCCACTTAGTAGGCCTCTTTGATAAAAACTTTGATTTGGAAGCTCCTTCCACTCGCGAAGCTCTCGCCGTTTCCTCGGCTTCGACCTCGTCGTCCGAAACGAAGAGAATTGCACCACTTTAAAATAATGCTCGCGTACGAATGCGCGCGCGGTGCACTCGGCTGCGCTTTCTCGCGAAATGCGATGCAAAGTCGAAAGTGGAAATAACATTTTGTCACGCGAGCTTTCTCGTCGCGAAGCAAATCGGCGTCACGATCCGCCCTGTCGCGCCGCAAATTAGCCTCGGCTTATCGCCGATCGAACTTGGAATTTTTTAACACCCTGTTTGCAATCACCGCGGAAAATCTATAATACATCATCGCGATACATATCGTTACGATCGATCGAAATGTATTGCGACGGCGCCGGTGGCTGATAAAAGACGACGACGCTTCTCTAATCTGTTAAATTCTTTTACTTAATGTTTAATTTATCTTGTCTCTTTCTTTTTGATAATTGCTTGGCATATCAGTTCTTTTTTTCTTTTGTAAATGCGTCGAGGTAACGATTGCACTTGTATTTGGCTGTATCCAAAGTTGAGGGGCTTAAAGCAATTCTGGAAGAATGAAAACTCTCGATCTGCTCATAATCATCTCCCTCTTATCGTTCGATGATGTATATTTGTGCTTTCATATAGAGATACTTTAACGTCGATTACACCCTAATATAAATATTTGTTTAATATCGGCTTATATGATTCATTACTCACGTATGATATAAGTGTAATAAAATGAACTCTACGACTGATTTTACTTCTTACTTCTTACAGGTACTTACTTTCTTATATATTATATAAATGAGATAATTAATTATGAACAGATCGATCCCGTTAGCCGAACGTAGCTTTTGTAAAGCCATTGGTTTACAATATTACGTTAATCATTTCCGAAGAATCGTTATGGCATAACAGCATTCTTTGTCCTTTTTTCGAGCGAACAATTGACGAAATTATTTTAACTTCAGCTCGCGAATCACATTTCAAGAGAATCGATGTAACGAAAGTGTTCTCAGAGTAAATTACATGGCACATTCGATACGTGCTAACATGTTTTATCAAATGAGAACCACTTTGCTCCGATTGCTCGGAGTACGTTATTTGTCAAATAACAAACGAGCAGAAGTGCACGGAGACCTCTCGAGGCCACCATGAAGGAAAAGCGAGTGGAGGTTTCAAAGGGAATAATGTAAAATCAAACTCGAACAAATAACTTTGTACGAAGTTACATTTCGCGGAGCTCTCGACGGTCGCGAGAAGACTGAAGCGTTTCGTTTAGATCCAAGTGTGCTCCCGAAAACGCGTCGGGAATTAATCGTCGACGCTCGCGCGAGAAATCGCATCTTCCTCGATCCTGAACGGCGAATTTCAGAACAGCCTGTAAGCGACCTGTTAGCGGTCGGACTTGTCCACCGGTACGCATCCGAATCTAATCACGGAGAGGCCTACACACGAAAATGACCAACCCATCCGGCTTTTCACTTTCGTTTTCCCCCTTGGCGATGATTCGCGGTTCTTCTCGTCTCCCCGTTAATTCGTCGCCCGTCTCGATACGGACGATAATCGCTTATTTAGAATACCGTTATCTCGATTTACTTATGTTTAACATTATCCAGTAAATAGCTGCTTAACGATAATAGTATTTGCGCGTTATTACCAGATTAAATATCGGTCGCTTAATACGATAAGCACACGACTATCACCGAAATTTTTTTTCCTCCCGTGCGATTTCACGTATCCGTTCCGTACGTGAAAACGCGTCGCGTTTACAATTATTCCTTAATTACTTCGTCCCTCTCTCGCAACGATACTTATTTTTTTTTTTCCATTTTCTCTCCCTTTTCTCTTCCCGGATTGGACACGCCGAGTCAAAGGAACACTTATTTGTATATACCCTAAGATTCTCACGTACGCGTATATTTTTCTTTGTGTCGTTTCTTATTATTGGCACGTGCCGCGCGCGGTGTTTCCATCTCTCCGCGTCGCCCGCCGCACATTCCTTCCTCTCTTTTTACTTCCTTCCCCCTTTTAACCCTTAACCCCGTGGCACGACCGTTTTACGAAAAAAAAAACAGCGATCGATTCCCCCGTAAAAATCGACGTTCATTTATTTTCACGCGGATAACGAATCGCCCGGGTTTCTCGAGCGAGCCACTTTCATCGCGCGCCGACTCCTCGCAGGCGATCTTCATCGTCTGAAAGCTCTCGCCTTTATCTGTGTCGGTGTGTATCTCCGAATGTGCCGCCGCTTGAAAAGTGGGTCGGGATGAAATATCTTCGATCACCCATCAGCCTTTCGTACGCGCGATTCACCCGCTAAAAAAGATATATGCGTGTAACACTTTACTTATATTTACTTTGCGTGTACTCTTTATGAAATTGTTTCGATAAGTCTTGTTGTCTTTTTTGTGTTGCTGTAGGCCGCGTCAGCCAACAGGAAGAAAGTCCTTTTAGAAATGTACGTGTTCTCAGCCAATAATTCATAATAATCACAATCCAATACATAATGGATTCTTCAATTTATGTATTTTCGTTATAATATAGTCTTACAGCTACAGCGGGCATCGGAGATATAAGGAAAGTGGAGAGCGATACCGTATATAAGAAAACACAGTGCAACGCAAATACATTTACCGAGACAAATAAATCTCAATCTATCAAAAATGTGTCTGAGTTAATATGTTTCCCTGTAGAGCAACCAAGCTGGTACGGTGCTGGAGTTGTGTATGTCACCAATCTGCAATTTGATTATAAAATTCATCGTGCCCCTAACTAACGGGAACGTCTCTACCTCTCCTCTCTTCGCCGCTTTCTTATTTTCCCTGGGTCAAGGAGATCTTTAAAAAATACATGTCTAATCTTTTGCTCGCATTTTTTTTTCTTTTTTTAGATACGGGGAAAATATAGCAATGCACCATACCAGATCCGCGTGACTTTTTTTTTGCTATATCAGTCAACGATTAAGTATCGTCGTTTCTTCTCGCTAGCTTTATCCTATGCGCGCGAGCGTAAGACTTAAAGTTAGATTAACGTTAACGTCCGAATCTCCCCTTTCTTATGCGCGTCATATAAGCTCGCGCGGGAACATCATTGTTTCTTTTGCGAAATGCATGGTTTCGTAATTGCCGCACGAGAGAGATAACGATTAATCACAAAATCGCCGTTGGAAAAGAAAAAACGATCCGACGTTCCTTCTCCAAAAATTGTTCCCTAATACGAATGATCTTCCGAGGGGTTTGAGAAATGCCTCGGAGATACGTTCCCTCGCGCAATCAAAAATGCAAAAGCGTTCGCGTGTCGTTAATCACATCGCAATCCCAGATTAAATCCGCTTTAAAGCGACAATACTGCCGTATTGTTCCGTCGAGCCAACGCTGTTCTTTACACATCGTATACGACCTAGCGCAAGAAACACACTCACACGAACACAAATCGGTTTCTACGACTTGAATTTAAACCGAGAACTTGTTCTCATTTTTTTCCTATCGATACAAATTTAACCCACGTATAATTTTCAAGTATTAACAAGATAAGATCAATGTTGCTCGGTGCGTTTCAAGTCCAATTGGCAACTCGATATAACTCTTATATTTTAATATCACGCGGCTTCTTCCAAGCTCCATCGCGTAGCTTCACACCGAATACAATTATATAAAGGGAACGAAATTCATAGTTCAAACGCGAATTAACGCGAAGCGCGCGCGCTCCGTCCGATTGTAATTTCAACCGAAGTAAAGAATGGGCGAACGGCGAGTGACGCTATCGCCGATTAGGAGGGAAGATCGTGTGCAGCATCCGACGCTCTTGTTTCTTGCAACATCACTTTCGCTACTTTCGATTTCCAGAAGAAGATAAACAGCCAACGTTGCGCAACGTCGTTGTCCCGTTGCACTCTGTCCCGTGAAAATTTCGCACAACCCTTTTTTCGACGCTTTTTGACAGCTAGCGCGCGTGTGTATGTGCGTGTGTTTAATTATGGATATTGTCATTTAGAACATAGATTTTACATTCGGCATTAGTGTCTGAACAGCTCGTTTCTGGCGGATTTGTGTCCCTCCCTCCTACTAATTTTTTTTTATTTAAAATTAATTTTTAAAAACTTCACGTTCCTTCCCCCCCTCCGCTGTATCTACAAATAAAAAGCTCCCAATCTTTTTTTTAATACTTCAAGGCTACTTAAAATTCTCTATCGAAATAATGCTGCTTGTTTTGTCGGGCGACAAATGGACTGAATAACACCTGGTTTGATTTTACGCTTATTAGTTGATAAACGTTTCGAGATTGCGTGAGTTACAAGGCCGTGAAAACGCATATCCAAAATCTAATTAAATCAAATTCACCGAGCAGGATTATAATCAAGTAAAATATAACAAGCTATATAATACTGGATACTTTATCGAGCGACAATTATTGGAATTCTCGTTTATATATACGTAATTTACGGAGAAGATTATTTCAAAGGCTGCCTATGATTCCCGCGATAAGTGTGTCGGAACACTTTAAGATGATGCAACCTTCTTAATTCGAGAGATTAATCGATTTCTCACCCTGATGATATATAGCGATATCTCTTCTTTCTTTCTTTCTTTCTTTTTTTAATTCTGCTCATACGGCGTTTCTAATCTAAATTGTGGAATTCTCACAAACGTCATTGCGACATCGGTATCTCGATAAAGGTCTCCCCTTACGGTACGAGTGGCACAAGTTAATCACATACATGCTATGAAGAACACGATTCATCCCCACATGCATCCACCCTTTCCTCTCGACTTACTTCATACCAGAAAGCTGTATACTCCCTAAAAAGGATAACGCAACTGTTTCTCAATAATAAAATCGATAATAATTTCTCGATAGCACGCAGATAATTCCTCGGTATATAGTTAACAATGTTAACATATTATTTATTAACTTTATAATTATTAATTTTATTATCGATAAATCATTGCGTTGTCCCATTTATCCGACGGTCTCGATTAGCCCCTTTTAACACGCCCCGCATTATTGTTACGGTACTTTGGGCGCGATAACGCATTGTCTCGCGTCTCCAGCGCCTTCCCAGCATCTCTCGTACCACCCTTCAATACGTTATCGAGGTAGGAGAATACTGCTGCTCAATTATATCGACTATTACTCTTAACGCTCTAAGAATTACACAGCGAAGACATTTAATACAGAGACACTTAAGACCATGCAATGCTTACATATTTGTACATGTGTCGGTATATGTGCGTACGATATATGCGCCTATTTAGGTATACGTCGAACCGCAGACCGCGCCGACTCATCCCACCTCTCGGAATTCCGCTACGATCGTCGCACTTTCATATTATCGTTTCTAATACAACTCCTCTGGGAGGATACTGTGACACGGACGCGCGTCAGCACGCGGCGATGTGCTGCGTGTGCAACGTTCCGCGCTTCATTCATTAACATACCTATACGTAATGCGTAATGAAAAAAGTCACAGATGGGAATCCGTTTCGCGCGCCGTGAAGCCACCTAATCAGGTCCGAGCCGGATGTGCGCGACACGAATCTCAATATCCGTTCAAATCAAGACGGAGCGAAACCTAAATTCTTTCTTATGTCGTAAATACTAAAGGTCAAGTTCACACAACTGGCCTGATAAGTGATAACACGTTAGATAAGGTGTTGTCTGCCACCGAAAATTGAATTGAATTCCATCGAATTAATCTTTCATTGCAGGCAGACAAAAGCTTTCTTCCAATCCGTTTCCGAATAAATCTTAATAGAAACTTAAGACGGAGGATCAATTGTCGTGCTCAAGAAATTAAACGTTACAAGCATTCGTCGATCTTTTTCTAAGAAAATACGGAGATTAGGTACACCCTATTCGCAAAAATTCGGTTACCGCAAAAATTCGGATATATTATATTACGCGTGCAAATATATATGTTTCATATGTTCCCGCCTAAATATATATATATGCATATATAAACCATTCCTAAGATATAGACTTCAAATTTTATCCTATAATTATCCCTAATCTCTTATCTTATATAATATCAATATGTATTTTTGGAGATATAAATTTGACAACAATCATACAAATAAACTTCTTCCTTTCTGATTCTTCGGCCAAAAATAAGTAAATGCCTCAAGAATTTTTGATCCGATGTGCATTTAGATTTCATTACGCTGCCTCTCGAACAAAATTGATTGTGCAAAGTCGACTTATTTTGGATCAAGAATTTCTCATCGTCGAAGTCGCAAGTTTTTCATCAGATTCTGTTCATTTTACCTTCGACGATACAATGATAGGCTCATCTCTTTCGAGACGTTTCTTCTCCCGTGTAAAATATTTAATTCTTCTAGTTTCGGTCGAACGATGTCTTTAAGCAATTATCAACTAATGAGATGTTGACCAAAAAGAAATATTCAGAACACGATTGATAAAATAATCTAATATATAATTTGAAATAATATTAAAGAAATTTTTTACAATAAAAAAACTACCGAACGGAATTCAATAAAGATAGTTTACAATAAAATAATCTTAAAGATTATTTCAAATTCCATAAATATATTTAGACAAAAACTTGTTTTATAATATTTCATATTTATTATTTTATCTAATAAACTTTCGCGTTCCGAAATTTACAAATTAGCATCACCCTTCATTCAATCAATTCAACAAAATTGCACTAGCCCTTTTCATATATAGTAAAAATCACTTTTCTTAGAGTAATTTTAATAATTTATGAATTTATGTAATGCACTCTTATGTTTTAATATATATGTAATTTCTGATATTTGTGAAAGAAGATATTGTGTCGCGCATTCTGGACTTAGAAAATTAATTAAGCATAGAACCAATCATTATTTTAAGACAAGATAATTAATATCTACGAAGTTAAGGGTATAAATCTTACCTGATTTATATTGTATCTCTAGCACGAGGCGACGCTTGAGTGATTTTTTGTTCTTATTTAAGTTCTATCCTGAAATCGTTCAATTTTTCATTCGTGATCAGAAAATACAAAACTTTTACGCATTACTTTGCAATCGTTGTTTCACGATTAATCGGAAGTTCTCATCAATTCTCTTGGAATCAATATAATATATAACTTAGCTTTTATATAAATAAACAAATATAAAATGTACATATATAAAATATAAACAATATTATCCCGTTTTCTTTTCTAATTCATTGTCATTTAATTAACCCGATCGCACGGAAAATCTACAGTGCCGTCCGTGTTTAAGCACACAATTGAATCTATCATGTTTATCTCTGATTTATCTAGAGATATACCATGAAAGATGGATCCCCGTCTTATCGCCGTTGATAGTATGCCTAATCTTCTCGATTGGTCAAGGAAGATTAAATATCCACTGCAAGTCTGTATTTTATTTTCCTGTTGTAATCGTTTTTTTTTTATTTTTCGATATAATAATAATAACAATAAAAATAATAATTAATAATAATAATTAATAATAATATTAATAATAATAATAAGAAGAGCAATGATAAACTGGTGCAGACGATAATCGTATGAATAGCCATTATAATATATTAGTACACGTTAAACACTAGGTACGCTTGGTTACATTTAGGTACGGAGGCTTCGTGTGCTTTTCTCTCAGACGATGAAAGAAAGAGAAACAGAAAAGGATAAACATGGAATATATAAAAGCGGTTACAACGCAGGCATTTTACGAAATTGAACGGACCGATTGATCGCCTGGAAGCCGATCGTTTTTTCCCTTCGTAGGTCCCTCGTCCTCGATCTTTCCGTAATTTACTCGCCGACCGTGTTGACCGACCGTAATAATTAACGTCGCGTATATATTGGCACACTGTCCATTAATTTTACCCTCCCTTCGCCGTTCCACCGACATATTACCGTGCTTCTATGGCAATCGATAAGGACAAAACAAAACCGTAATTGATAGCGAAAATGTCGAAGAGAATGCCCGGTAGTCTCGTGCGATCTACGTATTTTTATATACAAATAAAATATTTAAATAAATTTATACGTCGCAAATCTCTCAAAAAGTCCATTACACACCGCAATTATAAATTATACAAACCACAAAATCTCTCAAATGTCTAGCTATAAAAAGAAAACATTGATTAAAACGTAAAATTGGTTAAAACGTATGGATTAAACGTAAGTTATACGGTTTAGAATCGACGTGCACATCTCGATAATATTTATAAATAACACATATAATAAAATATATATATATTAAAAGAAATTTAAATAAACTATGTGCCGAAGACAATAATACATTTATCTGCCGCTAATGACTAAAAAACATAACTATTAAATGTCTCGTGAAGTGTCATACATTAATAATAATCAATTATTTCTCCGCGATCCTGCTATGAATTAATTGTCAGATTGAAGAATTCGCTTACCTGAAATTAGCGATCTTATCGAATATTTAATTAAGCGTCAATGGCAATCGATAAATAATCATTTTGATTATTAATTCCAACGATTATTCAGTACATGGATATAAAAGACATAAGTTTTGGCGCAACCGTAACACACGTAACAAAATCAAGCCTCTAAATTTAAAAGAAAAAAATTACGATGATCTCGTTCGTTGTTTCGCAGTATTCTTTGTTTTCCTTTTCCGTTTTCGATCAATCAGTTATCTTACACATGTTCGTGACTTATTAATTCTGTCTCTCTGTCTGCTCTCTCTCTCCCCCCTCTCTCTCTCTCTCTCTTTCTTTCTCTCTCTCCCACATCACACACGTACACATAACACGCACACACACACATATACACACGCACACAAAACGTGTTACAGAATACCCTTTTCTCTACTCATCCATTTCTCTGCACGAGTACCTGCATCGAATTAATTAAAATCATACGGAACTTAAAAGTCTAATTAACTACAAACGAAGAATTAATGTAATGCTCACAACACAGTGTTACATATGCGTGTATCCATGTGTATGTTTCATTATAATGTATGTGTAGACCGTCATTAATGCGTACGTGTATTATGTCTTATATATGGTGCTTTCTTTACTAGCTTTATTTAATACTCACGTTCGTGTGTATAATTGGCATAATGTTATACTCACAATAATGCTCGCTGATAGCAATAAAAATAATAATAATATAATAATAATAATAATAACGATAGAGTAAGATGACGATGACACTGATTGATGATAATGACGACGACGACGACGACGACGACGACGACGACGATAATGACGACAATAATAATATATATCTATATATTCATATATTCATTCATGTATAATTATTATGTATATATATATATTTATATATTATATAGTACCGCCGGTTAAATATACTTTTATATTATTGATATATCTGCGTATATATATACAATATAGATATATAATATATAAATTTTTGTTTAAATTCATTTACTTATACTTAATAATAAAATCATATTTTAAATATAGCGTGTACGGTTACATTGTCACATTTGAAAAGTACTTGTCTAGAGCATATAGGGATGTTGGCGTTTCACAGATTCGTTTCAGAGCGGAAAGAACACTAGTGCGCCTACGTCACACTTCCTACTGACTCAGTTCACAAACGCCGACGCCCTTTTTTCTTTTACAGACTTCTCCCTCATCCTATTCTTCTCCTTTCAACCTGGATATATGTATATATAGACTTGTTCTCGCGTCGCGGCGAAAGGCTCTAATCCGAAGACAACGCGTGCGCGCGCGATTAACGTTAAATCGTTCAATACCCTACATCGATTACACGACAGCGAGAAAAACGTAATACGAGAAACGAAAAGGTCTGTTCACCTACGAATAGTACTTAGTTCCCCTATTCCCTAAGTGAGAAAGCTTAGTCGTCGAACGCGTGATGTATACGCCCCGCGAACTGTATTATGTACGTCGTCTCGCGGTTATATCTGCGGCGGGAGCCTATATTTCGCGCGCGGCGAATCTGAACTACGCGGTTTTACTCGGGAAAGTAAAATTTCAGTCGTAAGAGGATGATATATAACCGAGCCTAGTACACCCAAGAGCTCGCTCGTCGATCGATTCGTTACTACCCGTAGCAGCCTAGCCGATCATCATATTCCGTCGTTCTTCCCGCTTTGCGCCGCGAGAGAGAATATTTCGTTTACAGAGAGAATTAATCGGAATTAGTCGAAAAGAAGCGTATATATCCTTTGAGCATTTGATAATCCTTGTCCGCATTTTGTATTTCTCGTATTTCTCGGCGCGGGACACCGCTCGATCACATATTGCGCGTATAATCTTTCGCAATTGTTGTACAAGCCATGGGAGCTTCGACGCCCGACTGACTTCTCGAGTGCAAAGGGTTGAAAAAAAAAAATGTTACTTATTAATCGTACGAAGCGATATCACAATTGCCAACGTTCTGTATCTGTTACGTAAAAAGAGAGGATCGTCTCTCTCACTTACCAAAATTCACGCGAAATTTATTTCGCGATCTTATCCCCCACGAGAGAGGATGAAGAAAGCAATTCGAACGATACGAAACGCGACGGTATATCGAAAAATGCACGTCTCACCGTGCACCTTTCAGGCTAGACGGTAAAGAAAGCGGGAGGCACTATCTAGAAACGGACAAAAAAAAACGACGAGATCGGCATCGTCGAGGTACTTTACGATACGCTCGACGATGGAGAACACTAAACGGAATTTCATCGAGAAGAGGAATCACCACACGGAGGGGAGGGCATCGTCATGTTCGGGGTCTTAAGGCCACTTCGTCGATCTAATATCCTATTTGAAAGATCGCGCGAGGGACGAGTTTGCTGCGCGAAATCTCACGATTGCATTACGTGTATATGTAACGCACGCTCGTATACTCATATACGTGTGTGTCTCTGTGTGTGTGCGTTTGTCTTTTTCTTTTTTTCTTTTACTCCGGTTTCGTAAACGGGAAAGGGATATGAAAGGAAAACTCGCGAGAAAAGAGAAGGGATCCTCAATTAATTCCCGCTACTCCCTAGGAATTTGTCGCTCTGTGAATGCAATCATGTGGTCAGCAAATGCAAGTTGGACTTTCTTTTCGCAACACATCTCGACTTCTCCTCTTTCTCCCTTTCTCGCTCTCTTTCGCTCGTCCTTTCTCTCGATCACTTTCTCACTTCCTCACTCGCTTTCTCTCTCTCTCTCTCTCTATATTCTTCTCACACGGATAAAAATATTAAGGCAAAGTATTCATAACTTACACATAAAGGACGTTTGATTATGTTCGTTAGGTGTCTTTCGTTTAGAAGAGTTACAAGTTATTATTAAAAATACTCGCCACTTTAGTTTACCATTACGAGATTAGTAACTTAGCGCCTAAGTGTTAGCCTTATCGTTATACTTAGATAGCTTTTTACGCCTTAAAAAAGTCACGGATTCAATGCGTCCGCTCGTTCGTCCCCAAGCTCCGCAAATTTCTTTTCGTTCTTCGTTATCTTTCTTTTTTTTGGGGGGGTTTTCTCTCTTTTTTCTCTCGTATTTTTCCTACGTGCTACGTGCCCTTACAATCGAGTGCTCTCCGTCCATTATCGTTCGCCGTAAAGCTCTCGCGATGCGATTTAACGATTGCCGGAGTTCGGAATTAAATTAATTCACGATGTTCATTGACCGTTTCGGATCTGCACCGCTTGCGAGAAAAAGTTTCGTACTAACGTGACGCGAGGGAAAAAAAATTGCGAGTCTCATCTCCATCGCATTTGTGTCCCGAGCGCGAAACTCGACCTCTGATGCCTTCCTCAAATTGCAATCGCAGCTCCGTTTGTTCGTGCTGCTTTTGTGACGCGTTTGACTCGGTCGCGTTATTTTCCGCGACTAGTCTACGGTTAACCTTTGTTGACCCTGTACACTCGAGGGGGGGCTCAGTCGACCGGGGAAATTCAGGGCGACGTGTTCGTCGAGAGCGAGGGAGCTTTCACCGTCATTCACGGGGAAACGTGCGAGGCGCGCCGTGAATTCGAGTCAAAAGCAGCTCTCGTGGTTCTCTTCGAGCGGGAGAACTAATTTTTCGCCGTAATAACTCTTCCGTTCACGATGTCACGTACAGACGCTCGGAATCCACGCGAGGATAAGAACGCCCGTATTTTAAAAGGCCCCCGTGTAAAATTTCGATCGCGGTAAACAACATCGGGAAGTTCGGCAATAAGACTTACGCCCTGATGCAATAATGGTTCATGGTTCATGGCAAACGCGCCGCATCGCGTTTTTTTGTTCTTTTTTAAGATGTCGCGGTTTTCCTTATTCTAAACCAAACAGTCCATCCCGATAAAATATTTGTAGCGCTGTTTTAAAAGAGCTGTAATATTTGTTTAATTATTATCAATTTGATAAGTATTCACACTTTCATAAATTTACTATTTTAACTTCCCCGTATAGTCTTTAGCAATATTTAATACACGTATTAAAATTTTGTATGTACAAAATAAAAAAAAATACGAAAAAATTCTTGACCAGTGATAATTTCTGTCCGACTAAACGCGTATTTAATTATTCAAGAAATTGACTAGTACGTAGATTTTTTTTTTTTTTTTAAGAACATCTTGGTTTTCAATCGTTCGCTCTGATTTTATCCTATCGACTGTCGAAGGGACAGTAAAAATGCAGAAAAGAAAGATTCGAGAGAGCTAGTCCCACCACAAATGCCATTATTATACGATTTTGTATAATACCATTATAATACCATTGTAACAATCGTGTCGCACGGATTTTGCCCGACGCGCGTATATGATGTTCATCTCGCGAGAGAGAAATGTTCCTGGCGACCGTTGCCCTCCCAGGTATCGGAGAGAATCGCTCGATACCGGAAATCGAACGTCCCTCAAGTCGTAACTTCAATAATTCGTGGTCATTTTGACGTCGATCCAAACGAACGAGAACACTTGTATAGTTCGCTATAATCCCTACATTTAACACGTCGAAATTGAGTCGATCGTCGATAACGTTCGTGAGACGAATTGAGATTTACGGCAACTTAATCAGTAAGTATAGTCAAGATCGACTGTACGTTATCACAAAGCACTTTCCAGTTTCTCACGTTTTCTCACGCAGTGTTCAAAGTTAACGCGACAGTTGCGTCGCGTCTTTTTTTTTTTTTTTTAGAAGAATGTGTCTTTTTTTCCTCGTTTTCTTTAAAAGAAGAACCAACTAGGTAGAGCGATATTTTTCGTTTTTCGAACTTCCGTCTAAAGATTAGAATACGATCGAAAATATGTGCGAATTGATATCGACAAAGTTACTTTATTGATCCCTCGTAAGTGCGCGCTCGCGATCGATCTTACGAAGTCATCGGCCATTTAATTCGGTCGTTAGCGCATTCGCGACTTTCCCTTCGTCCTCTTGAACGAGGACTCGGTTTGATCGAAGCGTAATGATTAATATCGAGCAAATTAAGAAGTCGACAGATCCTTTCAGGTCACAGGTCGTAAGAACGCGATACGATTTACAATGCCGGTTGGCTGTCGGTTGACATTGGACAGTACGTATGTCGCGATGAATAAGTACAGTGGTACGTCCATAATCATAAGCCGAAATCATATCTTTACGGAGAAAGAAATTTCTATCGCGCGTTCCCACCCACTCGATAATCAGACTCTCTTATATCCGCGGATTCTGCTCTCGTTTTAAAAAGAAAAACAGAAGATTGTTGGTCACATTTGGGCTTTCCAAATTTTCAAAATACAACGTTACGAAAACTCGGATATCTTTGTCTTCTTACTTCGGCAGAGATTCCGTCGAACAATACTGCCAAAAACGCATGAATTAACGTAGCAAAGCTAAAATCTAGTCGTAGATAAATCCTAAAGGTACAGAATACAGAAATACCACTATAAATCCATGCCTGTTACATGTATATATTGCACATTTATTGTAGCCGTTATAGACAGTGCTTGCTTAATCGATTCCGTCACCATCGTGCGAATCACAAGGAAGTGTGGGACTCTTACAAGACCCGAGATAGCTTCATATCTAATCACTAGGAATCAAAGACTGTCGCGGATTCAACTTATCGTCACATTCAACTGATCCTTAACCAACATTAACTTATAAGATCTTACTCAATTGGTTAAAAATTCATCATGTTGTTGCTAAAATGTATTCTTTACCTAATTTCTTTGAGGAAATTCGACGTCCAATAACATTTACGTCAACAACATACCTAATGAATTTTTTTCGCTTTCGATTAAAAGTTAATTAACGGCTAGGAATAACAAGACGATCGGAAAGAAGATACCTACTCCTGTTCTCCTGCACCAGAGATGACCGTACCGAGACGCGACTGGCGATATCACCGCGTTTCTTTTTTTCTCCTTCGCGATAGACACTTGATATCTCTTTCGAAACTCTCGTCTCGAGGTCGCAAGAACACAGAGAAAATCGCTGGGCGAAATTTGTACAGACCAGCGACGAGAGAGAGAGAGAGAGAGAGAAAGTTATCGCTAGGTGAAAGCCCTGCGAAAAGCTGCGAACGACACGCTCGCGAAAGTCGATGACTAGGTTGTTGTATCCGCGACTTCTCGTTTGCGATCGCGTAACAGAATCGGAAAGAGCACGGCCAGCCTCGATCTCGGACACATCTCTCTTCGATTTCCTCATTCTATTTCTCTTATACGATCTCTCATCCCCCCTCCCCCCGCTCCACAGTTTTGCGAAATTTATTCACTAAACTGGCGTGCAAAATGCGCCCGGAAAACATCGCCTCTTAGACAGGTGGCACTTGACAAATACTACTGACTTTCCAAGATAAAACGAAGCTAACGCACGAGGGAAGATAACGTGGAATGCGAATCCAGAAGAACGAGCGAAAGTCCAAGTAAAGTCCTTCAAGACGCGGTCGCGTCGCTTGCGCGATGCCGGCGAACGTTGCGGAGATTCCCTCTCGGTCTCGCGAAACCGAAATTGACCGCCTGGGTAATCCAGGCAATTTTCCACGCGGAGAGGATGATGAGCTCCCCCGCGTTCTCACATTACGGACGATGAGCTCGTGAATATTGTTGAATTTACGTCCCGGTTTAGACGCTTGCGGCAACGTCGTACCGTCGTTTCAGCTGGTTTTTACGTCATAAAAGTAGCGTTCACGTTCAATACTCGGATTACGGAGGTTTCATCCGTTTTGAATGCCTACGGAACTCCAACAGTTTCGCATTACCCTAAATAACTTGTTTGCCCTCTGTAAAAAGTAATATAGACCCGTCTTCCCGACGTCTTATATATATATACGATTTGTGCTCGACAAACTTAAGATTGGTCTTGCGAATCGGGTACAAAACTGGATACACGTCGGCAAATAAGAATATAGTGGTAATGTAACTGCCGAGCGGGTGCGCGACTCGACCCGCGATGCGTAAAACACGCCGCTTCGGAATAGCTGATCCCGCGTCCCGTAAGAAAATAAGCGAAGTGTGTCGCGGCTTTATTACAGCGCTTCGGAGGTAGACAAAGCGTTGTTCCGACCCGTGAGAATAATGAAGAAACTCTCGTTAATTTGTTCATCCTAAACTAGACTGACTTTTGTACTTAACAATTTACGAGAGCTCGAATAGCGCCATTCCAAGTAGTAGAAAATAGTGTTTGCATATTGGAAACGAAAACGCGTGCGCGCGCACGCGGATTGCGGCGGCGTAAGTATAGCGGTGATAAGTAGTGATTATTAGTAACGGGTAATAATAGGAGCAGCGGCAACAGTTTAGCAGCGATAACCATAACGATAATAATAGTAGCAATAGCGATAGAGTAATAGTAACGGTAGCAATAAATAGTAATGGTGACACACAGTAGTAACACAGCAGCGAGAGTATAATACCGATAATATCGGCGACAGCTAACGGCGCGTTGCGGCGTTAATAACAATAGAGTGACGATACACCAGTAGCAGTTTCAATTCCGCGATGAACGACTTTAATGATAGCCTATGAGATTGCGGGATATCGCGAAGACGAGAATTTACGGGGAAAGCAACACGAAATACCCTCGTCCCAATATATTCAATCCGGCACGCTCGTAATTATTTTCATATAGAAACGTACGCGCGCAGAGACATATAAATATCTCTCTCTATCTCGTGTCTCCTTCACCGATTTGAAAATGCATCCCTTTATAGTGGCACAATTTTTTTTTTTTTAAATAAATATTGGAAAAGACAGATATCACAATATCATATAGGTGTTATCTTTAAGCCATATGAAGAATTAAACCTGAAATATGCGCGATCCTGATAAACGACGAAACGTTCCTTACACGTAAACTTAAGGTATCACCGACAACCCGAAAGGAAGGGAACACGGTGCAATTGACAATATTTAAAGAAAGAACGGAAGGAAAGTCGTTAATATCGAACAGCCGTTTGCACATAGAAAGGCTGTTAGAAATGACGTGGACGTCAATCGATATTATTGCACAATAATTTCGTCGTCGCGGATGATGTTCTTTTTTTCGGCGTGACTTATCGATTACGCGGGCGACGGAATTATTGCGCAATATTGCGAAGCATCGTGTTAATCGCTTATCCGAGATACATATCTCGCATGCAAATTGCAACAGCACGCAAATATCACTTTCGGGCCATTATTGTCGGTAACGGTATTTAGATCGTAAATTCCTCCTTTCCTCGAGATCCAGAACGCGCAAGATTGGCAAGACTTCGGTTTTAATCAATTGGCGTCAATCGGGCGTGTTCGCGTTAATAAATTCGATCAGTCGCGCGCGATATTGCCTCCGAAGCGGATTGTGTGTCAGTTTTCGGAAAGTAATTACTTTTAGAAGTTTATGCGTTAAATTACATAGACAGCCATTAGGTTACACAAAGTGCTAAATTAGACAACCATTATTGCTAACATTATTATTAATATTATTATTAGTATTAAAGTATTATTATTATTTAGTATTATTATTATATTTTTATTATTGAGGATCAATAGACGTTTTCGACGAGCTCCCGCGAGATTATCTTATAGATTTAATAAGCTTTTTTAGTAGATACACACAATGAGACCGCCTTGATAACGCTTATACGGGCACTTATAGATTGCATCGAGATTGTTATTACGGAACACAAAGTATAATTATCGAGGACAACAAATAATCACTACTAAGCGATAAATAACTAGAATTGATGCGATTAGTACTGTTACCGATATTATAAAATACAGTTGACTTCGTCTCTACGATGTAACCGAATAAATAAGTAAATAGCGGAAACATATATGTACAGGAAATTCTCGTTTAACACAAAGCGCGTTATCGCTCTTGCCAAGCGTTTAATCTTATCGCAAGCGTTTAGTCTTCACATTTTACTTGATGTCACATTACAGCATTATCTATTCCGTCCGCGAAGTTACGAGATTAAATCTTGCGTAAATCAGGGATATGAACAACGGTAACGTAAAGTGTACGCGGCAGAAAATGGTAAATATAATGAATCGTCTTACGATAATTAATATTTTATTGCATAGAAAGGAAAGTCGCCATATATATATACTGGAACTTGAAATAAAAATAAATTATAATTTATTCAGATTCGCGCGACAATATATATATATATATATATATATATATATATATATAAATGTACAATTACTCGTAGGATATAATTAAGATTATAGGGAACGCTACACATTAAAGAATTATATTCTTGAGAATCTTTACTTTTAGATAGATATTGTTTCTTAGGTCGATAGAGAGAGGATATGGATGGTTTTTTTTTACCGTACGATTATTTAATGTACAATTTCCTTATATAATTTGTAAAAACAAGGTATATCAGGCATTTCCTAAGTCATTTATAAAAATAAACTTGAGCGCAAACCGTCAATAAAAAAACCAGAACAAGATCACACGCCAGTGAATTTATGAGCTTAATATCGAAACAAGTATCTTATTATCTTATTAATTTCAATCGATTTACTCGAAGAGCTCGCATTTTGCGAACGGAAGCCTTAAAAATAATTTAAAGACGCCGAGATCCGTGAAAAAATAAAATTTCGTCTTTTCTTATAGCTTAATATCGAAACAAGTATCTTGGTCGTAATCTCAGTCGATTACACGCACATCCAAGGAGAAAATCTTAGAAATAATTTAAAATCGCGAGGTAAAAGTAACACCTTGTCACAAAAGAGTATTCCTAGAAGAATTCCTTTGAATGCCCTCAAATAAATACATAGATATTTTCCAATTACTGTTAAAATTCATTAATTATTACAGACCTATACCACGATCTTAGTCGACAATTAATTTAATCTTCAGTTGACAATTAATTTAATATCACGTCGCACTTTTTAATACGTATCGTTTGAATTTTGGGTTTCTTTGCGGTTCTCTCGTTCGATGGCGCGGAACGAGCATCGTTCGATATCCTTCGATAAAGCGCGAAAGATCACTTGTGGAAAGAAAGATCAATCGAAGCCACGCTCTGCGCACAGCCAACGCGTAATAATTTCACTTTTTTACGGAACAAGAGAGAAACTAATTAACACACGGTAAACATTATCTTTCTCGTCCCCAAAAAGACACCGACGGTCTCTCTCGATAGAATCGAGACCCCGAACAAAATTACGAAAAGAAATTAGGCGATCTAAGTCACTGCGTCAACGTATGAGGATCTAAGTGCGGATAAACGAAGAAGTGTATTGATGAATCAAGGCAAACGCGGCAGACACGATGGCGAAAAACTATGACGACTAACAAAGCGTTACGAGCTACACGATAGAACGATTATACTTTTATACGGTATAGAAAAATAAGTATGAACGCTTACAAACTAAGATGGCATGTGACACACTTAGAATTTTGCAGACTATTCTTCACCCCCGGGAGCGACAACCGTCTTTTTTTCTTTTTGGAAATTAGGCTGAAGACACCACCCCCGGTGTAATATGAACGAAACGAGGTAAAGGCAGGAGAATTGAGGGGACGGGCAAAGAGTACTGTTTCGATCTACAGCGGAAAAATCGTCCCCGACGATGATCTATACGCGACTGACGTTGCGTGGGTGTTTTATAGCGCGATGTCATACAGGGGTTTCTGGCATCGATGCACGGATCTGCGTATGGAGCGCGTCGCAAATCCCTGTTACCTGCTAAATAGACGTTGATAGACACGTCGCGTTTTACACGAGACGCGAGAATTACGAGATGTTTTACAAAACCCTTACCACCGGTTTCAGGTACATCGAAACACAGCAGGACGCAGCTAACTCTGTGCAAAAACATAAATGGAGTCGTACATATATTGGATATAGCGTAGTATAAAAAAAAACAAAAAAATTAGCAGCGGTGCCAGCGGCACGTTTGCTCCAGTTAAGAGTGAAGTCTAAAATTAACGTACTCATCCGGTGCACGAATAAGACACTATTTTTCACGTTAAATAACCGCGCGAATATGCTAGGATTAATGCGAAATAAAAGAATAAACGATGATGTATGTATACTTTGATTAGGCTGTCGCAAACGTTTCACCGCGTGGAATTTCGGAGAAGGGTAGATAAATGAAAAATTGCAAGTAATTCTGACTTGCGGTCTTGCCTCAACAGCCACACTTTATCTTCCGTACGATCGCGCGTCGCGGTCGAAGACAGCGCGACGCGGCTACTGTCGCGGTGCGCGCGGCGTTGTCGCAACGTGCAATCGTAGATATCTCGATACAGGATAAACAGTACCTCGGCGGTATACTAAACGCGCGAACGCTACAGCGTACACGGACGAGCGTGAAATTACGAGTCACGGATATGTAGGATAGAATAAGACTCTTTAAGTTCCAAACTTAAACTTAAAGTGCGTTATATAACTAATTCACTACACCCTTACAAAGAGATTGAGATTGAGTGGAAATGCGCGAGAGCATTCTCTTACAACCTTCCACGCGAGAGCATAGTACTTTTGCCCGAAGAATGAAAAGAAGTGGAAACGGGAGGAAGGGGAGGGGAAGAACGAAGGGAGATGGAGTCTCTCGAAGACGCACCCCTTGGATCTCGTGACGATAGTTTCCCCCCCGAACAGTTATCTATCCTAAAACGCGAAATTTACGTTGTACATCTCTCGATTTCGCACATTTTTGGTCGTTTTCTCTGTCACACGGGTTTCTTTTCTTTTTTTTTTTTAGTTTTTTCCATTTTTCTCTTTTCTCTCACTTTATCCGCAAAACCTCCGAACACGTACACACACTCTCCCGGATTATCTCTTACGTATATATGTAGAGTTCCCCTTAAATATATATATATATTCTAGATATACCTTAAGGACTAACGCGAAAAGAAGGACAAACGCCAACTATACTCGTTAGAATGAACGTCTGTCTTATCGGACAAGACACGAGAATATCACATTGCAAATGTATATACGTATGTGTATGTGTATGTATATGTGGGTATGTTAATTCCTCTTCTTTCTTTATTTTTTTTTAATTCTTAATAACGTCGCTTAAGAGCTAAGGAGTCCTTATTAGTTTTTTACATCTTATGACAATGGGCGCGCGTGCGATGTGTGCGTATATACGTGCAAATACGGTATGCGAATACCGATATTTCTTTTTCTTTCTTCGTTCTGCTCTCTTTTCTTTGTCTTTTCGATCGAAATCGCGATCGATTTTGTTTTTTTTTTCTTTTTTTGTTTTAAGTCGACGCTCCGTCTTTTACGCGTTTTAAATACATTATTATTACGCTAATGGTACACGCGTTCGAGTGAGAAGTAAGTAATGTTTCGTGGAAGGCTCTGCATGGGTCGTAAGAACATCCCGTTCACACGCGAGGCACTCTAAGCCGGTCATCCCTCGGCGGAGGGGGACAAGTGCTTGGAATAATCACCGATTAAATTATACGCTTGCGTACGACGCATTTAAGCCTTCGTTTTACCCTTTATTGCCCTTTTTGCTTCTCGCCCAGTATCCGACCTCCTATAGAACACGTACTGCGAACACTCGTTTCCGCACGCGAAACATCTGGAATAATATTTCGGATTTATATACAATATTGCGTTCTCAGAGAAGAGACCGCGGCGACTATTTCATCCCTTAAGCAATATCGGAGCTATCGGAAAAATCTGTACGTTTTTGTGGACTGCGAACGTGTCGCTTGCTTCCGTTGCGGCTTTACGGTACGTCGATCGTCGGACTCTCGTAATACTCGGACCGATTGCACGGTTTCACGCTCTATTTCGATATCTTTCAATCCCTCGTCTGCGAGAGGTTTGTAAGCTGAATTACGCTCGTCTCGTATATACGTGACAAAAAACGTGATAAGCAAAGATAAAACAAAAATAAAATAAAACCGATAGAGTTAATCTAAAACGTTTATTTTTACAAAATCCATGAGGGTAACTTAAATTTTTTTTTGTTATAAATCATATACCGATACACAACAGATACTCGCTATTATTTCACTTCCTCGTCATCAGCATACAGGATTGCATCTACCGGTCATTTTTTTATACACAGGATATTCAGTCTATATGGTAATGCTTATATATAATCTAAGTTATAATAACGCATGTTTCACAATAAAAGTTTGTTTTGTACGCGAAGAATTGATCTTTTTGTATATATATTGCTACAAATATCAGTTATATATATATCTACTACAAATATTAAATAAACACATTGCGCAACATTACATCCATCCGCACGATTATACTCGGTACCTGATTTAATGAGCTAATAAAAATTATTACAACCCAATGATATCACATTAAATGATGTGTAGTTCGTTATCGTGTGAAAGCCGAAGAATATATAAAATTTACAACATAACTTGAAATGTAAAATTTAATAAAAATGCTTTAAAATAATGATATAAATGTAACAAGAAATTGATGTGTGCTTTTCAGTATGCTACTTTTGGTATGCCGTATGCTGAATGCTCAATATTCATATGAACTTTTAAATCTTCTTTTATGCAATCCTTAATACAATTTCAACCTGGTATTAACGCATTATCCGTGGGTAACGAAATATTCCGATTTTTCAATCCTGATGATTAATTTGCGTGCGTCGATATATTAATAATCGAAATACTCCAAGAACGCTTCAGAAAATGTGGAATATTCCGGGATTCACAGATAATGTATTAAAATAAGCCAATCACAAAATTATAACGCATATGATAACTACCTATAATTCTGTAACACTGACATATAATTATTTAATAATCTCTTAGTATTTATTTCTTTAACTTTGCTCCTGTTGTTAATTTAATTTATTAATTTTGAGACATGTAATACGCGTCCCGTGAAATTTATTTCAAATGAATATCGCAACCCCGATTTCGAACACTGCCAGTTTCCAAATATTATTCCAGTTGTCCGCACACGAAATAAGTATATTCAGTATTTAGTAATTTTATCTCTCGAAAGATATTTAAGCGTTATTTCATCAAAGTAACTGTTTCTGCTTCGCGAGGTTTCATGTTCAAACGTTCTATTTAAACTAATTCTGGATCCCTATTTTCTCGGAGAGAGTGGTTCTTTTTTTCTTTATCTCTTTAATAAGTACTTTAACCACGTGTCTTTTAGTCGCACAGGAAATAACATCGTAAGCATGTAACAGCATTGATTTACACACACATATAAGAATTTATATTAAAAATATAATACCATCAGACAAATGAGAAGGACTTTGTTCTGTACAAGCGAATGTGACAAGCGAGACTAGAAATTTCGGAACATAATTGTTTATATATGACTATAAACAAGCATTTTAAACAATTTTGGATTTAATACCACCGGATTTAAAGTCCGATCATCGATATTAATATCATGAGTCCTGTGTGAATGTGTGTATGTGTGTGTACATGTGTTTGTGTGTAATGTGTCCCAGGCATAATACTGTTGTTCAATAATCAAAATAACCCGAGACAAAAACTGGGAATCCTGGATAATTTTATAAGACAATGACTGAAAAGAATACTTTGCTTGAAATACGCAAAAAAACGCTACCGCTCACCATCTTTCGAATCTTTTCAAGGTTCTTTTTCATCGATCTCTGAATTCCCAGAAGAGTCGCTTATTTCTAAGTCTATTTTCTAAGCTGCTTGCCAAATAATTAACACCGATTAATGCTAATCCCGATTAACGAGTTTTCTTTCCTACGTCTGTTACACGTGAGACAACAACATACGAAATAACTCGTTAATGCGAATTTAACTCAGTAATTAGTTAACTGTCAACACAGTTCACTGTTCAATGCGAAACTGTTCGATTTCTCTTCGCAGGACACTTCCTTCTCTCGTTGCATTCTGTTTCGTGGGCGTAAATTCCAGTAAATATACGATATCAAGTGGAAACGAAATGCACTGACGCTCTATATATACATACATATACGCGATACTAAATTAGTGACTCAATTACTAGGAAACGCGTGGTGCGGAAATGCAACAATGATATACGATACTCGAGAGCAAGTTGACTAAAATAACACACACACACACACACACACACACACACACACACACACACACACACACACACACACACACACACACACACACACACACACACACACACACACACACACACACACAACAGTTCTCTAATATATATATTGTCACGACCTTTATGTAGCATATATAGCAAATATAGTCCTCGTGCATAAACTACGTTTACGCGACGACGTAATTATCTAGAAGCACGAACCCGAATCGATACGTACAATTAGTAGACAAATTTTGGGGGCAATTTCCTACGATCTAGAATCAATTTTCGGGACTAATTGCGTGACGGTATTTTCCTAAGTAAAACACGATTACATTGATGCGAGTGAATTAGCTGGATCACTCACCTCCCCCGACCTTCTCGAAAAATAAAACCAAGCTTGCTTTCATCGTAATGAGCGGCGTGTTTATGAAACAATTAAAAGTAATGATTAAACGGCGTTGGCGTCCGCTCGAAGTTCCAATTTAATTACGCGCGTGGATCCGACTAGGACTGGTTTTTAAGTGACACCAGAGAGACAAAGCAGACCCCTTAAACTACTGATCCAATACACCCTACATATATGGTCTAATTAAAGGATTTTATTCCTAATGCGCTTCGGAAATTTTCGGACGACTTGATGCCTAAGAAGAAGAATCAACGCGGGCGGGAAACGAATCAATCGCGATTGGCTACAGCCACCATCAGCCCGGATCGCAATTATGGTCCACGATAGATTTTCTCGTTACGTAAGCTGACAGTACGACATTGCGATATTTCCGTACAATAGCTAATACCGTGCGATAGCTAGTTGCCATTGTACCGTGGTACACGCTAAGTGGTATGGTATAACACGAGAATACCGGCTTACAGGGAACACGAGATATAGATATTCTTTTTCTCCTTCTTATACGGACCATAGCTGCATCTCGGGATCACGGCTGCAGGAAATCGCGACTGTCACGCGCGCGGCTCTATCGCATGGACAAATCGCTCGTCTAACGATTTGCCGTAGCGATGAAACCGTTGTCACGCGTGGAAGGAAATACTGGCTCGTCGTAATAAGCGTCAGCGCGATTTCTAGACATTGATCCCTCGTAGCAGCGATACTTAAAAAAAAAAATAATCACATCAGAGCGACAGCGTACATCGTCACGAGTTAAGCTCTATAAAAATGTCAAGTAGGAGTACAATGATCGATCTTACATATAGTTACATAACACTCGAAAGAAAAAAGGGAAGGCACACACAAGCGAAGACTATTATTCGCGTAAAAAGAAAGCGGAAAGAGCGGAATGACGGTGCAACGGCAGTGCGATATGTCCTAATTAATAATTAATTATAATTCTACGTAAGCGTCTTGACGAGCTATTGCACATGTGTTATATTATACACAATCGCGTGCGATGTAACGAGGCATTAAAAATACTGTTATATACGATTATTTGTACCATTATTGTTGCAAATTGATATGAAGCGATTGTCGCTCCGATATAAATGCGAACCTTCCTGTTTACGAACGATTGAGAAATTACAGGATAAAATCTTGTCGGGAGGACAAAATCGAGTTTCTTTTCTATCGAGATAGCGCGATCCTCGCGGAATCGCTGTTTCACAAGTTTCGCTTCACAACTTGTTGAAGGATTATTTATCACATATACGACATGCATCGAGTAATGATACTCTTTTGTTTGGAACGTTCGCTTTTCAGTATTTTTCTATCGATAGAGATATCAATGTAACGAACAAAACAGAGATATTAAAAAAGCACTGCCATTCCACGATCATTTTCGTTATCCTGAAGTATTTCCAGTACAGAACAAACTCTTACGAGCTACAGATTTGTCTGCCTCTTTTTATTTATTTCGTTTGTATAAAAATATTTTGCTTTAATAGTAATGTCATAAAATATCATTGCATAAAATTCGAGCGTAAAAAATCAACGTAAATGCATTTCTAAAATCGATTTTTCAAATCATTTTCCCGTATCGTGTTTCAATTTCTGCAAAAATTGATCAATGCTATATAAATGAAAACTAAACGCTAGGTATTGTACTAGATATACATATGTACAAATTAAAATTAAGCCAAATTAGAATTAAGGGTCGCGTGTGAATCTCACACTATCAGAATGATATACGAATAATTTACTTCTCCGTCCCCATTAACACAGTTTTCTTTTCCTGCTTTCTGACACTTTCCTATCTCTTTTTAGCTGCTATTAACCACCAATAAAACAACTGTTTTGTACCAAGTGTTTGTAAAGTATGTACTCGTGTGTGTCTGTGTGTATGAACGAATTTAGTTATTATCTTACGTCCGCTATATAGTCAGTCCATTTTTATCGAATTTATTTATTTATCATCTCGCGATTGTGTATTTTATTTATATATGTATCTGTGAATGTGTGTATGTCGTATGTTTGTGTAAAATGTATCGAATAATAAAAGGCAACGAGTTAGAAAGATTAAAGTTAACTTGCGTTAGATTATAATAAAGCGATAAGCTACACGCGTCGGTATCGTTAGTGTTTATCATTTAAAAATTATAGTTTTCATATTATTCCCTTATTACCTTATTATCGCATAAAAAGTACGCGCGCAAATACACATGTGTATGTATGTGAATGTGCATTATCCTCTCGCACGCAGCACCTAGAGCGCGTCTCGTACAATTCCATCGCGACGATCGATCGAATATGTTTTAGTCAATTGTGTATGACATATATACGCACAAGTTTCACGCACGCACATTTACAAGTACGCACTTTGCACCTTTCGGGAGCTTTATATATATATATATATATATATATATATATATATATATATATATATATATATGATCAGTTACTCCTGATTGGTTGATCTCTAATTGATCATTAATTCAATCATTATTATTAGAGATATTATTATTTTTATTATTATTATTATTATTATTACTGTTATTACTTACGTACGCAATTGAAATTTATTCGTTAAACTTTATGGTACTATTAATATTAAAATCCATTGGATTATATCGATTACTCATACCGTTACTCACACCGTAAGAGACCCTAAACAGCTAAATATAAATACCTTGGCTGTAAATCACTGTTATCACAACAAATTAGCATTAGGTTGACCGATTTCATCTTGGCTAACTCGGAGAAAAGTTCCCCCCCTTTGATTCTCAAAATTAACGGCCCTTCATACTTTAAATATTATTCAATCCTTCGATTAGCCTTCCCCATAGCGTAAATTAGCATGTGTGCTAACTTACGCTATCTTGCACTTAAAATGTTTACCGAGGCAAAGAAGAAAACTGTAATGAAAACGCATGTCTGCAGGTATTGAGAAATGCAAACGAATGATTCGCTTATTTCACTATCACACCACGCTCCGTGCTTTTTTGTGAAAGCAAGCAATTGGATTTTGCTTTTACTTTTCGTTCATATGTTCCCTCTATTCCGTCCACTGTAATCGTTCGTACGTTCACTCGCTCCATCTGTTATCTCATCTCTCACGTCCATTCTGCCTCACTCACTCCATTGTACATTTCTTCTTCTTTTATACCTGCATTCATGAATTTAAGTCTTCAAACACTTATATATATTTTAAGTTTACATTCTTAAAATCTATTATAGAACTGTTAAAACGCCATTATATATCTTGCCCCGTTTAAAAATGCCTATCTTTTAATCTAATCTTTTTAAACGTCTTAAAATAATTATTTAAAGATTTCATTCAAAGAATTATTTTGTCAATTTGCGTCAGAACTATCACCCACAAATACAACTATAATGTTACTTAGTTATTAGTATCAATAGTTCATAATCATAAATTTAGGGTATGTAGCATAAGCGTGCAGCATAAGTTCATATAATAATTATCTTTATACCTAATACAATTTTCCCACATATTCCCACTCTACTTATCGCACACTACTAAACTTTGTTAAGTAAAATGTAAGGAGGCGTTATGCTATACCATACATATACATATTACATACATATATGTATGTACAGGAGAAGGGGGGTATGTCTGTGTTACTATATAACATAGTAATGGGAGATTTATGAGATTTATATCGTACCCTTGAAAGTAGTCGATCACGCAATTCGCGAAGCGTAAATCAATTCGACAGCCTTCGATTTTTTTCGTTTAAGTAAGTTTCATTGATAAATCCGATCTTGAAGGCAGTAAGAAATTTATTTTCAACTAAAATGTCAATTTGATTAAAAATTTATTTCCCGTTGTCTTCGATACGCCAACTTGAAAGAAGCGACGTAACAGACGGAATCTGTAAATGAAATCCATGGATGGATTATCCATGGATTGTTATAACAGATGGAATCGATCTGAAAATTTAAGCGATCACACACTGCCTTACTTTCATCATCCTTAAATACTACCGTCTTAATACTACTACTCTATCTAGCCAGTGTGTTATCGCTTAAAAATTCGTCTTCTCGACTTGCGTGTGTGTGTGTGTGTGTGTGTATGTGTGTGGCAGCCTACTCTCTCAGAAATACGATATAATTATGTACAGAACGACTCTCATAAGCAGCGCTTCCACTACTTTACCTTTTTTCTTTTTTTTTCTTGTATTGTTTTTGCAAGGGCAGCTCACATAAGTCGTCATAATCGCATCGTCGTATTTTTTACCACTTCCACTTGAACCCTATTTACGCTACACAATAATTATGAATACCTTAGATTATGCAATCTTACGAAAATATTAAAATTAAATATTACGCATGACAACACTGGCCGACAGAGTCGAAGCGACGTGACCGGCGGAACCACGCGGATTTCTCATCCCGCGGCCTCGTCATGGACCGATGCACCCCGTCGTATAATGCGCGAAATATGTGACTTTTATTTTGATGATGTCTCCTACGAAAAGTGATCTATCTCTCTCTTTCCCTCACCTCTTTCTTTTCCCCTTGGAAGGCAACAAATATAAAAATTCCCAATGTTTTTTGATTTACTGATATACGCCAAAGGATATAGTGGTCCGGTATCCGCGAGGATCGACCGATCGCATGGAAGCGGCGGAATCATTGTCGACCAATGCTACTATGTACGTTTCCTTAGCTTGGCGTGTTTGACATTTGCAAGCATGCAGGTTCAGTCATGCGTGGCAAACGTGTATGATCAGCGTGTGTATATGTAGTTGTTCACTTTTATTGCGCGCGTCTCGCTGAACAGCGTCCTGATTGTTTCTTTTTTTCCTTCTAGTTTCATATATGCTTATATATGTAATATAATATATATATCTTTCTCTCTTACTCTTTTTTCTACATCTTTCAGTTCACGAAGGAAAAAAAGCCGTCTCTTTCACGTCGTTCGCGGTTGCGCCAGTGATTGATCTCGCGAAACGTTCCCGGAAAAAAAAAATCCTCCACCGACACGGAGAAGCGAAAAATAAAAAGGAAACTGTTGTGCATGAGTAAATAACGGTTCGCTTGTTCGTCGTTTGGTTATCAGTCCATTCAGGTACCTTTGACGTTGAAGAGAAAAACTAATTTAATTCATCCTAGACCGAGCTCCGCAATGCGCCCGTAATAAATGCCATACATTCGTAACATCGCCATTACTCGCGTTGCGATCTTACGCGGATCATCGTGATTCCTCGAGTTCGAACATCACTAATGAGAAGCGTAATATGCTACGTACCGGTAATCAGTACGCAGTGCTCATTACTCGTCTTCACGTTTACTTTAATGTAAACCCGACCTTTCAACCGCTTTATTAGCCGTTTCGTCAGCACTTTTCTCGGTCTTCCCTCGTCTTCGAATCTTCATCTCATCCGTTTTTTCCCCCCGTTCCTTCTTTCGCATGTATTTCTTCCTTTTTTTTCTTCATTTAAACTCTACGTTAATAAATGGTAAAGAGACACACTGGACATTGGCACGACAGGTGGCATCTAGATTTAATATAGAATAAAATTTACGTTATTGCGATAACATTTGGTATCGTTGCGTCGTTGCCCAGCTGATCTGATATCCCTGCATTCCTCGTTTCTTCCACATTCGTGGAGGGTCCGGAGAGTGCAGTGGGGGGTGGGGTCGGGGTCGGGGCAGAACACCAGGCAGCGACGTCAATGCTTGTTTTTTTTTAAGGTTTCTTTCTTTTGATTAGATTGATACAGTCTACGTTTGATACTCGCTGCAGTCTTCAAAACTGTCCAGCAAAAATGGAACACTCTTTGACCTGATCAGAGACCCTCGGCCGATAAATCTTCATTGAAAAGCGCCTGCCATTCATAGTAAAATGGCAGAGAGCGCGGAGTTCTCTTTTTGTTTTCTTCATCTTCCTTCTTCTACACGTTATCTTCAGATTAGAAATGCCTACTAGAGATTGGCTTGGAACGACGAGAACGCCACTTCGTCGTTATACATCGTGGCAAATCGCACGCAATACACGCACCAATATGTTAATGAAGAGACCGTTGCAATTGGTCCAACTTGATCTTCCGCAATCCGTAAATCTCCTCGAAGTAATGACGCGACCGCAAAATTCACATTTGCAAGTACCTTTCTTTCTTGTCGAGTGTTCTTTATGAATGTGTTATATGTGTAGAGTGTAGTTTGTCATGTAAAATTAGATATTTATCGCACGATTTGGCTGTATGCCGCTGCGATTTTTTTTGCTTACGCGTGTTCTACTCAAGGCGGATACGAGGGTAGTAATTTTTTTTGTTAAGTAACTCGTTATAGTAATTGCGTTTCTTAGCAATATAATTGACGTTTCGTGAAAACCTCGTCCGTCTCATTCTCTCTCTCTCTTTCTCGCTCTTTCTCTTTCACACCGTCTATCACTCTCTATAAGCTTCCCCTCCCATTCCCTCATCCTCTCACATGCTCAGCTTCTCCTATCATCAACGATTACACAAGCAGACACATGTCGTATCCGCTTTAGCCAAAGACACTGATCAATACATGATAATACTAAGATATACAAAATGTAATCATGTAATCTTAAAGAAATGAGAGGCGGGGATCAGAAGGGAAGTAATATGCATTCGATCACGAAGTTTGCGTCAGCCGAGCTGCATATCTGGACTTGCGTAATAAGCAAGTAAATTTTTCAATTATTTGACGAGATTTCGGGCGGATGGCCTCTCGTTCTCTACATCGACTCACCTCCCAAAAGATCTCCCGGTAAGTACGAGGTGAGAGAACTGGGAGTTGCTCGTTGCTGATCGCTGTTGTCAATTCCCGCGTTACTCCACAGGGAATTGCTGGTGGGCGGAGCGCCCCAGAGCTGACTAGAGCTGCCTCCCCATGTATCGGGCGGCGGGCCAGCTTTGTTAGTTGATCTAAGGCCCCATCCGGCTCCTCCAGAACCGCCGGCCTGTTGCTGTCCGCCATGGCCGAGTTGCTGCAGAATCGCAGTAACCTCGTTATCTCCAGGCGACTCGGCGAATATCGTTGTGTTACCCAGGACGCAATTGTTTAGGGCTCCTTGAGCCTGGAAAAGAAAATTGACAATCTCGTGAAATATTTCAGCCACTAAAAGATAATTTGTTAACAAATATTAAAACTAGTAAGAATTTTAAGATAAAAAATTACAGTAAATTCCGTTTACCTTGATTGCTTCGTCGCGAGAAGAATATTTTGTCAGAGCAATTCCATGATTCTGGTAGAGACGGAAGTCTTGAACCGGTCCGTGTTGCATACACAACGTTTTCAAAGTAGAGCCGTCGATTTGTGGAGTAAGATTCTTCAACAAAAGCCAAGTAGACATCCAAGTCGAATTACTGACGGTGGATGCTTGGAGGCCCCACGAACTAGACGATCTACTAACACTTCCTAAGCCAACACCCCAACCATTGCTTGCGTTCGTAGCCCCTTTACTGCTTAAACCAGGAGGTGGACCACGCGCTTTGCTCATCGGTGCACCCCAGAGTTCCGAAGTCACAGCAGTAGGCGGAGGAGCGGATTCTCCCCATGTATTTTTGGAAGTGCTGTAATAAATTGAATTTTTTTTAATGTACGTTCAAAAAGAGAATGTGATAATGTACGTCATACATTTAAAATCATTACCTAGTAAACGCACTAGGTGTAGTGGCTGGTGGATTAAATGTCCATGTAGAATTGCTTAAACTCGGGATCGATGTATCAGGATTAGCTGCTTGCGGTGGCGGTGATGTCTTGCTGCTCGATGAAAAGATCGTGTCGGTATCCTTAATAGTAGCCAGAGATAACGGAGAACGTACAACTGAGCCAGGAGTGATGCTAGGATCATCCTCGATGCTTTTTATCTGGGTACCCTAAAATGAAATGAAATATAGGTGGACCTGGATAAGCTTTAAATACTAATACTCTGCTGCTTTTATTGTACATGTCAATAATTTGCGCGTATTTTTCTAAATACACATGTACGAACACTATTTTCTCGCATTCGAATGGAATATTCATAATGGCAAAAAAATAGTAATGATTAGTAGTATTGGAAATGGATTACCTTCCATGGCTTCCCTGGCTCGAACTCTGGAACAAGATCAGTATATGCAGCACCACCTGGTTGCCAGTCCTTTCCGTCGGTTGAATCGCTATTGCTCGGATCAGGCCAGCCGCTGTCGCCGAGTCGAGAAGACCATGTGCCATCTCCTTGACTTAGCAAGGGATTCATATTCGGACTACTATGTGACTGAGTCAAGCCGCCAGGAGTTGCGGGCGGTTTACTCGTAGTTCCGGGAGCACGGGAAAATTCGTTCGATACCAAATCGCCGTCCTTATCAATTGGACATGGCAGTTTCCATTGATTTAATCTTGATTGTTGCTGACTCTATAACAAATAAAATAAAAATAATGTAGGTTATAGTTGCTCACATCAGAATTTGATATCTTTTATATAAACTGATATGTACCACCGGAGGCTCTTTGTTCATCGTTAAATCGCTGAAACTGTTTTGCAGAGCTGACATGGGATCGTGCACGGAAGATTTGTAATATTCCGATGCCTGCGATGGAGGAGCTGAATGTTGCTGCTGTTGCTTCATATACGTTGCTTGCTGTACCGCAATTTGATTCTGCAAATTCGTGATCTGCTGCTTGGTCTTCGTGATCTGAACACTGATCTGTAGAGCTGACTGATTGCTTCCCTTCATTGTATTTTGAACAGCATGTTGTTGATGTAATTGCTGAAGGACTTTGATTTGCTGTAGCAACTGATTCAATAGCATCAGAGTTTGAGGCGCTAAAGGTTGATTCAAGATCTGGTGGTTCAAATATCCTTCGTGAACAGCTAGTTGAATTTGTTGCACAAGCATCCGCAATTGCTGTGTACTTGGTTGATTTTGTGATGCGCGAGATGCCTGAAAATTAATTTTATTATCATCATTAGTATCATCGATTATAATATATATTAAACCGAATGAAAAAATAAAATAGATACATAATTATGTTTTCAAATATATGTGTGATCACATTTTTTGTGATCAATAAAATTTTATTTTATTCAATGTCCGTACTGTTATAGTCGGAAACTAAAACCAAATATATAGTTGAATATAAATTTATGTTTTCAGATATTATGTGAATATACATATAACTATATATATATACGTTCGAATAAATTACAAACAGCCCGATTTATAATCTGGAGATGTTTTATACTATAGTAAAAACATCCTACTAAGTTCTTTAAAAATTATGAAATATTAACACTACTTGTATAAGATATCCTATAAATAACTAAATTATTATAGTTCGATAAATGTTCGATTTATAACTATGATATTAACCGTAGAGTTAGTAATACGTTATTAATAACAAAATAGTGATTTACATGCATAAGACTAATATAGCATCAAACGCAAATTCATGCATTCAAAAATCAGATTAAACAGATGAATATAAGCTAATATAAGAAAAAGAATTGCCATCGTTTGCCAACAAGAATTATTAATCCTATAAATTCAATAAAGATACATATTTAATTCATAAATATGCCTAGTATAAAATAATCTTGTCGCTATAACCTTTCTTGTATGTATTCGCTATATGAGTAAATCTTTTTATATAGTATTTATAAGAAATATCAATTCTTGATTATTATTTTTTTAATAATTAATAAATAAAAACAAACTCTTATATTGTCGCGATCGCATGCTACTCACGCGATAATAACTAGAAAATCAGGCATTTATCTCATCACGCATTTCTTGTAACAAAAAAAAATAAATATAAAAAGAAACCATGGAACCCCTCGATATAGAACTTCGTTAAACATGAGTTTATTCACCTGGTTGAAAGGGGGTTGTGGCGTATTGGTACTTGGTTGTTGTTGCTGTAACGGAACAGCTGTCTGCTGCTGTTGCTGTTGCTGAAGCTTGAGAAGACTAGCACTGGTGACAGACCCACCCACTCCCCCACTGGTTGCCCCACTAGGCACTCCGCCACCCTATGTTAAATACAAATTGTACCCCAAGACTATTTCCTTTCTGTCTCTTCTATCGAATTAATATGCCGTACAAAATGTGTTTCCCAAACATCGATCATAACTAAGAATTGGTATCTCTCTCCTCATATTCAAATATTTTATCTCTCCGGTAATTGAGTTGTTACCGTTTCCGAATATGTATAAAAATATACAAGTATTTCACATAATATAACGAAAACAGTTGGATACACATAGAAAACAGTTAGTAACTATTCCGCATTTTGTAGCGGTTTCAAAATTCCACTTTAATTCATTACTTTCAACTATTAGATATTGTTAATTCATAAAATGCTGACGAAGTGTACACACGCTCAATCACTCGTTAAGCAATTTTCACGAAAACCACAACGCGTAACTTATTTATTGTCAAATATCTTAGCTTCATTCATTTTCAAAAATAGCACTGTTAATGAAAGATTATATTTAAAAATTTATTATATAAAATCGGGGTATATCTCAGAATATCGTTTAAAATCACACAAAATTTTTTCTGAAAACTATTTAACAACGTTAATTAAGCTTACCGGAGGGAATGACATCTGCTGTCCGACGTGATTGAATCGAGGATAGGCTGGTGTGGTAGTTGCTTGATGCGTCGGATCGTAACCTGAGTGTGTCTCGTGACGTCTCCACTGATCGACAGGACGTATTTGATTGAGAAGTTCCAATGCCTCTTCTCGATTCATTTCTCGATTCCTCAATGCTACTTCAACATCCTCTTTCTAAAATAATAGAATAATCACATATTTTACGATATACTATCCCATGAAAAGTTCATTCATTAATAGCAAAATTGAAAATATTTAGAATTAATTTCATTGTTTTAAGAATTAATTTTATATGCTTTGATAAAAATTGAATAAAATAATTAAGTCAAATTATATGTGTTTATATTAACAATTAAGATTTCTACAAATTTAAATTTATAAGCCTTTAGCAAAAAATATAATTAAGTAATATTTTAATATATTTAATATTAATTATTAAATATATATATATATATATATATGTAGGTCCGGAAGTATGTTCCGGGACTTTTATTTTTGATATCGGTATATTCCGGGACATTTGGCAGTTTCCAGGACTGTCCTGGAAAAAATTGATGTCCTACGGCATTTTTTGGGACAGTTTTTTGAATCTGATTACATATATATGCGTTATATTCCAGGACTGTACATTTCAAAAAACGTAAACAGTCCCGGAACATACCTCTGGACCTACATATATATATATATATATATATTATATGATAGATCAATTAAATAAAAATTAGAAATACATGCAAAATATAGACAAAGATTGAAGATATCATACCTTAAATCCTAAATCGCAGAGATAACGAAACTCGCGACTGTTCCAAATAACTTCTTTTGTTAAAGTAGGTTTTGCAGGATGTGCCCAGCTAGGAGTCGGATCCATATCAGAATCAGTCCAGCTACCGGCAGGTCCCATAGGCTTTGGCTTGTGCGCAGTTGGACCACCCCAACCAGGATTTAGTGGAGGCTCGTTCCAAGTAGCCGGTGTCTTAGGATCATCCCAAGATGCAGTATCGTGCGGACCGTCTGTCCATGTTCCATTGCGTCCGCCTGGAGCCCCAGGATGGCCCCACATGGGATTACTTACATCTGGTTTCATTCCAGGTTGACCTGGCATTCTATTCTGAGGCATGCCTGGTGGACATTGCATGCCTGCAATAAAGAGCACGCAGATTAGTAGGTACCATTAAATAAAGCTTTAAGATGAAAAGTGTATTATATACGTTGTGCACATTGATTACTTTTTTCTACAATTTTTTACAATATAAAACAAAAAAAAAGATTTTGGGACGTTCCGCGAACGCGTACCTCCACGAGCCAAGTTTGGTGCAGGTATATCCTTCCAATGTGAAACCTTGCTACCTGGCATAGCACGTTGATTAGCAGCCGGATTTCCCCAGAGGCTTGTTCCGTCGTCATAATTGGGCACATTACGTCGTTGCGTCGGCGGTGAAGGTTCCTCCCAGCCGGACGGTTTGCCGGGCATGATGTCCTTCGGTGGTTGTGCAGCCCATTGATTCATGTTCGACGGATTAAGCATCTTGGCTGGCGGCCCAGATGGATGTTGATGACCCATCTGATGATGAGGCGGGCCAGGTGGCTGAGTCCACATGGCGTCGGCGTTTGCGCCATGTAATCGCCCTGATATTCCACGTGGATCACCACGCATATCAGCCATTCGTGGATCGCGCGCCATAGGATCCATCACACGCATATGATCTCTGGGATCCAAGGACATACGGTGATCTCGAGGATCACGCATTTCTCGTGGATCCACAGATCGCAGGTCTCTTGGATCTCTATGGTCTATTCTAGGATCGCCCCAATTAGATCCTGTCACAATCAATGTTTCATGTAATTACAAATTACCTTCGTCGTGTGCGATAATTATATCGATTTATAAGTAATCTCATCTGAACATGTGACATGCATATTTCATTAAATCTGCGTTAAATCTATTCATCACAATTAAAAATGTACAATTTTATATATACAGATAATCACGAACAAATAAGGCAATTACTTATAAATCGGTATAGTTTGATTTTGCATTGCAACCAGTCATGGCTAAAATCATCAATTTAAATTTGTATACATATAATATTATTCAGTAAAAAAAATTATTCTATTATGCAAGTGATAGATTACATAAATTGATTTCGTTACATTTCTATATCCACAATGATAAGTATATGCAGAAGCATAAGACATTTATAATTTTATAATAGATAATTAACATAACGTGTATAAACGGGATATAATAAAATAAAAATTAAGAAAAAACTAATATTCAAAGAAATTATTGTACTTATATTGTAAAATATAAATATACTTTATATTTAATATAAATATATTTAATATAAATATAATACTGTCGTTAATTTTATGCATATGTTTGGCTTAGGGTGAAAGCATCTAACATGGCACTTCCACACACATAAAAAGCATATTTCCATATAAACAGCATAACATTTCCTCAAACAAAAGTAACAAAAATCGCCTGAAACTGATAGCACTTGCAAAGGCAAATATGCAAAATCAAATGAAAATCGCTTGAACTGTATCCCCCCATTTTTATCTTAAAGCTTTGTGAATGCCGGAGTCTCTCTATTTAATTAACTAGCAAATATATAACATACACTTTCACTAAACATAAGCCGCAGCTGAATGTGTCAAAAGCATAATAATATAATTAATGTATTATTTTGCATTACTTTCAACTGCGCAAATACAAGTGTAAGTTCTAATGTAGTTTGTAGCCAATTATTTATCTAAAAAAATTTAAGAATATGAAACTTTGTTCAGGATTCCCCAATGTCGGTCAAATGACAGTATGCAAAATACGCAGTATATATTATTTCACCAGATTTCTTCTAAAATATAAATTACAAAAATGATTTTCTTATATTATATATATGTATGCGTGTATTGCACTTTAATAATAATATATATATATATATATGTATATATATATATATATACAAACATTAATATACATTAAGTAAAAGCGTTACTTTCAAAGAATTTTCTTAGTTTTAACTACACTATATATACTATCATATTTGCAAAATATTTTAAAGTAATGTCTATTTTAACTTAGTGGTTTCCCAATGCAGAAGTAATGTTAAGAGAGAGAAAAAGAAAGAATGTAACAGAGATATTTTAATAAACTTAATTACATCAAGTATTAACAAAGTAGGTATTATCTCTTTGTGCTCAGAATAAAAAAAAATAAATAACAATAAGAATGAAAACGACATAATGTGTTTATAGTATGATATAGTATTTTCTTCTATATTATCTACAGAGTTCTACTACAAATGCGTTATAGCAACTGAACGAGACTCGGGTTTCTGAACATAGTTACATAAAGGATACGTTAGCAGTGCGCTAACAGGCACATTACAAACAGCTAATATAACACTAGAAAAATCAAAGATATTTTTCAGTCAAAATCAAAAAATTTGGATATAGATCTGGCCTATATAGATCTAGCATCTCCAGCCTTCACCAGCCTACCTCCCCACATACCGGCTTGGTTACCGGCAGCACCAGTCCACTGAGCTGCGCTCGGCTGTGATTGCGTTGGTGCACCGGTCCACATGTTGGATGAATCTGCCGTTTCGTCGTCTTCACCCCAAGTGCCGCCGATGTTAGTCGCAGGAGTATGGCCCCACGGTGTTTTCGTTTGCTGTTGAGGCGGCGGCTGTCCACCGTTACGCAGATTCGCCTCCCACAAATCAGTGCCGTTGTTCACTGGTGGTTTCCATATCGGAACACCGTCTTTAGTTATGCTAGGCTCGGGTGATGTCGGAACGTCCCAATTTGTATCTTGATTCACATTTTGCTGCACAGTTATTCATATGTTAATATTGTCATATCAAATATTATATGAAATAAACAATTGGCAATCCATTAACAACTGCAAAGTTTAATGCTGCATACTATTATTCTTTCACATGAAAAGTTCGTTGAGACGAATAATAAAGGTAATCTCAAGATCAATGTTACACTTTTAAAATGTATAATCATACATCAAATATATTGTATTTTACTTACACAACCCCAACCGTCATGACTAAAGAGTGCTTCCCGCATTGTATTGAGTTGTTCGAGTTGCTGCTTCGTAGACGGATTATTAGTCGTTGATGTGTTGCCAATGCTTACAGCTCCTTGGGTAGGATTATTGGACTGATTGTTGTTTGCGCTTGAACCTGAAGATTGCTGTTGTTGAACGCCACTACTGTTATTATTTTGCACTGATGGATTTTGCCCAAGACCACTTGGATTATTAGACTTTCCCTGAGACCATTGGTTATTATTCTGATTCCCTTGGGTAGGGTTATTTGATTGAGATGTTGGCGGACCAGATTGTTGATTCGATTGTTGATTGGGATTATTAACTTTACTCACATTACCTAATAAATCAAGAAATACAATTGTCTTTATAAATCATAAATAAAAATAAAGTTTAAAAGTCGTATTCAGCTAATGCTCAAGTATTTTTTCTAGAGATTTATACACATCCAAAACATTCATATATTTTGTAATATATTTTAATACAATTGTGTAATCTGTAATATATTAATATTTTAAAAATCTTGACAATTAAAATATTTAACACAAATCAAATCTAAATATAATTCTTATATAAAATAATTTTATTTAAATATTGAATACTGAATAATTTAATAAAATATTAAATGTCAAAAAATTTGTACGTATGTTTATGGATACTTTGGATATATACATATATTAAGTCTAAGTTTCTTTTAACAATATATGCTCTTACCCGGATTATTTTGGTTTCCAGGTGGTCCTTGATTTTGATTTTGATTTGGATTACCAGTGACAGATCGATTGACAGTATTTCCGCCCCAATTATTCGGTGCATTAGCACTACCGGGTGGGTTTCCGGGTGTACCGCCCCATCCACTCTGATTTGTATTATTATTATTTGGCGTAGTGGCTTGCGTTGTTCCCCAATTGGTAGCTCCTCCGCTGTTCAAGGAACTCTCTCCACCTCCTACCAACCGTAGTCCCATTGGTATGCCCCAACGTTGCTTGTAACTTGCAATAGGCTCGTTGTAGTTTTCATACAACTTCGATATACATTTGCGAGATAGGACGTCCAAGACAGATCGTAGTCGACGCCGATTAACTTCGTATTCGTTCATGTTCGTCTCGTATGTTCTTCGACAAGCAGAAACTAATGCACGCACATAATGCTTTAGGAGGTGACATATCGTAGTCGATAAAGAGAAATCTTCGTTGCCGTTGCATATGATGGCATTATCGTCATCGTTCTTACAACTTTGGTCGTATTTGAGAGTATCTCGGTGATATTTGCAGATCAACTGAGCGTCATCTTTCGATGTTGTAGTAGCCTTGAGCTTGTCAATAGCATAAATTTGCGCGTCTTTAAATTTAGTTGCGTCACAACGACACAAGTCATTCTTATTAAGATCATCTGTATGACTTAGCAACATATATTGGATACATATTTGGTCATTTTGGAGTATATTGAAATATTCCAATCGCATTTCATTGTCGTTCGTGCGACTCTCCGCCCGAGATACAGGTACAACAATTGTTTGGGATGCGACGGTGGCTGATTGGCATGTAAGCGTCATCGTAGGCTTGCAGGTAGTCATTATAGGAATGTTGACAGTCAACTTAACTTGCTTACTGTTGTCAGATTCGTCAAGTCGAGCGGCATGAGATGTTTCAAATTTAACATTACTACACTTATCGCTGAACTTAGACCTAAATACAGACTTAATGGTAGAGTTAGATTCGCGATCGGTAGTGACCAATCCCCTATGTCTACTAATCTTAAAACAAGTGTTTAGAGGCTTATTGTTATCCTGAAATAAAAGAGCACCAACAGTATATATTGTTGCTTCGGTACAACTAATACCATCATTTTGAGACCCTAAGATCCTAACATTAGTAGTCATTACACTAGTCTTGTAGCACACAGCGATGTCAACAATGTCTCCGATAACATCTGGATTATTATTACTAATATTAATTTCTTCTTCAATACTACCAACGTTACTGTACTCGTTATTATAATATTCATTATAATTATTTCCAACGTTGTAATCATTACTTTTACATATTATTAATAGTGGAACACATATGTGTTGCATCAGCTCGGTCACAGTGACATTACATAATGGAGAAATAGAAGATTGTACATATAGTTGTGTGAGATTTTTCAGGAAAGATCGCAAAGTGTGGTCAATTACTTCGTTTCTGGAAACGATAAGCGTAATGGAAGAACTTGCGGTGTACATCGCGAAATTCTGAGCGCAAACCGACACCGGTAATAGAGAGTTGACATTCAAATGCGATTTCAAGAGGTGTCGTGCTATTCGGCAGCTCAGCGAAACTCGGATGTCAGAGTTAGAATCATCCAGAATTCTATCGTTTGCAAGCAGTCTAGAGATCTGAGCAAAACTGGTAACTAGGGCGTACTTATCACCTAGTAGTTTCATTCTATTCGATGTGGTGGTAGAATCGTCCCTTTTAATACAAAGTACCGGGATAACAGCAGCTATCTTGTCAAAGCCACCACTAAAGAGGAGGTAATGGTTACTGTAACTGGTTGAGCTGAGCAATATCACAGACTTGGAGTTGTTATTACTTACATAACTAAAATTAGCCTTAAATTTATTGTTGTCGCCTAGGTCAAGGCAGGACCCTAGTAAGGAGTAATTGTCATCAGAGTTAGGGAGGCGTAACAACCGTTGGGGACTATCAGACTTGGGTATCCTAACTAGGCTAGGTACCCCAACGGTGTAACACACTTCGTCCCTTTCAAAATTTACACTTACCCTTATATGTACCCTAATGTATACAGTACTAAAGCTAGTCTTATTATCACTTAATGTCTTACAAGTAGACTTAGAGTTATTGGCGGAGCTGCCCAGCTGCAGACCAAGCAAGCCCGGTGTGTTTTGCTTTCTGTACTTGTGATGATTATGTTCTGCATTGTTGTGATTATTTATTTTATTATTATTATCGCAGATTTGAGGGTGATTTGTTGGGTATTTTGTGGTTGCTGGCGCCACTGACTGGCAGGCCTTACCTATGCCGGTTGAGTTGAACTCACCTGTAATTAGAATGTAATGTCGCGCTGTAAACGTCATTTGTCGTCAAAATTTCCAATATCTTTGTTCGATATATAAGCGTTTATTCTCTTGAATATTATTGGAAATATATTTTTTTATTTTTTTATTTTTATTTATTAACAAAATGTTTAACAAAACGTTTTATATAATTTAAAAATACGATATTTATATAAAAAAATTAAATTATTTAACTACTCATGCTTTTAATATCACGTTTCTTTATAAGTATTTGTCAGCTGAGCTTATAATTTTATTCAGCTTTACAACAGTTTTCAAAATAATAAATACAATATCTAAATTTCTAAAAGATATACTTATTTTTGTATATTAATACATAAAACATTAAGTAAATATAAGATATGCAAATTCAAATAATGTAAAGTATAGGAATATTACTAATTATCATTAAAATATTTAATTTACTCACCAGCTTGGTTCAGCAGGACGGTTGAAAAGTCATTGGCGGCGGTAGCTTCGGGATGGCTAATAGGTGCTGCCATCATGCTGCTGTTTGCTATCGATTCGATATCACAGTACCTAATGTGCTCTGATCCTTCCCCTTCCCCCACCCCATCCAGACTGCTTTCCTCTAATACTACTACATCCCCCTGTAACACGTAAAAAACGTGACGTGTTTACGTTTGTTTCAGAATGAAAATATTTGTCTTTAAACAAATGAGTGTAAGATCAATAAATAAACACGTAAGCTATGATGCAATAATGTGAAACTAAAATATTATATATGTACAAAGATAAGATAAATCAAATCTCAATAATTGTTATAACCGTAGATAGTGATTTACGGATTACAAATAAGTAAGAAAAAAAAGGAACAACAAAGGTAACTTACTAAATCTACAAATAAGTCATAACAAAGTAATTTAATATATTTGCAGATGTAAATGCAAATAATTAGATATCTAATTATGAGTGTCTACTCAGCCACAAAAAGTAGAAAATCACAAATAGGATGATGTTAACGGTAGAACGCGGTAGTAAGAAAAGTATGAGTGTGTTTATAAGGTATATATTCGTAAACCAAGTTCACTTCTTGGCTTTTTGTAGCTAAAGTTGAATAAAAAATCTTATCTATCTGGATATTCGTGCAACAAATGATGCAATTAATCCTAGATTGGAGTAATTTCTATAAATAGTATTTTACGAGTCATATGTGACGCATACAAAATTTATAAACCGTTTCATTAAGAGTATCAATATTTTTATTAATTTGTTTTTAAATTTCACTACTTTTATACATTACAATAATAATTTATATTGACATCAAAAATTTCACAGTTTTATTTTCGGTTCATGATGGTATGACGGTGTGATATATGTATAAAAAGTTATTAGCTCAAATACATGCAATGTACATATAAATACTTACCATGGAATTTTGTACGAAGGCATTTGTTTCTGTAGAAATCTCATGTGAACTAGAATTGTGTGGAAACATTGGGCTCAGTTCTTCTTTGGCAGGCAATGCATAGAAACCAAGATCTGTAACATAAAACACGAAGATATCTATCAGTAATTTGCAAAGTAGTTTACAATGTAGTTTACAAAAAGAAATTTTAAATTCTATCATAGTAAAATGGATATCGCGATATACGAATAAATCTTCTTTGCCAGTCAGCGTCAAATATTATTTCCCTTGTTATTTATTCACTGACGAACAAAAATTTAGTCTCTGGTTTTAAAATGGATTTACTTTACTAATAATCTATACATAAATTTCTATCGTAGCTTAAATAATTAGACTTGCAGAACTATCAATGATTGTAATCGCTAATAATAATAGAGAAGAAAATATAAAAAATCGTAAATATCAATATAAAATTAAACAAAACAAAATTTTTTTACGTAGAAGGAAATTGTTTATAAAAAATAATTACTCGTAAACATATACGTACACAAAATATGCAGATTATATAATTTTTTAAAATAATACTTCTAATAATCATAATTGCTTCAAATTATACAAAATGAGAATTACAGAAAATATTATAAAGAAAAATTACAATACCTCGTAAACTAACGTTATCAGTGCGCTCCTAGCTCCATGCCAGTGGAGATCTAAAAAAACAAACAAAATGTTATCATTATAATTTTGCAATAAATATGTGCTATAAAAATATCTTACTTTTAATAATACATCAAATGATAATATATATCGTTTGACAAGGTTTAAATAAAAAATTTTTCGCTAAAAATTGCCGTAGAAAATATATTGAACGGATCTTTGCGCAGCTGTCAACACAATTTTTAGAGTCTCAATATTGGTTAGCCTGACATTTGAGGTAAGCAACTAGAATTTTTGTTAAAGTAAAATTCACTTCAAATTATCCAAAAGATAAATCTTCGTCGTTTATTTACAACTCAAAAGACACAATTCACTGAAATTGTTTTGTTGCGTTTTATCTCTCGGAAAATCTCCTTCAAGAATCAATTCCCTTTAAACTTGTTAAAAAATCTGTGATTAAAATTTCATTCAATCGAGCGCTTTGTATATCGACAATTATGCAACAAAAAAACAATTTAACGTTCAAGCAAGTCGCTGCAATTTATCATAAAATAAAGAGAATAAAACAATCTATAGCTAAATTAAAATACCGATTTCAAGCACAAAAAAAATCGAACGTCTTTTTATCGTCGTCTTATCAGTGATTCCAGAAGCAGCACAGTCTCTAGCAAATTTACTCCGAACGCTCGTCTTTCCTACGGCTCACTGTTGCTATCGATCGGAGCACCTCAAAGCGGCAAAACGAGAAAGAGGAGCGTAAAAGATCCGTCCAAGGTTAAATCTAAGTTTTCTATAGCCGGCCGCGGAGCCGAGACCCGTTAGCTGGACGTCACGACATCGTAAGCAGGACCCCTAACCTAAACGACGGCGACGTAATTACCGTACGGTGTGTGTAACCCCAACTTGTTCAACGTCCGAAATATCGCACGCACGACATCCCGGTCACCGCTGCGCGCGAGAGAGAGAGAGAGAGAGAGAGAGAGAGAGAGAGAGAGAGAGAGAGAGAGAGAGAGAGAGAGAGAGAGAGAGAGAGAGAGAGAGAGAGAGAGATCGGTGACTTAACACGACCCGACGACGGTGACGGGCGCGACAACGGAGAGAAACACTGGGCGACGACGTACGATCGTTTGATAACGCGACATTATTTACGTCCGTAGATGCCACCTCGGCGCTCCGGGCTCCGGGGCGCTCCGTTCTAACCGAGCCACTCAGCCACGGCGCGGTGCGCAGCAAACGTCACACTGCTGGCGAGGCACGACGCGCGACTCACTTCCCGGTGAACGAGCGGAGCCTCGCGAAGGTGCCGAGCGCGAGCAGCACCAAACGGACAAAGAGAGAGAGATATATAGAGATGGGGAAACGATAAAGATGCTAGCACGGAGAACGGAATAGTCGAGAGAGAGGAAAAAGGAGAGAAAGAGAGAAAGAGCGAGACGGGGAAAATTTTTTTATCCGCAGAGGAAAAAAAACGTACCTCGAACCGAGCGTCACACATCGGGTCACTCGGGACGATTAAGAGACAGCCGACGTCGGATCCTGCATGCTCCCCCCTGCCCTCCCCCACCCCGCGAGACACATTCGAGAATGAACGTCGGCAGCATCGGCGTAGCCGCGATAAATTCCACGAAAAAGGTTAGACAGTAACAGCGGAGGCGGTGGCGGTGGCGGCGCGCAGGGACGAACGGCAAAGGAAGAAAAGGGCCACCGCGGGGAGTGCCGCGCGGGCGACCCTTCGATCGCGAAACCCGAAGCACGCGGCGACGGCGAACGACGACGGTCGCGTTTCCCCCTCGGACTTACACTCGGCTCCCGGGCACACGAAGAACGGACTCAGTCTCACAATCAGCACGAAGCTATTTCGCTAGAACGCACGGAATAGCGAAGCGTAGGTCCGCTCGCTCGGCTGGCCGTTCCCGCGAGCGACCATCCTCCCCCCGCCGCGCCGTATGCAGCGCGAACGTTGCGCCGCACCGCGCGCGCGATCGTAGCGATCGGCGAGGCGCGGCGCGGGCGGAGCGGGGCGACGTTCACGGCGTTCGCATGCACGCCTCGCCGGCCTCGCCGCCGCGCCGTCCCTCCCGTCACCCGTCCTCGCCTCTCTCTCCCCGAGGCCCCGGCCGCGCTGAGCTGCCAAGCGATGAATCGGAGAAACGAACTTTTTTCGCGAGATCGCAACGTCGCCGTCGATTTCGATATACCTAATTCGATTGTCACACTCGCGGATTTCTGTCGGTTATCGGAGCGGATCGTCGATGCCGCTCCGATGACCGCTTCGATAACACGTACGTACTTCGTATCGCTCCCCGGGGAGCGTGTCGACATTACGATTCTTGCAGAAACGTCGCTCGACGTCTAAATCTAAAGGTCGAGTGTCAATACCGCGATTTTTGACGCTCAAGCCGCGCGATTGCAGCCGCGCGGCACTAATCGCGCGACGGCAGTCGCGCATACTGTTGTCAAAAGCGCGATGAGAGTCGCGCGATTTCACAGAGAAAAATAATTATTCTACAGCTAAGGAAAGGAATATTTTATTTCTTTGAAGTAAGTTTTCTTATAACGAAGAATATTTTTTTATTAATAGTTTTCAAATATCTTGACACAAGTCTTTGAAAAGCCAGAATCTTGTTTTGAGTGAATGTAATACTCACAACGACTTTTTATGGTAGATTTCCGGATTAACCTTATCAAATACTTAATCCGCAAATCTACAATAAAGTCATTATAAGCATTACATTCAAAACAATATTCAAACAATATTCAAAATCTACCATAAAGTCATTATAGAATGATTATTTTTCTGTGTGCAGTCTTCTATGAAACATGGAGGAAAAAATTTTTATGTTTCTTCATGCTATTAAAGAAGAAGAAGAGGAAGAAATTACATTAATATTATTATTTTGTGAAAGCTATAGGAGTGCTCCAAATGATTTGCTTATTGCGAGAGAGACAGAAGATATTCAAAAAATTTTATAAATTTTATCTTGTTTTATCTCCGTAATAACGAAAGTAATATCGATACTTGGATGAATCTTCTAATAAAGTTACGTAAAGATTACTTAACGTTATTTCGCAGCTCCAAATCGAAGTCCGCTGTATGCGCGTTTTATCTTCCGCCATACCGATCTTAATCTGTCACCCTCTCTCCCTCTTCTCTTCTCTCTACCCTCTCACTTTCTTCTCCTACCATTCTTCTCCCTTGCTCTCTTTCTCTCATTCTCTCTCTGTCGTTCTCCTTCTCCTTCCACGATCCCCCCCCCCTTCTTTCCTCCCATGTCCTCGCCTCTCACTCCCCTCGCCCGCTGCCCTTCTCTTTCTCCCTCGTCAATAAGAGAATTCTTACCGTATATCGCGCGCGAATAATCTGTTACGACGACGGACGTCATAAAAATCTCGCGCGAGGTCGCGCGCATCATTCAAATTTAGCATTACTGTCACCTGGCAATTCCGCATCCGCGCGGGCCGCATTATTTCCGTGCGGCTTATCGACTTGAACGGGAAGCCATCCGAGAATAATTTCCGACGCCGTTGCCGCTCGCGACGCGGCGCAACCAAACCCGAGCGGATCGCCTTCGCCATTCGCCATCGCGAACGAACGCGCCGACTGAGACCTGAGACGCGAGCGACGGAAACTTCTCGCCGTGCGATGATCTTAGAGGAGCAAAAATGTTCCGAGAATATTCGAAACATTAACCGACAAGCGAGATACCTACACGAATCCCCAAACGTAAAAGCATCAAAGAATCTAAGCATCTAAGGCTGCGGTCCACTTGACGCTACAAATGCTTCGAAGCATTCTTCTTCTCCTTTCTTCTAATGAAGAAAGAAGGAGAAGAAGAGAACGCTTCAAAGCATTTGTAGCGTCAAGTGGACCACAGCCTAAGAATAATAAATATTCCGTTTATCTAGCGGTACCTAACGTTTTATCAAACCTTTCCGTAAAAAAAGCTGCTCTGCGGCTTTCCAAGCACCGCGCATACGAACGTAACGTTAAACGTGTGTTTAATTAGCGTTACTCGGAAATAACGAGCGTTCTCGACTGTCGGGTATATATGTATAGAGAGAATGCATAATCATTCGCGGAACGTTTCAGGCCTTTTCAACCACAGGCATCTGTAGCCGCTGCCAGGCCGCTTCCGTCGATCGGCGAGTCTCAGGAAAGGGACATCGCGCGAGCCCTCGCGAGCAGCCGTTCGCACGGAATCGCGGTCTCAGCATTATTTTCGAATCGAACAACGGTATGAATTTACTTTAAGATCAAAACTCGTCCGTCGAGTCTCGACGTACGAAGGATACAGAAGCGCTTTTAGCACTACACCGTCGCGCGATTGCCGATCGATATGCCGATCTGCTGGGCTATCTAATCTAAACGCAGTTTACCCAATGAGACTCGTCGTCGCGTATTTTTATCAAAAATAAAGGGAGGAGGGGGGAAGCCGAAGGGCGTTCCGGGAAATGCCCGCGCGTGCAACTGAACCGTGTATCTTCCGTAAAATCGCGTGTAAAAATTCGCGCGGACAATCGAGGCGACGTATCTACGATTCTCTATTATGCCGCGCGCACGGCCGAGGCTGGCTTATATCGATTAAAAATGGCGGATCGCTCGGACTCCCCGGACTCCCCGAAGCGCCGCTATTCGACGCGACTTCGCCGTGCGCGCGCGCGCGTATACACACGTATACACGTTCGACTCCGCTTTCCGTGTAAAGGAAGCATCATCTCGCCTCCCGCGATCCGCGGGGCATTTTCCATGCGCTTTTCTTCCCCACGTTTGTCCCTCCATCTCCCCCCCTCCTCCCTCCCTCCTCCTCCTCCTCCTCCTCCCGTCGTCGCCGACGCGACGTAACTGCGTTGCATGCGCCGCGAGCGCGTATTTTGAATGTCCCGTACGCGAGTATCAAAAATTATTGATCCACTCGATGCCACTGCGCGTGTGTTGCGTGTACGCGCGCGCGCACACAGGTAGTCATTGTGTGCGCTCGCGAGCCAGCGGTTCTCAACCTGGAGCATTCCCAAAGACCTAGGTTTCAGATTCTTTCACGAAAATCGTCCTCGTGAAACTCGCGCGATCTTTCGGTACGTCGACAACTTCAGATGGGAAGTAACGCCGAAATGACTATCGAGATTAATTCGAATGTCGAGGGTGACCCCCGATATTCCAACACGAATTTCACGTGGGCGCGGGATTATATTGCGCCGAATTTCCGCAAATATTAAGGTGCTAGATTCGGCAATTTGATTCGACGTGCGTCTTTATGACCGATATTCATAAAAGTCAGTCATATATTTAAGATCGTCTTAAGTTTATCTTTAGATAGTGTACGACTCGCGGCGTTTCATCGGCTATGAAGTATCTAAAAGTGAAATAAGACGATCTTATATAAGATCTGACTATGAATGCCTATTTCTCAAAGACATTGCAGAGTGCGTTCTCGACAGCGTAAGATTCGCGTCAGCAGATCGCGAATGACGCGAATCTCGCACAGAGAGACGAGGAGAAAAATATATACGCGGCATATATGTCGACTTGATCGTGATTCTCGAGGTTGAAGCGTCGCGTCGCGTCGGCCGCGGCTCCGCGCGTCCACGCTCGCGCGCGCGCGCGTCCGCCGGAACTGCGTCGTTCCGAGCGACGGACGGGCGCGAGAATGCCGGGGGTTGAGAACCGCCGGCGTGTGCGCGAGTGCACGCTAGGGTGCATGTATATGTAAATACGTGCGGCGACGAGTAACGCGCGCTGTTCTCTCTGGCGCACGTCTGCCCTTCTACTGCCGAGAGTGTCGCCGCTATTTCGAATACATCCTAAAGATAGCGTAATAATAGAGCGCGCGTAACCATTACTACCATCGGATCCGAATCACCGGCGAGGGTAATTCGCGCGGATCCCCAACCCGGCGTCAAAATGAACGACCCGGATAACTCGTTTCTCCCCTGTTTATCCCGACGCCACGACAAAATGAATTTTATCCCTCATTATCGATTGCGAGCCGCCATCTTTTGCGATTCTTGAACCGGATCTCCGAGGAAAGAGGAAATGTCTCGCCGATCGGCGAACGCTATCACAGCTATACTCGAATTAGTGCTAACGTATCGCGAAAGTGGCACCTACGTGCTACATCTCTGGAACGGATATACAATATCAGTCGCGTGGCACACATTTTTGCGCGATACCGCGGTCGCCCGGCCCGCGAGAGAGGGTACTCGACTTCGCAAAGAAATTCGCGGTCTCGGATCGCGAGGGAAAGCCTCTCCGCTATTAAAGGCGGATTAAAATAACGAGCTGTTTGCCGAATGAGGCCGCCGTAATAAAAGTTCACTCCCTCCGTGTCCGAAGGACGTGCCGATAAGGGCGATAAGAGAGGAAGAACGAGGAAAATTGATACCGTCCTTCCTCTGGTGGGTAAAAAAAAAAAGAGAGAGAGCGTCTAGTAGGGCAAACGGTACACGGCAAGTTGGCAAAGTCTTTTTTATCGGGACACGAAGGAGTTATTATCAGCTCGAGAGAACTCATTAGCCCCTTTATATATTGTAAAATACTCACAGTTCATAATTATTCTTAGACTGCGTCTGACGTTTATCGTCGGGTCACGCGTTATCGTTCACGAAAATACACGTATGTATAGGGCTCCCGCCCGAATATTCGACATATGCTTTGGGCGTCTTTACTTGCCATTTTATCTAATAACGCTCTTTGGCCTCCACTCCGCTCGTGTTTCTTTACGCGCGAAGTATACGTAAAAATACATAAATTACAAAACGCGACGGAAATTGTTGCTCTCTTCCTCTTCTTTTCCCTTTTATACGTCGCGAGAAAGATTATTTAAATTTCGAGATCGCCGAGAGAAAGAGACAAAGTGGCGTTTAACAACGAAAACTTTCCTACCTCCTGACTCGCGAAATATTATTCTCGCGACAAAGAGATTCCCTCTGAATCTCGAATTCCGGCGCAACTTTTTAGCGCCCTCCCTCCCCCTTCCCCGCCCTCGAAAACGTAACGCGGAGCATATAAAACCCTCCGGAGGATTGTTCGTCCGGAATTAAAAGCGGATAAACGTGATGCGCACACGAGAAGGGAGATAAATTTTCGCGCCCGGCGCACGGCGCAACGGCGATTCGCGTGAGGCAGTTAATTCGCGCGATGACGCTAATTGTAGCCATGCTAATTCGATTACGTTTAGCGGGGAAGGTCATCGGTGGGCGCGCGCTCGTGCGATCAGATGCAGCGATTTTATCGGATCGGCGAACACAATGTGACGTCTCTGTATCGAATTGTCGCGAATAATGGCACCCCAATCTCGCAAATGAGATATCACATTTGTCGAATAAAATTGCCAACCAGCACGGGACAAAAGCACGCCACATGCTGTAACGCGATTAATCGTAATGCATCAATTAACCAAATCAGCTCAATTATGTTTTATAATGCTGTTTTTTTTTCGAGGAGATAAAAGATATAAAAAATTATAGAACGATACAAATTTCGAGTTGGAAGGTTGGCCGCGATACATCGTGTCCCTTCTCTTTTCGGATTTTAGTAAAGGGATTTGGCCGCACCTTATTCTGCCCTTGCTTTAAAATTCAACGACAAATACACCGTCCTCTTAAAAAAACGTAACGAACAAATTTTAATCGGGGAGAGGAAACCGGATATTTTTAACGGTTACGCCGTGAATTACGTTATAATTATCATTGTTGCATCAGTTTGACGCGCGATACGCGGTGATCATAAAAACATAGATGTATATTAATGATATCGCATAATTACCAATAATGAAGTAATCGAATCGGCTATATGCCGTTAAACCCGCGATAATCGACGAAGCAGAAACGACGGCAAAAACTCGCGACGATAATTAAGTCGCGAGATAGTAATTAAGAAGGTCGTAGATTACAGGTTTGGGAACGCTAATGTGCAATCCTAAACTAATGTGAGCACCTTCCAATCTAATCGTATAGCTGGGCGAAAACGATCGCGAAGAGAAAAATTTCACGATCGCGTTTGTTCGTCGCGTCGTCTATCCAGAGACGGATTTCATTTGCGAAACAAAGTTTTCGAGCCAACTTTCGCGGACACCACCGTGGACGATCAATAAGAGAGGCTCGGTGTCGACGAGAACCTCAACCTGTGGTGCTCTTCAACCGATAACGAAAGCTAAAACGCTCGCGATACTTTTTTTCTCCGTGGCGAACGACACGCGAGGGATCGTTCTGAATTTCTAATAGCTAAAGATAAATGCGTCGATGCGTCTCGTTATATTATTACGTATATTATTATCGAAAATTAATCGTTATTAAATTATCACGGAATGACTATGATAAGCAAATAGATAAGTATATGATATGTGAAACACGAACCGAACCGTGTGCCCCGTACGCCCCAAGTTCACGCGGTTAAGATTATTTAGGTAGTTACGGTCCTGAGTGTATATCTGTTTGACAGGAATTCTATTTAAAACACAAGCGCGATGTATAATGCAGAGCGCGAGAGATAAGAATAAAATTGGGAATAAAAGAGACACGCGCAGCTGCTATCGATGAAAGACTCGCTTGACATATGTAATAATGACAAATATTTCGCGGCTGAATCGATTGATATCTTCCGCTCCGTTGAGTATTATCGAATGAGAGAGAAAAAATAGCCGGCTCTGGCCGGTCCCGATATATTGTCTAATCGGCGTAAATGCGAGATAAATAGAAGGCGTAAGAAAATCGATTTTCATCGCGATGCATGGGCCGTGTGCATCCTGCACTGATAACCATCGCTAATAGATTGCTCTCGGCGCGATCGCACGCGTGTCCTGTTACGGCGACGGTAAACATAATAAACGATGTTTTAACGGCTGTTTCCGCGCGTTACGTAACGGGTTTATTTTTATTTTCGAGCGCTCCGAAATGACACGCTAGAATCATCACGCCGACTATACTCGTATCTCGTATCCATATGTATACATGTATGTATATGTATATACATATAATATACATAGATATATATGCGCATACATTAAAACGCGTTAGGAAGTGCTTGACAATGCGGCGGCATCGCGCAAAAGTCCGGTAACGTCGGCGATGCTCGCGCGAGCATTCAGTAATCTTAATTATCGTTCAATAAGCACGAACGAAATTAGATCCCGTCCCGAACTCGACGAGAAAGAGATTATCTCGTCGCGGAACGAGAGAAAAGGAATGCCCGATGCAGCGCCGGGCCGGTTTGGAGCACGTCGAAGTTACGTGAAAATTGCCGGGGAAATCGGTTTGCATTCCGCTTCGCCGTAGGAAAAGGGAGCGTATTTCCTGGCGATTTTGCGCTACATTGCGTTCGACGTTGAGGGACGTCGGCACCCTTATAAAGAGCGTACAGCTATCAGCTTTATATCAACTGATATCTGTAATTCCGAAACTCTCGGAATCTAAACCGGAAGAATTAAGAATGGCGATTTTTGAATGAAGTATCGGAGATACTTGGAGATAACGGCTTGAACTTGTCATCGGTTTTCACGAGCGAGAGATAAAAGATGCCGTTTCTGCGTAATATACAGGATGTTTCCTAAATAAGTATATAAAAAATTAGAAGGGGATATTCCCCGTGGCTCATTTTAGAAAAAAAGATGCATTTTGAAAATAAAACAGTTTAGAGAGTGTATGTTTGTAAGACCTTTTCTTCCTAAAATAAGTTACGGAATATCCCCTTTAATTTTTTGTATAACTTACTTAAGAAACATCCTGTATAATTATATCAATAAATCGCAATAATATATCGATAAATCGAAGCGCAAGAGCATCGAGATTCTATCGCGCGTTTGCTGCAAACTTCCAGAGATATTTGCGTTTTAAATATTATATGCGACAATCGATATCGCTTCTATAACGATTGAAACACCTGCCATCTAATTAACCTACAGGAATCAATGTGTGCCATAAAAATAAATCGTGCGGACTGTCGAATGTTCCTATTCGAGGCGTCGAAAGCACTTCTTCGACAATGTCTTTCAGACGCTGATGGCATCGACGGACGAAATATCAATGCTTGCCGAAGTATCCCTGGATGTGCGCGACACGCACGATGCATCGTCAGCATCCCTGGATACCCGTACACATTTACGCGACACACACATGCATAAGCGGGCGCGCGTGCACGTCGCACCGGTTCGCGTCCGCCCCGCTATATGCACGCAGCGTTAGCTTGGCAACAAGCGGGCGCGGGCAGCCGGTTGCGGGGCAAGGTCGGCTCTTTCTCTCTCTGTCTCTCTCTCTCTCTCCCCCCCAACTCTATTTTATCCCGGGCATATATATTTATTACGAAACTCCTGGTATAGTATATCTCGTCGCGGCGCTGAAACCCGCTCGCGTAGAAAATTACGACTCCGACACGTTCGCAGGAAACGCGCGCTGCCGCCGCGCCGCGCGCCGCAGAAATCGGCGCCCTGCTCCGGTATTCCGTAAAAAAGAAAGAAGAAAACGCGCACGAAGCAAATTTTATCTACAATGTGCTCGATCAGACCCGAGTATCGGGGCCCCTTTCTGCGACTCGCTGAGGAACTACGCGCGCATAAAATCGCGAGTATGCATCGGCGAGGTTCGCGATATTTATTTCATTTTTCTTCTCGGGAAGTGTTTTGCGAAACGCTCGAAAGTCGCGCGGTCATTCTCGGGATTTTTGCGCCTTCTGAAAGTCACTGTAGAAGGTGGTGTCGGCGCGCGCGCAAACTTCATGTCTCACGACGGCGCGAACTTAACGATTCTTCGAACAATCTGAAGTTCCCAGCGGTGATTCGATCGTAAAGATTTCCGGATGCGTACCGGAAGTCGCTAAAAGAAAAAGCGCGTCAATTTTCTTGTGACACTGCACAGTCTTACTTTCTCTCGTGTCTAATTTTAATTTTATTTCGGTTTTTTTTCTTTCCGATTATATTAATAACAAATTCTATTAATTGCAGATTTATTAGTCTTCCCGTTATTTATGCCTCCCTTATAGGTGTCGATAGTAACGTCTGGTTCGCGTTAGATATAAGTATAGCACATTGTAATAAAAGCAAATATCAACTTGTTGCGCAGAAGAATTAGCAAAAAGTGTCGATAATAACGTCAGCTGTTGTCATCGTGCAAAAATAACGGAAATTTAGGTATTGATAGCCACCGATAAATTAAAAATCGCAAAAGATATGTATCTTGTTGAAAACATTCCGCTTTATTTCAGTTGCAACACACGCGAGTACAATTGTATAAATTTCACAGAGGTAACGATATGTTGAATTAATAATAGAGAAATTATCGTAAAAAAAAAACTATTCAATTATTCATATTCTCTTTGTATGCGAGACAAGCCTGCGATAGAGCATTGCTAAAATTCTGCAACGTCAGCAATGCAAAACTAGAAAATTCACGCGATCGCGGTATACAATAAACGTGGCGCACCCGTGAGACGACGTTATTTTTAAAGACCCTTCAGATATGCAAGCCGGTTTTAACACACCGCCGCCGCCGCGGTTAAAGCCGAGACTTTCCCCGCGCGAAATTAAGGATAACGCCGCACGGATTCGAAACGCGCGGTGCGAAAGCCGAATTGCCCCCCCCCCTCCCCCCCGCTGCGAGATAATAATTGGAGTAGCGTGGGAGCAGGATAAACGCCCGCGAGATTTTCCTTCCTTTTCGCACAAACGTACAAACGGAGTTTGCACAAGTTTTCTGACGCACAAGTTTGCGAAAGCGATTTTAGTGAAAGCTAGCGTCTACTCTCTGTCTCTCCGTTTCTCTGCCCTATTCTTCCGCGTGCCTCAGAATTCAGAATCCCGCTGCGTCTATTTCCAGCGCGGGTGTCCCGCATTGTTGTTCAGAAGAATCCACCACGACCCTTCTCGCCACGTCTCACGTTTACGGGGAAATTTACGACTGGCTTCTTAATTAGCCCGCTCCTCTTCTACGCGTGGATATCCGATATCGTAGACTTCGACTTCGTTTTTTAAATTGCCACTGTCATGCGACGCGCATGACAACGCGACGCATCCTGTTTTGCAATTCGCACTTTTCCGCCGTTTTCTAATGTCTTCGTAAGTGGCAGCCATTAGATGACCCACTCTGAATGCCGATAGAAGAAATTTTGTCCGCGCACACTCGCACATCGTGGACAACGTAGTTCGAAATAACAATAAAAAATTGGGAAGTGAGGAAACCTTCGGGACTCCAAAGTGGCTCGATTAGAATCACATAAATAAGACAGTCTAAAATAATCACGCAAACATTGTAACGTGGTAAGATCAAATCGGGTATTCCTTTTATTCGCGATCCGGAATTGTGACGACGTGTTAGCACGCGATCGTAAATATGCCCGTTGCTTCCCTCGCGCACGCCTGCATCTCAAAGCAGCGAAATCTATAAAAGAGCCTAAGTACCTATAATTGCAGAGGCAATTATGCGGCGGTGTGTCACAGTTTGTTTCTGGGCGGACTGGCGAACTTTTACCAGCCTCGATATTTCATCCACAATTAGCGCAAAACGTGACTGCAGCCGTCGGGTTGTCAGATTCAACCGTCGAAAATGTAGATCACGTTGATTATAAATGAAATCGGAGTCAGGCGTCTCCGCATTCAATATCAAATAAATAGAATATTAATTTCTCTAATGGACAACTTACTAATAGATTTAATTTATAATTTAATATAAGTCTATAAAATAGAATATAAATAGAATCGGCTTGTATACTTCAACTTACAATAGCGTCACGCTTCAAATCAATAACGGTTATTCCTCGTTTCGCTAGTCTGGCGTAAAAATCATCTCTCTCTCTCTCTCTCTCTCTCGGCATATAAATTCTACATACAGGATAAATCCGACGTAATTCCTTAATTAGGAGTCGTTGACCCAGTCAAAATTCAAAAATATCAAAAGTCCAAAGCAAATATGAAACCCTCGCGCGCGAGCGTCCCGCGAGATAGCGTCCAGCGAGTCGTCGTCGGGTTAGGTTCGTTTTTTTTTTTTTTTTTTTTTCGAAATAACCGCGTCGAGATTATCGTGGTGTCGCGAGAGTCGCCATGCGGCGGTGTGCGGACGGCCGATAAGATAAATTTAACATTTCTCCTGGGCATTATACCTCCGGGCGACCGACGACGGTTCGCCCTTCATCGTAGCGCTCCATAGCGCTCGGTCGCGTCACGCGTCACCTAACCTCTCTCGGCCGCGCACGCGCGACCTAGCCTGTCCGGCACTCGCGGGCAAAAGAGGAAGAGGACCGAATTATTTTCGCAACGCGCCGCCGCAGCCCCGGGCGTCCGTAATCAAATGAATATCTTTTTTTTCTCCCTTCCTCTTTCTCTATCTCTCTTCCCGATTTTCTCGTACGGTTCTCGCGCTCCCGCGACTCCGTTTTATCCGCTCCGGTCCGATCTATCCGCCTCGCGCGGTTCTCCACGCCGCGCGAGAGCGATGAGAGGAACCAAGAGGAACGGTCAATTCCTTTCCTCGGCCAGTTAACATCGATTAGCTCCGTCAAGCGCCCTCCGACCGTGCCACGTAGCTGACGTAGCGCACATACGCGCGCGATACGCTCCGCAGTCCGCGCTAGACCCGTTAGGTATACTTCGTGTAACATAATCGAACGTATACACTATTATCGTTCCGGCGCATTAATCGAAACGCGAGGAACGAGCGGCGGAGAGAGAGAGAGAGAGAGAGAGAGACGCGAAAAATCCTTCGGGGATAAGAACCGGCGTAACTCTTCGTCACCGCTGCAAATTGTGGAGCAAATAGAAAAAAAAGTCTTGCACTTACACCGCGTGTTCGCGGCATCGAGAAATCTAAACTCGCCGACCCCGCGAACCGTGAAGTAAAAATGGGAAGCAAATAGAATAGAATTCGAATAAACTGATACGATCTCGTCGATTCGAGTTCGGATTTCGACATTACGGAAAGGAGAACGACTTTTATGCCCGTCGCTGATAAGAACGGAGGAAATGGCGTGGACCTTCTTACAGGCTCTCCCATTCTCTCTCTCTCTCTCTCTCTCTCTGTCGTTACAGAAAATTTATCGCGTCCGTTTCGCCGGTTGGAACGTCGGGCTCTTTTATTCTCAGCAGGTCGGACACGCAGCTGCCTGCTAAAGGACAAAAAGGAAAAGACGAGGTATCCGGACGCTTCCTCTACCCCTCCCCGCCTGACGCTTGGCGCTCGGCGCAACTTGAAGAACCGGGCGAACACGCTGGTTGGTCAATCTCCGCGTGTGCACCATCTCCGTCCTCCGTCCTCCGTCGTCGTTATTAAAGATTCGCTTAACCTACGCCGCGCCGCGGAGATTAGGAACGAGAATCTCGGCTTCTGTCTCGCGACGACGCCGCGCCGGGTGCGCGAGAATACGCGCGCCCCTGGGACTTTCTCCACGGCGGTCCCTGCGGGGCACAGAAAACGCCGATCGTACACCGGCGCGCTCGACTTCCTCGCCAAGTGAAACGGTCCTCGGCTCTCGGCTCTTTGCGAAGTCGCGCCATCGAAATCGTCGCGGTTACTCCGTTCAGCGTCTCCGCCTTTTATCTATATATGTATATGTATATCCCAGCGGAGCTAAAATATATAAATTTACACTTAAAAATCAATGATCGAAATGTCGCGACAACCGTTTTAAATACAGATAAGCCAGTTTGGTCGAACGGAAAATCATTATTGTTGAACAAATTATATAAATGTGGAATATATATATAGTAAATATATACGTGTATATATCTCATATTATACATATATATAATATAGTACAATATCATACATATACATATATGTATATATTCATGCGTACGTCCTCAAGACCCGAAAACAGGCAGTTGCGCTCGATAATAATAACTTTAATCGCAACCGGGGAGATAGCCTGGACTCGCTAACGGATCGATTGTCGGCTCCGATATTCCGTCGCGCTCTCGTTCCGATCGAGGGTTCACCCTTTTTCCTCGTTTTCGTCCCGTCTGGAAATGTGTCGGTCCGCCGTCCGCCGACGTCGTCGCGTACCTCGGGAAGATCGACGCGCGTCAGAATGTTAGAAAGCTGACCTGACGCTCCGTCGCGTCGCGTCGGCTCCAAGCGAAGCCCGAGCGGATAAAACGTCAGCGCCGTACAATATGGTAACCGGCGCGGCACGGCACGGACACGGACCCGTTCCTTACGTAAGTTTCCGACTTCCCTCGAGGCTGTCAACCATCCCGTCCCCGAACCCGTGCGTATTTATTGGTGCCGCGCGTCGCGCGACGCGACGCCTCGTCTCATCGACGCCCGTACGCACGTCCACGTAGGTACGCGCGTCGGGGTCGCATTTTTGCGTTGCGAACGGTGTACATTGCCGTTGCGCGCGCGAGACGCGAGACGCGAGTACTCGCGTCGACTCGCGTCGCGCCAAATCGGTCCCTCACCTGCGAGACGGTCCGTCGCGTGCCGGCGCCTGTCTCTCCACAACGTCGGTCTCGCTTGTCACACGGCGAAATCACACTTTTCACACACGCAAAAACCACATCTCGTTACGATCACAGTGTTCTTATTGAAAATGCTGTTAACAGAGAACGTGCGGTGCCGTTAAATAGGGCATCTGGCGTCGGGGACTTCTCGGACGGCTCGAAGATGGCGCATGGCGCACGTCGCAAGTCGCAGGTCGCAAGTCTGAGGTGCTGAACTGAACGCTTCCGGAGCTGAGACCCGTTATTCCCCTGTAGCCACGCGCGTCGGCCACTTCTCTTCCAATCTCTCCGAAGCCCGGCCCGGCGCGGCGTGCCGTCTTTCCGCGGAATCCTGTGGCTCCTCGCGGCGATTGGCCCGACCAGGCCGCGACTGGCGAGGCGACTGCCTTGAAGCTCGCTGGAAACTGCAGGCAGTTCGAACCTCGCGTGTTCGAAAATAAACTGGCTGTGCCAGTAAAAAAAATGAAATTTAAAAACGTTAAAAATCGCACTGCAATAAGGGATCACGCGACTGTCCCTGAACTCCCTGGAAGGGCTCATGTAACTCGTGTTTATTTAGGACCGTAAAACCGTCATTCAACCATTTTCGGTCAGCTATTATAATTTACTGGTGAGAGAAATGAACGCCGATATAATTTTCGATGCTGTCGTTTGTCATTTTTTTTCCACCGGCGGTAGTCAGGTGTGTTTTCGAACGCGCCGTTGAACGGCGCATATCTCGATTATCTCGAGATATCTGGAGTAGAGGTTTCGTTTCTGTCGCGTCGGATGCTCCATGGTGGCCGACGCCGGGTCAATTTTCAATTTCCGAAGATATCGCGGATCAGTTGTATAACCTACGAAAAAACGCAATCTGTCAGTCTATATTACATTTTTCGTACATTCACTCAGAACTGGTATAACAAAAAGATGTATAAGCGCGCGGTAACCGGTAGTGCCGTGATACTGGCGAGAAATTTAGGATTTGTTAAGGTGAGGTATCGCCTTTCCCGACTTCGAAGGGATTTTTAATTCACGGAAAGTTTCACGGAGCGTTTTTCACGTTGCAGGACCACGCGTTTGCCGGTGTGGGAAGTAAAACGTTTAGCTCGATGACCCAGAATTCGCGGTACAAAGCGCTAACCCCGATAAACACCGTCATAATGTTCGTTCCGCAACAACAGGTTCGTTTAACGCACGGTACACTTGTAACGTGTGTCAAGCTATTGCGGATTATTCGTATTATCAAATCGTCTTCGATTCGACTTGCGACTCGTTCTTAAATTATTTCAAGTAAGAACTACGTGCGAAATTAACTTGGCGGTCACTAGCCTAAAGGAAAGCGTTTTACTTAGGCATGGATCGTGGAACGAATGGGGAAGTTCCATAAAATTTTAGAGCCAGGCCTGAACATTTTACTACCGGTCATCGACAAAGTCAGATACGTACAAATTTTGAAGGAACTGGCGATAGACGTGCCGCAGCAGAGCGCCGTTACGTCGGGTAGGTACGCCGCCGCGCTGGTCCGATGCAAGCTTTCAGAATCGTGCGCGCGGCGTGTAGCACAGTATTTGTAATCAACATCTGTTCTAATTTTCTTTCAGATAACGTGACTCTGAGTATCGACGCGGTATTGTATTTAAGAGTTACTGATCCTTATCTAGCATCTTATGGCGTTGAGGATGCCGAGTTTGCGGTAATTCAAGTAGCCCAAACCACCATGAGATCTGAGTTAGGAAAGATATCTTTAGATAAAGTATTTAGGGAAAGGGAAGGATTAAATGTTTCCATTGTTGAAAGTATCAATAAGGCCAGTGGCGCGTGGGGAATAACGTGCCTGCGATATGAGATACGTAAGTTGCAAAAGTAGTAACTATATGATAAATGTTTCGCGTTGCGTGTGTGTGTGTGTGTGTGTGTGTGTGAGTAATACTAGACCTACTTAAAATTAATAATTATATTCTTTATCGTACTTGTATTTGTATGCTAGGGGATATAAAGTTACCGTCGAGGGTGCAAGAAGCGATGCAAATGCAGGTGGAAGCCGAACGAAAGAAACGTGCCGCTATATTGGAATCTGAAGGTGTTAGAGAGGCTGAGATAAATGTGGCCGAGGGCAAACGACTCGCACAAATTTTAGCTTCGGGTACTGTACCAGTCATATTCGGTGTAGCTCAATATCGGTGAATTTGAGGAAGTTACGCTGCTTTATGTAATTTATTTGAAAGAGCAAATTTAATATTGTATATGCAGACACGCGATTAGTGAGAACATTAATTTTTGTAATGATAAACTTGATTGTTGCTTGATCGTAGAAGCGGCAAGGCAAGAGCAAATAAATAGAGCTACCGGAGAATCTGCGGCAATAGTAGCAGTGGCGGAGGCAAGGGCCAAGGGATTACAGGTAGTTGCAAATGCCCTTGGCGCGACGGATGCGAAAAACGCAGCGGCACTCAGCGTAGCGGAACAATATGTCAATGCGTTTAACAAGCTAGCAAAAGTTAATAATACATTAATATTGCCAAGCAACGTAGGAGACGTTCCGACATTCGTAGCGCAGGTTTGTCTCGCTCACTGTGTTTCGTGGGTTATCCATTAAAATTTTAATAATACTATTATTAAAGCCAAGTACGTTGTTGCGTTCCACAGGCGATGGCAATTTATAAACGAGTAATGCCGGAACACGACAATGATGAACAAACGAAACAAATAACGAGTAATCAATCGAGTGCTTCAGTTCGAAGGGAGGAATCCGATGAAGCATTTGAATACTTCAGCGACAAGGAAGAGGCTGAAAAGCACAGGAAAAACGTGGAAAAACAAAAGCCCCGAATATTATAAATATGTGTACCTGCAATAAAAAAATATTTTCATATTTTTCAAGTTATTCAATTGAATTTTGCAATGTAAATATCATAATTTACGATCATAAAGCATTAAGGTAGTCGTCTCGTCAGGGCATGTATTAGATAAAGTTTTCGATTTTGGATTTTATATCAAATTATATGATCAGCTTTGCAGTCGATTTTTTCTGTGGCTCCTTACCGACTATTTACTCTAGAAAATCGATCTCGAAAATCACAAATTTTGCATTACTTCATACAGACGGCCAGAAAAAGAAGGCTCTATCACGGTTTCAATCACATATTTTTCGCATTTTTCGATTAGATGAAGTGAGAAAAAACATTGCTTTTTGTACATTAGATTTCGAAGAATCCGATGCAACCATAAAATATATAGTTTACCGGAGATTTCGCTGCTAATTTTTTAGTTTATTTTAGTGAAAATGCGGTAATCGAGCAGACATTCTTTGGTCGAGGTAAGGTTGGGAAGACTTGGCAAGCCGCTGGCTAATCACTGTAGTTGCAGGTTATGAGGCTCGTCTTTCTTAGCCGAATTGGATAGTAATTGACACCCCTGTCATGCGTTTTGAAACCCTTTCTCAGTAATTGTCAAAATTCAATCGAAAAGGAGATGTAACCTCACTTGTAACCTTTCTCGACGACTCGCATGATCAGCTGATCAAAACGGAGTCAAATGAGAAAAATCACATAATTTGGAAAAAGTAACATACTTTGGCACGTATGAAATTTTACACCATAATTCATAAAATTATTTTTCCCTTAGCAAAAATTGCCTGAAATATATTTCTGAACGTGAAAACCTACAAACAGTCACATGACTAGCACGTAGCGAGACGCCTACCTTAAACCGAATCTAATTCATTAGTCCTTTTTCTTAATTCTTTTGTTGCATTACGAACTAACGTAAACACTTTTTCAAATTTATATATATTTATATATATCTATATATTTTTATATACATTTATATGACATTTATATGACATATATTTATATGAAAAGTTGACGTAGCACCATGACAGTAATTAAAATTCAGTAGAAATCTCAAACCATACTTATATCTAGAGAAAGTAATATTGAACAACTTACACAGTTGGCATTGTACGTTGTACTATAAATTGGAAGCTTTATGGAAAGTACAATATTATGGTATACATGATAGAGAGTAAAAAGATATGTAATACGAACATCCTTATGCCTATTCACTTATTGCGTCTCTTGGTTTGCATTACTGTGTTCTGTGTAGATACACCGTACGTTTCTTGAGAAATTTTACTCATATAATACAACGCAATCAAAGAGAATATCAAACATGTCGTGATGGACACACGGTGAATTAAAGCAGAAGCGATTAGGCTTAAAGTCAATGAAAAGACCACTGTAACAAAACAAAAGTACATTAGTTTGCTTGCATATACCACTTGAAAATTACTTATCTTTGTATACCATCCGCTTAAATAATTCGCTTTATAAGTAAAACTCGATTGCAATATACGAGCTACAAGCCTCTCAGAAGCCAAGCCAATGATCAACTTTAAAGAAATAAAAAGTAGAGAAAATTAATGAAATTACTGTATTCTGACACTAAAATTGAAAAAATTCACAAAATTTGATTAGTTTGACTTTCAAGAGGTTTCTCTATCGATACTATTTCTATGTGTACCTTCTGGGAGTAATTTTTGTTGGAAAGATTTTCCAAATAAAGTACTCTCGAGATTTCCCACGGCGGTCAGCGTACAAATGAACAACAAAGATCCAATCCATCCTCCCAGAATCGTTCCCAGCTGCGTCGAGCTGAGCCAGACTTTGTACATCTGCATGCCGGAGAACAGTAAGACCATCATTATCGACGACAGCACGAATGACACTCCGCTGCTAACAGCTGTAACATTAACGCGTCACGTAGCGATGATATTAACGAGTAACTAGAGACACGGATAAATCATTGAATTGCAACGAGACTTAAATATCAATTCAACGATTGATAACTCCTTGCTTTAGCAACTGATAACTCCTCGCTTTAGTAGCTGATAACTCTATAGAGCTTGCCTGCTCTGGAGAAGAGCTTTTGTCGAATTTTTTTCTGTATGGTATTCGAGTACTTGGGGCGTAGAACTTCCAAAGCGCCGACACTCACCCATTGTTGCCGAGAAATTTGGAAATAATCCCAAAGGAACAATCACACCTGTCCCTTCCTTTTTCTCTCGCAGCGAGAATTCAATCGGAAATCGCGTGCAACTAGGCAACTACCTGCGAGCATTCATTCAGGTTAAGTTTGTATAACCGGCGTAGCGTGCTGGACGTATGTACATTGGACATACATACGTCATACGTCAGCAAACTGAGCAACCCCACTACCCAAAGAATGAATTTATTGATTAAAAGTGGGAATATTTCTTTTTTTGTTACAGAAAACATGTACAGATTGCAGGCTAAAGTATTACCAATACTCAAGAAAAAATGAGTTTTTTAAGATACATCATTATAAAAGAATGCATTAGGATAAAAATATTAATTTCGTTATTATTGTTGTTATTGTGGTTATTATTATTTGTTTTTAAAGAATTTTATTATAAAAATGTAACTAAGAATAAATAGATAATTTAAATAACAATTTATAAGTTATTTATCTGCTTACTTTTACTACTATCTCTATATTTTTATTTTTAGACTTGTTTCAATTAATATATCAAGTATTCATTAAATTGCAAGCAACATTATTATTATTATTCTTTTTAATGCACTTTGCAATTTATGAAATGTAGATAATGATTTTTTTTGTAGTCTCGGTTCTTTTGAGACCTCTGGAAGAGTCCACAGCACTTTTGTAAGTATATATAATGAAGGCCGGGATAAAAAAAACCACAGTGGTGTAAGTCAAATTTTTTTAAATATTTTCTCGTGGGCATTATAGATGCACGTTATATATTGTACAGATTGCATCTATGCATACGAGAAAATATTAAAAAAAATTTGATTTACACCACTGTGGGTTTTATCCCTCGATCCATATATACTTACAAAAGTGGACCCTTCTGCAGTTTCAAGAAACGAGATTACAAAAAGAAATCCTTATCTACATTTCATAAATTGCAAAGTGCATTAAAAGAAATAATAATAATATTGCTTAAACCACTATGGAGGGATAAGAGCCACCTCATAGCCACCACTATGTGGTTCTTATCCCTCCATATATCCTAATAAATTTCTTTTTATAACCATCATTGTACATTTTTGAAGTTTATTTGTCCGTAAAAATCACAAAAACCGATTACGCAAATTTTTACGTTGTTTCCCCACTTCGTGCAGTACTACGCAACTTATACATATATGTATATCATCTAGCCAGACACCAAGTCAAAAAGTAAGGAAGACACTAAGAAAAAAAATCGACCAGGAAAAAGAAAGATAAGAAAATCAAGAAAAAAAGAAAAGCTTCTAACAATAAGATTCTTTGCCCTTTCCGCTTTTGCCTTTATTTTTTATTTTTAATTGAAATGTGCTATTTGATATTTTGTACTTTCTAACATAAATAACAACATATATAATAATAAAAACAACACATAATAGCAACATAACATAATAATAATAACATAACGTAATAACAACAATTTTTATAACATAATTACCACATATAATAAAATTTTATGTAATTAAACATTATAATTCGATATTTAACTAACAAAAACTTAAAAATTTAATTTCTTGGAATATATAATAAATCAATCGCCAATTAAATTGATCAAAGCTTCGTCAAAGTCATCTTAAATTTAAATAATTCATATTTTTCATTGTCGTGTTCTTTATAGCTACGCTATTCAAATAAACGCGTCCAAATTTTCAAACCGCGCCGTCTGCCCGCATTGCCCGCAATGGCCGCAATATGTCGCGTGCAGGACGGACGTGCGAGACCGCGCGCGGGTCGAAGCTAACGCTCGTGATGCATCGAGAACGAGAACGAGATTGCTCGCGAAAGACGGCAGACGCAGACGGGCCCGATCGTTGAACTCCCCCGCGTCCGTTCCGTGTGTGAGCGCGAGTGAATTAGCGAATGGCGTCATTGGCGTCGAGCGTTCTACCGTCCAGGTCCAGCCGGGAAGGTTAACCTGTAATAAACCGAACGGTGACGCGCGGCACGCGGGAAGATGCCGCGCGCCAAGAGTTTGCCGCAGAAGCTGGTCAAGGTGGCGAGCTGTCACCCGTCGGCGAGCACATGGGTGTTCCTCATGAAGGGTAAGCGCGAGCACAATTTATTGCCGTTCATCACACCGACACAATTTCCCACAGTCTTCTCTGAACGACCGTCGATTTGAGTTCTGCGATTGATCGCGTGGATAGACGTGTTCCTTGTGAGAAAAAACGACCTCCGAATTGCGTATCCATGAAAATGTATGTATTTCAGAAGATACTCTGGACAGCACAAGCGGGGGTCAACCAGAGATCGTAAAGCTTAGACATCCAGCGTCCGATAAGCCGGCTGTATTCGCATTCAGCCCTGGAAATCTCACGGTGCAAGAGGTTTTGATCTTTGACGAAAAGAAGAGATCTTGGTTCATCGATAATAATGTCAAATCTGATGGCAAGTTGCACTTGTCGACACCAATCGATCCAATCTTCTTGGCTTTGCCGTACTTAAGGAAGGTAATTGTAGAACTTTACTTTTTACCTTTTACATATGTAGACATTTCTTTGAGACGGTCGTTGGAAAACTCGTGTCTTTCTTACAGTCGCAACTGGCGCAACCTTTGGAACAATGTCTCTGGGATGAAGATTTTCCGGAGACGTCTCGTCTCGCGCAATGTGAAAACTTGAACCTGTCGTTGGTCGCGGATCGTAAGGGAGATGAATCGATGCAAGCGTTCAAGTTTAACGAGGAGAAGTCGTTGAACTGGTTGCGAAAGAAGGTAGAAAAGGTAGCGCACGTACTAAAAGAAAAAGGAGTCCATGTATCTCAAGGTGCTATGAGTGCCACTTACGTTAAGAGTACTAAATACGAAAGTGGTACGGAAGCAGGTAAGAAAAACAATATAATCATAAACCGCGATTACGATGCGGTTTTAAGTAACAAGGACATTGGATAAGACGAAACGTTTGAGAATTCCTCGATATCTGTTGTAGCTGACCAATTTTTGTAGGCCACCATCTACAAGCAAATGTTGAATTTATTGACAAAGCGCTACGTGATGAAAATTTTCTTACAGAATACTTAAAATATGCGCATGGTATCGTGTCAGAATATCTTGCCGAAGATCTGTCAAAGAAGCTGGCACAACGTTTGAATATATCTGACGAAGTGGAGAATAAAAAACGCAAGCTGACCAGTCCTAAAAATGAGACGGATGAGAAGAAACTTAAGAAAGATTCGGTGGAAGAAAGCCCTGTGTCGAAAACAAAGAAGCAGACAAAAGAATTAAGTAAACCTGAAAAGGTCAGTTATTGATAAAAATAGTAATTATAATCATTTCAGTAAATGATAACTATGATATTATAAACATCAACCTACGAATAAAATTTATATTAGTAATTTTTAACTGTTCAAAAATTTCAATTTATTGTTTTAATATTATAATAATGTTGTGTAATATTGTAATATTGTATTTGCTTTGTTTATTTAAGATTATAAACGTGGGAAAAATATCTATAAAATCTATAAAGAATTTTCAAAATAGTACATTTATGTGACTAACTTTATAATTCATATCTATATATTTTTTTACAGAGCCAAAAAAGCGCTGCCCCCGGCAAAAAGGAATTGGCTAGGCAGAGAGCAGCGACAGGATCTAAAAGCATTACTAGCTTTTTTCAAAAGAAATGAATGTCAAGCAAGTGTAGAATGTTTTTAAAGATTAATGCATTATAGACATTTGTCGTTATATCATGTACGGTTTTAAAATTTTTACTACTACGTATAAAATCTGTGTGTTTAATGTCAAAGTTGAAAATTTTAATATTTTATGGATAATTATGTAATAACGAACCAATTTTTTTCGCCAATATTTTAATAAGTTTATGTAATACTATTAATATTTAAGCACGATGTAGCACATGCAATAATAAATATTTAATAAAAGAATATACTAGCAACTAAATTCTTATTTTCTTTTATTCCTAACTTATATCTTTTTTTAAATAAAATTTTTATATGTTTAATTATATTCTGATACTTTGTCGATTTTTAAGAATTTAAAATTAATTTAATTATGTTTGTAATTAGAATATACCAGCAACTAAATTCTTGTTTTCTTATTCCTAACTTATATTTTTTTAAAATAAAATTTTAACGTTATTTAATTATATTCTGATACTTTGTCGATTTTTAAGAATTTAAAGTTAATTTAATTATGTCTGTAATTAGAATATAAATGACGTCGATAATTACTGATATTTGATATAAAATTACTTTTTACAATACTGACTTATTCCGGTATTTATCGACGTCCTTTTAATTATCGATATTTATAGTTTTTTATACTCTTGAGTAACAAAAGAGAATTTATAATAATTTAACTTATTCTAACATTGTATTTTTTTATTTAATTATATTGTATTATTTTATTATATATTATATTAATTATATTATTTCCTCATATTTTTTATTTAATTAAAAATCCGCACATAGTCGGGCGAGAGGTGGTGGAACGCGTTGAGTCGAGCCTGGTCGAGCCCCCGGATCTGGCCAATCACGTTCCGCCGCCCCGCGCCGCCGCCGGCGCGGCGGATCGATACGGTGACGGTGACGTAGTAGGCAGTGTAGGCACCGCGCACGGCGCAGTCCGTACCAACCCGTACTAGCGGCGCGACCGTTGAACTCGAAAGCTCCGTACCTCGAAGATCGGCGCGTTTTCGACGTTGTTTCTGGCGATGAGCGGACTTGCCACTTGTTTCCGTCAACGCTCGGAGGCTCGGAGTAGCGTTACCTGCGTGAGTGACTCAGTTATCATTCTCCCGAGGACGTTCGCACAGGTAGGAAGTGTTTGTGCTCCGCGCGCGCTCGAGTCATCGACGTCACCGTGCTTCGTGTTGTTTTCGGAACGCGCTCGTTTCGGCAATATTGGCATTCCTGCTTCCTCGTTTCGCGGGCCGCGGGAATACGCGCTGCGCGAGTACGCGCTATGCGTGTTCAACAATTTACAAGTGTGCATACCAAGTGTTTGTCGAAATGAACGTGTCGCGCGACGTGCTCGCTCGAGACGTCGAGGCGAAGGTATGCAGTATGCACGGCAATTGTGAACGACGCAGTTTCGCTGTGATATTCGCGCGGGTGATAATCGCTCGTCCCGCCATGTCTGGGACTCGCGCATCGTGTCGTGCTTTGAACGCTGTGCCGGAATTTAATTGTCGCGTCGACTGTCGTGTGATTTATCTCCGATTCTCTTCGTAGGGAAAAAGAGGGCTGAGTGTAGTGAGCGATAGTGTCCGTATCGAGTGATTTCGCGAATGCTTCGTCATAATCTCCGTGCTACGTATATATCTCGCGTCGCGTAAATTAGCGGCCGGCAGTCACGCGTCTTCGTTGTTCATATTAATAACGCGGTTTTACTGTCGCGAGATACCGTACGTGCTGTGTGAGCGTGATATTTAATTTCGATAGCGTATATCTTCGATTAACCAAGTGCGTGCCTTTGTTAATTTAACCGTCGCGCTCGACTTGCGTAGTATCGCGCCAAGCATGTATAACGCGCGGTGATGAACGCGGAACGAATTGTTACCTAGCTGCTTTTGTATTACATAGTAAAGTAGTACTTCTCTCCTTCCCACGGGTACGACCTTGGCGTTTGCTTCGGGAGTGCCGTTCGAGTACGCGGACTAAAGGACTTTTTCTAAACGGGAGTGCCGTACAGTATCGCGCGAGAAAGACTTTTATTAATTGATAATTAGTCCTCGCGCGCGTGTAATTTATTATCCGCGAGTGTTTCTCGCGAGTGTCCTGTGCGGTGAGAGGAGGAAGCCTGGACGTCCTGAGAGGAGGAGGAGGTCTGGGAGAGACATCGGGCACCGACGGAGCAACCTTGGGGTGAGTATCATATTTCTCATCATTAATAATTATTCTCCATTTATTTAGATTGTTTTATCTCGATATAAGTTAAAAATAATTAGAAAAAGAGAAATTATATCTAAAATTTTACTCTTGTAAAGATCTTTTTCGGTAAATAGATACGTGTATTAGTAAATATTTTTATTGAAAAACAAATTAGAGGCACGTAAGATAATTATCTTTTGAAATATTGATCATTTTGAAAGCTTCTTTAATTTGAATTTTATATGTTTGTATGTTACAGTATCGTAGCTACGTGATTAACTCCGCCTGTTGCGCATCGTTAATTGGTGAGTCAGAATTTTTTTTTTTACTTAGGCAACGAATCTACGATTAATCAAAGACAGAGCAAATATATCTCGGTACATGTCGAGAGAGAATTATGACAATAGATTATATATAGTATAAATTTATTATATCTCGTAGATACGTTGCCTTAAAATGGATGGGCTAAAACTACGTATGGCAAATATTTAATCTTGGTCACTTATAATTACGTTTATTTAATGATGTATTGTGCGATTGTGCTTGAGGAAATACTCGCACACTTCGCACGCATAGAGCTCGCACAGAGCTCATTATCGTTGACGTACGTTGATAATGATTACGTTGAATTCGCGTTCTGTATAAATAATTTTTAAATAAAATTTTAAATCTTAAATAAAATATTATATCGAATCAGAATTTTATTTCGCGAATTTAAATTAGTAAATTACACAGTAAATTCAATTTTCAAAATTTTGTTACGTAGATATCAATTCTACTTACAATTAGAGTAATAAATATTTTTGAGAAACACAAACAAATAAGAAGTAAAGTAATATTATCGCACACGTAAAGTAATGATATTGAAAATATACAATTTTTATTTACATTTTTTATAAAATTATTTTTGTATTATTTTTCTTGAACAAAAGAGAAAAGAGTAAGATCGTGTGTTATAAATAAAACTGATGTCTGTAGATAGGGAAAACGTATTAATTAGTTAGAATTTATGTTATTTATACTCTTCTATTCCCATATATACTTAGCCAAGATTAAATATTATAAAACGCGATGCAAGAAAGCAATATATAGATATATGTATAATAAAACGAATAAAAAATATTCTGGTTTTATTATATGCACGTTATTTTATAGAAAACGCGATATAATGGTTATTAATTACTAAAGTTTATTTTAATCAATTTTACCCTAATTTTTTGTAGCCTATCCATCTATTTTTGATTGAGAACGTGATTTTATATACCAGTCAAGTAATATATGACGTGAGATTGTAAATATTCTGTCTGAGAAACGCTATGAACTTTTTAAATTATTTTAGACGTGATCGTATAATACAATTATATACTCAATTTTGCATGCAGTGTGTAATATATATATATATGAATATATTAAAAATAATTTTGGTAGAAAATAAAAAATATAACGAGATATATTTATATCGATATGAAAGTTTATAAAGATTTGCATATATTATTTATAACAACGCGATTATTCATTAATTATAATTGTGGGAAAAGTTTTTTTTTCTTGAATCTCACGTCATTTATTCTGTATATCTTATTTGATACATTTTCAAGGTGCGTACCACATATACGGAGAAAACATTTGGCACGTAAAAACAATATTTAAATTTTTATATCATAAATGTAAAAAATGTAGAAAAATCGTTAAACACCGGTAGAAAATTAATGTACAATTAACCAAGTATTTCCTAGTGTGGTATCGATTAATGGTTCAATAAACATGAACGCCACTTTTAACATTGCCAAAAATAAGTTTAAAGTTATGTTTATTATAAGTCAAACTAAATCTACGTTGCTTGCTTCATCTAATATTTATGTTATATTTGTACGTGCAATTTAAATGAGAAACTTAGATAATCTTTGTTTTGAGATACGATTCGAGTTATTAATTTCAGGATTCGTTATCGATAACGTACAATGGTTGATTTTATAAATTATTTTAGAGCGCAAAGACTGGAATATCCAGCACATCATATTTATTTCTACTAATTTTTACATTCGATCACAGATTTTTTATCGAAACGCTGCTTGAGTCCATAAAAAAAAATAATAGTACATACTTCGTCTAAAAAAGTATTCCGTCAAGTTTTAAATAGCATTAGTATTAAGTTTTTGGACACTGAGATGTAATACATTGTTTAACGGCAATGTCATGGGTACCCTTGGATCAATTTTTACCGAAGTTTCCTCGCACGATTCCACTTCGTATTTGCTCAAGATCATAAGCAGTGCTAACTTTATTTGTAAAAGCCCGAAGCGTTGATCTACAGAACATCTAACAGTATAATATTCTATATTATTTTAACGAAGAAAAACTAAAGAAAAATGTATATTACTATTTTAATATATAAAGAGCTACATTAAAATTGATTTTCTTCTCTAATACACTCGGGTGAGCCTCCTCCGAATGGTAAATAGACGCCTGACGGTCTCTCACGTTTGTTCCTTTTCTTAAATCGCTCTGATGGATCGAATATATCGGGATTGGGGAAATATTCCGAATCATAGTGTAGGCCAAGTATCGATATGTAAACCGGTATATCCTCTTCAATTACAAGATCGTACTCCGGCACTTTATAATTTATTTTCATAGCTATGCGATTTAGGAACCCCAATGGCGGGTACATTCTCAAAGTTTCTGATACCACCATATCGAGATACGGTAATGACGTTTGTATCTAGTAATAATAAACAATGCATAAAAATAATTTTTTTAATTATAATAAGAAAAAAATACATCTTAATAATGGAAGAATATTTCAATACGGTCAGGATGCAATGATTTAAAAAACGACTGTCGTTAACTCGTTGCTGAAATGACCGCTATCGGGGGCAATCCGGAAGATCGGTTGCAGCGGGGCCCTTGACATTCAACGGGTTATTATTAAACTTTCTTTCTCGATCTTTTGATTTCTCGGGGCTCGAGAAATCAAGGTATATTCAGCTCACTCTCTCTCTCTCCTCTCTTTCCATCTTAAAAGTCGTTCGTCTCTACGTCAGTAACTGACGGGCGTGTCATCGGCGGAAGGACTTGCTCTGATAAAATTGGCGGTTATTTCTTATTTGATCGTTGACTTGAACCGCGAAATTTCTCGGATTTTTTTCTATAATAAAAACATTTAGTAATCAAAAGTTGATGTTTTATTTTTTGCAGTTTTTGCATTAATCAAATTCCTGATTTAAAAATAGTAAATTTTGATATTATTATACTTATTTCGAACGCCTTCGTGTAATCTGGCATTAGTAAAATATCTCAAATGTATATGTATTTGTAATATAGATGTAAGTATATAAATATCTCGAATTTCTTTGTAACGTATTATATTTAAATTTATTGTATTTTATATAAATGTATAACAATTCTGTACATTTTTTATTTTTTAATGTAAAATAAATTTTTAAAATGTAATTTCTATGATAAGAAAAAATTATAAATAATAAAGAAGCACACACATGGAAAGAAAAGAGGACCGCCGATTAAAGTCGGTGGGGGTGGTGGAGGGCCTCTACAGAATATCCCCTCCAGCTGGCTAGTTCGGACACGAACCATTAGCACGGACGCAAACCATGTGCGGTTACCGAGCGAAACGACGTAGTTGAGTTGCACTTTCTCAGGCGGCGCGTCGGAAAATGCAACACACGATAAGGCCGGGATGGCCTTTCTCAGGTTTCAATGCGTAAGCACAAGAAAACTGATTGGTCTATTTCCTTATGCACATGTGTATGGACCAATCAATTTTCTTATGCTTACGGATTATGCGTTGTGCAGAAGTGTGTGTCCGGGCCCATAAAATATATAACAATATATATACGTAACTTATGTTATTACCGTTTATCGGTAAATGTTTATATTTCTTTGCATGTATGTACATACATACATACATACATACATACATACATACATACATACATACATACATACATACATACATACATATATACATACATACTTGGATAACTTCGTTTGTGTGGCAGGTAGATAATGCAATGCAGTAGTGCGGAGTTGCGGAGTAGGGCAGGCAACTAAATTCGGTAACAAAGGTAGGGAAAACAAGGGTACTGAGAGAAGAAAGAGCTTTCATCTCTAGAAGCAGCACCGGAGAACTGTCAAACGTCTGGTAGGATCAGATGATCAGATATGCCAGACATGGAAGCTGATGATCGGGGGAAGAGCGATGATTACTACCTGGAGCTGTCTCCTGATCCCATCAGGTTCGAATCGGTCAGCTGCCTCACGAATGTGTTTTTCGATGATTCGAAACAGCAAGTTAGTCGACTTTGTCCCACGTGAAACTCCTTTGTCTCTAATCGATACAGTGACGAACAATGTAATCTGTGTACAGGTGTTCGCCGTCCGCTCGGGAGGTGTTACAGGAGTGCTCGTTAAGGGCCCGGACCAGAACTTGAACTTTCGGATGGAGGACAAAGGCCCGGTAATATCCATCAAGTTCTCTCCCGACATGAACGTACTTGCGATTCAGCGTACTAACTCGTCAGTGGAATTTGTTAATTATTCCCCTGTCTCTGGTTTGGATCACGTCGAGTACTCTCAGTCATGCAAAGGAAAGAACGCCACGATATTAGGCTTCGTGTGGACCCACGGCACTGAGATACTTGTAGTCACGGACCATGGAGTAGAACTGTTTCAAGTGAGAAATTCTCATATCGTTTGTTTTATATTATTTTGATTTGGAGAGAACTTTGACAGTCAGCGCTGAAATCGCTGTTATTACAGGTGAATCCAGAGAAACGCAATGTTAGAGCAGTAAAATGCTTAAGCTTAGGAGTAAATTGGTTCGTATTCTGTCCCAAGAGCTTTCTGGTACTACTGTCATCTGGCACAGTTGGCAATCAAATACAAGCGTTACACGTTACACCCGGCAATCTTCACAAGTTGACTAAATTTGAAAGTTAGTAGGACGTAGCGTGTGCTTAAATATTGAACCATGCAAAAAATTTTCTCTATGTTTATGATATATGACGTTCCAGTCGAACATGGCGTAACGAAACCAGGGAAGCTGGCTGTTTCCGAAAGGGATGTAGCATTGGCTGTGTTATATGGAACGCCTAGTATAATTTTGTTACGGCATCAACCGGGAGCTAACCGCTCAATGGGAACGGCATTTGTATATGTCTATACTGTACACAAGTAAGATTCATTGCTTTGGAACATAGTTCGCAGTTCGCAGTGTCTGCACAATGCTACAGCTACATTTTATTGCAGAATGATGACTGTTAAAAAGAGTCACATGTTAAAACTGGACGTTGGTGGTAGATTTGCGATTAATGTTGTTGATAATCTCATCATTGTTCATCACCAAGCATCAAAGGTATGTATTACTGTTGAATATAAACAAGTTGATTTAGAATATGTGGAATTTACATTTGTATTTTTATGTAGACGTCAATGATATTTGACATTATGCTGTCTGGCGTGAGCGATGGAACGGTAATGCATCATACAAGTATAACTACGGCGAAACCGATTAAGCCTTTCAATCTTAAAGTGCCAGGTACGACCTTGTCCGATCAGATGTATCAACCGTGCCAGTTATGTATCCTTTTATCAGAAAGTATATCGATACTTATTGATATAATTGTAATATTTGAATATTTATAATAATACCTTAACATTATTGATCCAAGTATTAAATCTTAACGCTATACAGATTCCCCTAATTGGGTTGTTTTTCAACCAAATATAATAATTGATGTGAAATTGGGTTGTTTATGGTACGTTTAATTAACTTCGATATCTCATCTTGATTTAAATTTTTATATTCGCCCATGACTTCACTCATTTATCAATAACGAAACAGGTATGTCGAGCTCAGATTGGAAGCTTTGGTGAAATTAATCACGGATAAGGTGCTTCTAGTAGAATTTTTAATGCAGCGGTCAAATGCTAAGCAGATATTAATACAAGTTCTGCAGAGTTTTATGACCCAGTTACCTGTAAGTTTAATGGAGATGCCAACCATATTCGATAAACTTAACTTTGTATACAGAAATTATCTAGAAAATGAAATACAAAACCAGGTAATTTTAGATTATATTCCTCTTTTTTTTGTATATGATTGTACGTATTGTATATGATAATGAGCAATATTAAATATGTCCGTTTATCAATTGCAGATGGGAACGCCTTTGCAGAATAATGTTAAAAATGTAACAACAGTGGCTGAAAATTTTAAGTATAAACTGTTACTCGATCAAAGCGATATGTATAGTCACATATTATCTAAGTTTCCCGAGAATACGATAGAACCAAAGATGATAATATGGGTTCTACTCGAATATATCAGGTACGTAAGAATCGTAATAGGTGATAATTTACAATAAATTTATCGAGAGTAGTTTATTTTATCTAATTGTTGATTTTGCAGATCATTAGCCGAACACGGAATACCGGTGCAACATTACTTGCACGAATTAGTCATTACGACATTGGTACATCGAAAGGCTTACTATCAGCTCCATCAGTTGTTACAGTATCATGTGGTCGCCGATTCGAAGCCTTTGGCTTGTTTACTGCTTTCTCTGGAAAACTTGTATCCGGCGGCGCATCAATTGGCGTTGGACATGTTGAAACGACTGGGGAATGCACACGAGGAGATAATCGAAGTGCTTTTATCAAAGGGACATATATTGGCTGCCCTACGGTAATTTAGAAGGCTATCTTCGATCTTATCAATATTTGGACACGTATTTATTATGTATCTACGCTTCAGATACGTTCGATCGGTCGGAATGGCGGATCAAGTATCCGCAAGAAAATTCTTAGAGGCAGCGAAAACTACCGACGACGCGACGCTCTTTCACTCGGTTTTCAAGTTCTTCGAGCAGCGTAATTTGAGACTGCACAACACCACAGCCTTCACGAAGGGGGAACATTGTCAGCCATACGTACAGCATTTTAAATATTTATTCCAAGGAACGGACAATGAATGTAATTCGGACACGAACTCGAATGTTACCACTATTTCCTCGTAGAATTCTAATATCGGTGTTCGCGAGAATGATAGATAGAACAAAGTCACCTACATTTTATTTTTATTTAACGAGATTGATGGAGGATTTACATGCTGTAGCTGCTTCGTAAGTTGTAAATTCCTATGTGTATAAATATATATTGTTATAGATTATTTATTATCAAAACGAGACTAAAAAAATTGAAAAAAAATTTGTAAGTAATATGTGAATCATTTACCTGCCAGATTGTCGTCTTTTCTTCTTTCTTCTGTCACATTTACGTTGCGGGAGTCTCTTAATTGTGGGAATTATACATTCGAGACTTACAAAGTATAAGGTTTTCTTTAATATTTTTTTAATTGCGAGACTTACGTAGCGTAATACATTTATAATGAATTTCTTATTTACGAAGAGTATTCGGTAATATCAGCATTCGTATCTCTTTTGATGTATTTTCAGACAATATATCGCACGATACAGATTCTCCTTAATTAAAAAACGAATAATCGTCTCTTGCGTCCTGACAATGTGGTGAAAGAAATTGGTCGCCGGTTAAGTCTACGAACTACAACATTCAGTAGAACAGTATAGAATTTACAGCAGGAGAAGAAGATATCAGATCCTGTATACATCAAAGGTACAATAAATACAATCTGTTACAGTAAATCAAGGGCTATACAGTAACAAGCGTCGCAGTTTCAATTAACGATAAGTCTGGGTATTCAGAAAGCGGGTGAAGAAAAGTGAAAGATCACTGGCTGCAAGTTGTGAATTTAAGTGCTTTTCTCGTCACACTAAGGGTGATTTCGACCAAACTTTGATTAATTTAATTGGCGATTAATAACTGCTATCATTAATCAAGTAATATTGTTAAACAGTGTATTTTGTTAATATAAATAGAATTAATATGGATAGACTAACGTTCTCTTACAAATCGAAGGAAAGATTGGATTAGGGAGGATGAGTTAGAATGTAGTTAGAAACTTTGTTGTGAGCAATCTCGTCGATTGAATTAATTGCCGATTAAGTTAATCGGAGTTTGTGGTCCACGTCATCCGAAGCTCAACCGTGGCTGCGATCGAGTAATTATCGAATGTATAGATGTACTAAGATGATTATATAAACGCTCAAATCCTCAATGTACCGTGCAAAGAATTACAGAATACAGTGCTCACATATGCATACGAAGAAACAACGATACTGGGAAATTGGTCAAACGCGGCACTTTGTCTTATTATATCTGTTAATCACGATGATCGAGCATTCCCGGAATCGTTTGCAATGATTTGAAAAATGATTTGATTGTTTAAGCTCGGTTGTGTTGATTGAAAGTATAAATTATGGCGCGCGAGCGCGCGCGACTTTTTGGTCCTCTTATAAAAGATCAGATTTATTTAAATGATTCTTTTTTGTTTTGTCGTAATATTCGTGAAACTCTGGGACGTTTGGAGTATCATTCTCTAGTTTTCACGCTTTTATCTTTTCAACTTTCTCATTTACGGAACTGCCATTGAATCGATAAATCAAGTATAAAATTGGAGGTAGCTAGTTGAAGTGATCCTTTATATTATTAAATAATATTAATTGTGAATTAAAAATCAATTTACATGGTTGATTTCGGCTTGTTCGATATCCTTATATATCGTGCGATTCTTTATTAGGACGGTAAAAACGAATTTATAAATATTCAGTTTAATTTACGTACGCGATAAAGAAGTTGAAAAATTGATAGAAATTTTATCTTATTTGTAACGATGTTATTTTCTTTTTTTTTTCCCCAAAAGTTTATCCTATGCGCGCTTTATTTTATAGAAAATTTAAAGAATATAAAAATGTTTGAAGAAATAATAAAAATAGATAGAATGTAGAAAAAGTGTGCATAAATACATTAATTGAACACATTATTATAATCCTTTTTATGTAATACATAATAAATATGTGTGAGAGAGAGAGAGGGAGAAAGAGAGAGAAAGAAATAGAGAGAAAGAGAGGGGTAGAAGAGAGCTAATTATCAATATGCAAAAAAATATTTATTTTTAATAATAAGTGAAAAGTGAATTATTTTCGTTTTGATGGTTACTTCATTAAACGAATTATTCGAATAACAAAATAAAAGTGATGCAAACTGTATTAGAAAACCTGTATTAGAAAAAACTCATCAGGGGCTAAAAAGTTCATTATATTTCGAAGTCGAAACTGACATAAGCAAAACGATTTTCGAATTTTCAAAACTAGCGTTATTTTTATGTATACACACGTTTCGGCGGGAAAAGATTAAAATTATAAGTTAACGATTTTTTTTTGATTGGCTGTCGCTCGCTGTGCTCGCTCTGCTGCTCACTTCACGTCGTATCCGCTATTCTCATTTCTCATGATCGCGTACGCGACATACGCATTGCGCGATGTTCAAGATTAATTTAACAATTATGCAGGTAACAAAATGCAAGTAAGTACGTTGTTGATTAACACAGCATAAAAGTGTAACGCAAATATGAATGTATGTGAATATGTGAACGGAAACGCGTGTATTACAGTTGTATTGACGTCGTTGGTTTGGATCGGCCGAAATTAAAGGTTATGACGTTCGCGTGGAAGAGCGTTCGCTGAGCGTCGTCGTCGTTCCGTTCGGCGCAGTTCGCGAATTGTAATTCGCGTCGTCGTCATGAGCTCTCTCTCTCTCTCTCTACGAGCTTCTGTAAGCTCGTCGAAAAGGTAAAAGGTAAATTATATTAATTCTACACTGGCATTCTTTAAGAGAGAAAAAAAGAGAAAAAAAAGAGAGAGATTATTAATTTCAATATAGGCAGTAAATTAAATTATTTTTGTTTCAATGATCACTTAGTTAAAAAGAGTATTCGCATCACAAACGCCCGTATTCTCGGTTCACTTTTATTATATTAACATGCCTTTGTTAGGAAATGCGCATTTATTTATTATGCGTCATTTAGCACGTAGTTTATACGTTACACTATACTATATAGAATCTCAGAAATATATGCGCGCATTTATCGATAAAAGTGAACACTGAGAATTCGGCACCAAAGTGAATGTAATGCAAAAAAATTTTCTGTTGAAGAAATTAATCGGAATTAAAAAAGTTTATTATATTTTTGCGGTAGAAATTAACGGGGGCGAACGAGGCGATGTTTCATTTTTTTTTTTTTCAATAGCTATGTCATAGAAACACATTTCAAAGAGGTATATAAAACGTGTCGAAATTTAATTGAATTTTGATTGGCCATCGTACGTGTGCCTCACTTCGCACCGACGCTACCCTCGGCCAGCGCGTCCGCGGGTCCCCGTCGGATCTCATATTTAAGACCGTCTTAAATACGATCTTAAGATGTTATTTTTGAACAATCACAGAGCTGTATTTTAGTATCTTAAGACATTACTTATTACGACTTGAAATAAGATCCGAGTATGAATACCGGCCATAAGTGTCATAGAAACACACTTGATAAAGGTATGTAAAACGAGTCAAAATTTAATCGAGTTTTGATTGGCCGTCGCTCGCGTGCCTCACTTCGTACCGACGCGACGCTACCCTCGCCAAATATACGCGTCCGCGTCGCGTGACGTTCGAGTCTAATACAATTGCTATAACAAAATGTAAGTAACGTTATTGGTTAATGGCGAAAAAATGTGCCGCGAGACAAGTAACGCATAAATGTACGCAAGTGCATGAACGCGGAAGCGCGCATATTATAGTCGTATTGTATACGTAAATTAAAGTCGTCGGTTCGATCGAAACGGTCTATAGAATGGCGTTTCGCGTGAAGTTCGTCCGCGTAAGCGCTGAATTTCACGCCGTTCCGTCCGGTCGTCCGGTCGTCCGGTGCCATTCGCGTCGCGAATTGTAATTCTTCGCGTCGCGTCGTCGCGTTCCTGTAAGCTCGTCGACAGTGATTAAGAGGTAAGTTAATTCTACGAGATGCTACATCTCTCAGCAATGAGAAAGAAAGAGAAAGAGAGAGAGAGAGAGGGAGAGGGAGAGAGAGAGTGAGTATAGACATAAGCATATAGTTATATAGTTTGAATTCGGATTTCATTGGTTCTCTCTCTTAACGTCTTCATTATCGTCCAGGCTTGTAACTGATGCCTCGCGAAAGTTTTTTTCTAATTTTACCACGCTAACCCCCACGATTCAATGATGTCAGTATCATTTGTGCTGCGTAGCGATATCGTTTCGCTTCAGTGGAAAATAATAACTGATAAAAATATTCGCGATACATTAAAAAAAAAAGATTAATTTTTGGATATCGATCCGGAAGGGATTGTTTAATTTATCTCTACCACTTTCCCCCTTCGCGGTATTCCTATTTCTAGTCATTTATCCCTAATTTATAACATCTATAAGTGTGTAATTTCACCGCACATTATATCAACGTGATATATTAAGCACATCCGTAACTTTATATGTGCGAATTTTGCGACCTGCATATAAATGAACTGATAAACACCGGCCGATAAGCAAGGCGTTAAGGTATACGAGTGCCGTATATACTTACAGACAGACATTAGGTACAAACTTCCCATAACGTCGAGTTTCCCCCTTTTGATTCATTAGCTTAGCCTCCTCTTTTTTTCTCGTCTTACACGCTATATGTATAGGCTGCCCGAAAATGCACGCGTATACTTTGGATATTCATAGCATATTTTATGCGCGAACAAAAACGGAATATAGGTCAGTGGATCCGAAATAATTTTCAACTCTATTTGGAGTGTCTGAAGTGCCTCCACCAGCGATAAAATGCGAAAAGATTTTCTAGGGATTAAAATCCATACGATTTTTATTCGAATTTTGTACCTGGCAGAGAAAGGAATACCTCGCGTTTCCACGTTGTCCAAATTAAACGTAAAAATCATTTTCGTACGAATATTGTATTGAAATTTGGACTGACCGATTTCGATGCAATATTAAAAAAAAAAAATGTTTACAGAGTTTAAGGATGTATCATCGATACAGTCTTAGATGTATATAGGACATAATTTTCAAAGCGTTGCCAAGTGGATCAAAATTTGTGAGAATGTTCTTTTAGTCTTCCTGATGTGCTTTACAAAAAAGTAGAAACAAATCCACTAAACGGTTGCTGAGATATAACGATTTTAATTCACTGATTTTACGTAAATTGTTTCTACTTTTTTGTAGCACATCAGGAAGACTAAAAAAACATTCTCACAAATTTTGATCCACTTGGTAGCGCTTTAAAAATTATGTCCTATACATCTAGACTGTACCGATGATACATCCTTAAACCATGAAATTTTCGCATTGTTTTATTTGGTCAGTCAGTTTTAAACCGTTAATCTGCTTCTGCTTTACTCTCGTTGAGAGCCGTAATATTACGAGAATTATTTTGCAAAAGCAGAAAAATGTATAAAATGTAATATTGATGTAGTAATACGTATGCATGCTGACAAGACATCGCGTTCTCGACTGGAAATATTCTAATAAATATCCAAACTACGCGTACACTTTTTGCAATATCTTTCCCGAGATATTCCGTACAGAATTTCGCGGTACCTATATATAGACACGGCAGCGGCACGCCGATTACCGACAACGTGTACATGTACATCATCATCTATGAATATATATCTAGCTATATATCGAGAGTTATGGGTATTAATTATTTACAGGGACATCATTACCCGGCCATTCCGCTTGTTTGCGAGAGTAAGCTTAAGGAATTGGAAATTAGTGGGTGGACGCTTACGCATCTCCGGAGCTTAGAGAACAAGGATGGAACGTGTCCTTTACTTCTGTGCGACGATACGGCAGATTAAGTGAGTATGCTCGTATATACAAAAGAGATGCAAAAATCCTGATTACTAACAAATCCGAGGAAATAATTGCACGTTCTCGTGTTTTGAAGCTTGACGTACACGAAGCTTTGAAGCTTAGCGCACATTTGCTCGCTCTAATTACAAGATATTCGGTGCTGCGGAAAACAATTGATTGTTATTAACTGGCTAAAGACTATTGTCCCGTTAGAAACGTCTTGCAAAAGCTACCTTATTACAATTTCTTAAATTCAGCGCCAAAGCGAGATAATAGTCTTTATCGAGTCAACATCCATCAAGTTCCGATAGACTTTGGTCCATTTAGTATTTATCTATTTAGTTGAGGATTGAGTTTAGTTCGATCGTTATTTAGATATACGTGTCGCGTAAATCATGAACTGAAGGGAGCTTTATAAAGTATTGTACAAGTAAAGTTCGACAGGTAGGGTCTATCTCAAGAAATCCCGTTGAGAGTCGCGTCAAGTTTCATGGACACAGGAGAGAATGCCACAATAGCCGCAACGAAATTGCGTTTGTGTTATCGTCGACGAGCGTGAAAAATTTACTCGATGTAACTAAAACTGTGCCGAACCGTTTAAACTTTTGAAATCTATCTGATTTTTCTATCTAAATAATTGCTTTTTTATTCTATTACAATTTTTCCGCGACCGTATGGTATACATTTTTCTTCACGTGTACTTCTTTCAAATTATAGTAAGAGATATTTTCTGAGATTTCAAGAAATACATTTCTTATTTTTTCAGCATAGAAAGAAACGTGCTCGGAAAATTCTACTTTGTGAAATTTAATATGTGTAATATCAAACCTAAAAAAATATAGCGTTAAAATCTGATACTTTCAATTATAATTTTAATAAAAGTTTACATTGCTCGTCGCAGAATTACATTCAGATTTTGATGTTTTATAATAAGGACTTATATTGCAAAGATTTCTACTTCTTTCTAATGCATATTACAAGTAATACAAGTGTCACAATTAACTCTTTCACACATTTTTTTAAATATGTGCAAATGAATTCAATGAAACATGACAATATCTTGGCTGTTTTCAGAAATTGATTGCATATCCTTTTTTAGTAAACTTTTGCACGTTTATCGACGATACGCTACACCCACATTTGTACAAACAATATAGAACTGATAGAAATACATTGCTCTCTCGCATTAAAATGTCAAATTACAAAATTTCACGCATACATTCGCACGGAACGTTCGCGAGGTACTCGCGCCAAACATATTCTTATGACCTTTTTTTAACAATGAACTTACCTCGGGAACATCTCGCGATCTCAGTTCACCTCACTGAGCATACCTTTCACCTTTATAATTTCCTCTTGGTCGCGTGAAAAATATCTTAATGGGACGGTTATTAATATTCGTAATCTAGTCGCATTACTTAACAGAGCGGCGATTGATCCTTTTTTTTTAGTCTGTGTCTTTGTCTTGCTTTAATCTCCATGCATTTAAATTCATTGAGATTTGTTTCGTTCTTATCTTTTAAATAGCTTAAACTTTCAAGTGTGAATAACGTTAAAATAATGCCGAAAAAATTAAAGCAAACAACATGCCAATTAACGTGGATATAAAAATTAGAATATGATAAACTGTGATTATAATAAAATTATCACTTTGCAAAAATCTTATTATAATTGCAATTCAATGGCTTAGTTTACACCGATCTCTTGATACGCGTATCAAATAGTATATTTGAGCTGATTAGCCAGTAATCAAACTAATTTACTATTTAATACGTTATTTATTATTTAATACGCGTATCAAGATTAAGCGATCGGCGAAAACTAGGCCATTATACTTATATTTAATTTTACGATTGACAGTTGTTAGTCATTGTTTTTATCTAAGTCAACAATTTGTCACGATCTTTTTTTTATTTTTAAAGAAAATGTATGCCTATGCTATGATCAGTTAAAAAAAAAAAACTTGAAAGTTTAATCTCTTCGATCATTATTATACAAAAGACACTCCGTAATATAATATTTGCGTACATAAGTTTTCTTTGCACTGACTTCTATTTAATTTATCGCAAGACAAATTAAATTAGTTTACATTTTGTTGTCAACGGAAAGTTTTTTGATTTTCATCCATAAAATACAAGTTGTGTTTAAAAATTTCTAACTATATATTTGAGCTAATATTATCGAGACACTTTATTTTCTTACCTATTTTACGATTATATTCTCAAATAAACTTATTCGATCACGGAGAAAATTTTATATTAAATTTTACTATGCTGTCGCATTAACTGCGGACCATCAAGACGCCCAAGTTTAAATGCTATAGTCTTATAGTAAAATTACTATATAGCATTTAGTGCTACGATCATAGCATTATTATAGCATTGAATGCTATGATCGTAGCATTAAATGCTATGGACATAGTAATTTTACTATAAGACTATAGCATTTAAACTTGGGCGTCTTGTGGTCCGCAGTTGGTGCAGTAGCATAGTAAAATTTAATATAAAATTTTCTCCGTGATGAAATATATGTATTTAAGCATAACCTAATACTTTTACGATCCATAAAACAAGATACGAAATATTACTAAAATAATTTTTTGGGGAATGCATTCCTCATTATTACAACCGCGAATTAACGAGATTATGTAATGACTGTATGATAGAACTCTCAAATGTGTGTGCGAATATTTCACGCGGATATCTCTGGTATGAAATATTCGTATACCTCTCGCTACCTTAGTTTTTACAGTTACTTAATTATATGTGACGTTATGTCACACGTTTTTAGGATCTACGCGTTATAATATATATTCAAGGTATTTCACGTATTTTTTTTTTCAGTATCGTTACAATAGCTGGTTTTAGTTTGTGGTATTTCTTCAATCCCCTTTGTGCATCGGTTCAGTTACGATGGCATATGAGTCTCCTTCCTGTTCTATTTTATACGTAGATAGATCTCTCCTTACCGCACAATTGCATGTACAAAATATTGACATTTTCTTTCAATACGTTTTCTGTACTACTTTTGATTTCTTTTGAGGTAAAATGTGTATTCTCTCTACAAAAGCGTACTGTAAATAATTCTATGTCGACATACGTAATATTTTCTGAGCTTTATGAATAAAGTCATTAGTTTTGACTGTTTTGAGACAAGAAGACATTTGTTTTTGATTGTTTAGTTTTGATAATAATACTTTTTTATACTGATAACATTTTTATTCCGATATTTATATTTTCTTAGTTATTGTCTTTTTTCGGATAAATATTTACAAATAATTTATAACATAAATAATGTGAGTATCTAGTTGCATAGATGCTAATGATAATGTTAATATATGTTATTATTCTGTGCTGAAATAATATACATAATTTATAATATTATTTTAAATGATATAATGATAATAATAATTTAATTTTAAAAAGAATTTTAAAGAGAAATGTTGGATAAAAAATCAGAAATATTATACATAATGAATAATAATGGAAGAATAATGTTATAACTACAGTTCTATTAAATATTGTAATACTTTGAAGAAATTGCAACACGCGTGAGATTCGTTAAAATATTATAGAACAAGGAGGAGATTCCTTTCTATCGATTCGTCCCTAATTACATTATAATTGGTATCCTATCTAAATCCAAATATCTAAAATAATGTACTTCGATATATCTCCCGTAGGTATATGCATTACTGGAATTTCTAAAGGTTACAAATAATATGATTCCTAAATATTGCGGTATACTTTCGGGTTATTAACACGTTCAATGACTGCAATTCATGTGATTAATTGTGCACAATCAATATTAACTTCAAAATCATTAGAGCACAGCACGCAATTAAAAACTTTGATAAAATGGTTTACCAAAAATTTTATATATTATACAAGATTTTAGAAATATCATTATTTACTTTTTTGTCTATGAATTTCATACCCTAGTAAAAAATTTACATACTCTAGTAAATAATTTGAGAGTAATATGAAGAATTAATTATTTTATAAAATTCCGAGCATGGATCTTATTTAAAAATAATTTTAAGTTACCAAAGCATTTAACGTGAAACTTAAGAATTTGTCAAATTACTAATTAATATTTATGTTAAGCAAAATGTTGTTGCACATACGGAATCGGGAATGAAATCTTTAATTAAGCTCTTCAACGTGTTCTCGATCGGAAAAAAATATCGGGAATGAAGTATTTATTAAGCTCTTCAATGTGTTCTCGGAAAAAAATATTAAAATACAGGTTGCACAAGTTACAGCTCATCATCATTTCATAACCGTTAAAAGAAAAAAACATATATCTGATAATAGAGTTAGCAGGGAGGTAGCAAAAAAGGTACTTTGTGCTTTTACTATTATGCATTCCATAATTTACAAATGAATTTCTTTTTACGCCACGGTAGTACTCGCGACAGCAACTTTCTTTAATGTGAGCAAAATTAATATTTACGCAAAGATGTGCATCGCATGCATTGCAAAATAAAATATTTTAAACTTAAACGTATCTTTACTGCTGGAACTTTTTAATTGGTCGTAAAGCGTATTTAAGCGCAGCGCACCTCTTTTTACGAAACTTTCGTGTCTAATAAGACAGTACCTGATTTCAATTTTATTAAAAATATTGTTAAATATTTTTGTTGATAATTATTTTGAATAACAATTATTAATTGTTTGCCAATTATTCGTTGTTTGAATTGTATCAAAAGTTGTATCAAGAGTATATCTCGATTCCTTGACTTAAGTGATGAAAAAGGGCATATTTTCAAAGAGCTATATCTTTAAATTGATGTTTTTCAGTTTATTTTCATTTCTATTTTAATATTGCGAATTTATCATCATAAGAAATTCTTAAATCTTGTGAGTTTTTCGAGTAAAACTCGAATTTTGAGATTTAATTTTTTAGAGAAATAACGCTTTTAAATTCGCAGATTATATATGATTTATTAGTGCATGTGTTCTTTTGAAATTATGAGCTAATATATGTATATATTGGAAAAGCGATATGCGTGCTTTCTTGATTTTATATATGAACACAACCGCGTATTTCTTGTTAAATAAACTTTTCCATATACCTATACTAAAATCTTATATCGTTTTCTTTGTACGTTTTATTATACTTTTTGGGGTACTTTGTGAGAAAATAATCACGTAAAAGTAATTGTGTAAAAATATAATCACAAGAAAATGTTGCATATATAATACCCTAAAAATGTAATTTTTTTACTTTTAAATCAAGAATATTTACACGGAGGAATATAAGAATTCATCCATTCGTTAAAAACAATTACATATCCGTCATTAGACATCAATTTCACGTTCACTCTATTAGATAATATATGTATATGTACAAGGGATGTTCCAATACAAGAAAGATTTATATTGATAACAAAATGCTTTTATGCTGATATAATTTAAATTCGTGTTTTTCTTAACATAAATTGAATAAAAATCATTTAGTCTTTTTATAATCTTTATATAAAGAAATACATTATTTTGATCCAAGAATTTAAGATATTTAAGATTTTATTACGATATTTAACATTTTGTAAATTAAATATTTGCCAAGGAAAAATTAATTTTAAAGTTAAGCTTTAATAATAATACTTCGGTTATCGATACACATGCTTTCTGGTATAAATCTTAGAAGTCGACGATTTATATCTGTTCGAGCTTCGAGCTAGACTGCTTCTGAAACTAGCCATTGTTGCGCTTGCTTCTCATCTTCTCAGAGTTCCGTGGATTAAGACGGTCAGTAACGCTAATCTCATATTCATGTAGCCTTAGCAAGATTACTCTCGTCTCGTTTTCTTGCAAATCGCGAATGCTAGCTCGAGTCTTACCTTAATGCACTTGATCAAAAGAACTCGATTGCTCGTTGTCGCGTTGCTTCGCAATAATCGCGAACTCCTGATGGTCGTGACGAAACTCGTTTCCCTATCGGGAATAGCGGATTTAGGAGATGTTGCAGTCATCAGAGCGAGCATCCCTAAGCTGCTGCTTCGTTTTTCTTGAGGTGCGCCTGATCAGGCTGCGACTACGTGGCTTGCTCTTCACCTCCTCAGTAACGACGACGCTAGAACCCTGAGCCGCGACCACTTGCTGAGAATTTCCAGGACCCGCACTACCGGTTCTGCCGTTAGGGCTGCCGGGCCTTTCGTTAAAAGATAATAAATGAGAGTTAAAAGCAGTTAGAAAATCGTTGTAGTCTTGATTAACGCTGAAATATGCCCCGATCCTTCCTAAGAATTTTCGGCAGCCTGCAGTTATCCTTCGCCGCCGCGTAATATTCTACTCTTTTATTAATTTGGATAAAAGATCGATAATTTTTTTGATATTAATAACTGAAGAAGGGAACTTTTCCAGAAAGAGATTTTAAGTAAAGGACAGCAAAAAGTTAAAAGTAAAGGAATGTAAAATATTACTTAAGACTTTTGAAAGTAATCTACCGTGATATAGCTCTCTATAATAGCACTCCATTAAACTATTACAATTAATTATACAAGTTCCGTAAATGGCATTAAAATTAAACGGCAACAAAAACTACTTAAACGTTAGAACAGCTCTCCTGTTAAGACACTGTAAAATATAAAATTTGAGACATTTTTTTTGAGCCTGGATAAGTTTCAGAGAAAACGTATTATTTATATGGATACAATATAAAATTAATTTTTTTTAGTATTATGATTTTTCAGGATATGCAAAGTTCTTTTCTCAATGATTAAAAATATAAATGCACGTGTAATTATATGTATGTATAAAATGATTGTAATACGATATGTAGTAACGAATAAAAGTAATCAAAGAATCAAGCGATGCAAATGATACAAGCCCGAGTACCATCGAATATCAATAATAATATACAAGAGTAATCGAAACGAAATCTGAAACGATATCGAAACTACATTGAAAACGGTATTGAATGTTTCACAATTATGTTCACATTTGATCTACTTCGACAATGGCGATTGGTGACGCGGAAGTGCATTGAAAACCTTTTAGATTGGATGTCTGTTTTGTTAATGCACATTGTTGATAGGTGAAACGCGACAAATGGCGGGTGGTTGTTGGCTGAAATTACCTTCGTATATGTCGTTTAAAGAAATCACGTTGCAATATAGTTTAGTACATGTTATCAGTACGTACGTGATTTGCCAAGATTCTTTTCGGATTTTTATTAATTTTTATCAATATCGAAGAAACTTAAATATTTTAGACATCTATAAAATTTAATTTTTACATTTTTATATAATAGTATAAAAATACTCGACATTTCTCAAATAGAAATAACTATTAATTATAAATAATTGATGGATGACTTATCCATCGTTCATAATTTTATATATTTTCTCTTACGTTTACTATTTTAAGTTCAAAGGGAGAAAAAAATTCAATAAAGTTTATTATTAAGCGATGTCCCTAAATCCATATTTTCATCTTTTATTTAAGTCGAAACGTGCCTCTCACAATTCTCAGTTCTCAACTGCGTTAGATGCAATCTTCATTTTAAGCCTGCTCGCACCAACTATCTGGGTTAAGTAAGCCTGACTTAGCGATTTACTGTATCTTTCGAGATTACGGTCCAATCTGTGAGGGATGACACAAAAATTTTACTTAATCATCGTATTTAAGCAACAAGCACTCGACCTTTAAACAAATTAGTATAAGTATCATAAAGTGCAGAATTGCAACATATGTATGCGAACTCATATTAAGAATGAATTATACCAATTTGATTTTTCTTCGGAAAGAAGAAAGAAGAAAGTTCAATTTAAATTTTTAATATTTCTTAATGTATGAAATATTTCAATATGCTAAGCTTCAAATCAGAAATTTATTAAAGTAAAAAGTAAAGAAAAACTCTGTTCATTTTCTTATAATAATTTATAACTCTTCGCCGTGATTGGATTTCTCTAAGAATTAGTTGTAAGTTAAACAAATCTATTCTTGAAGTAAGATTTACGTACTATAATACATGTATTTTATTATACGTATTAACGGCTTTATTCGCGCAAGAAATAGCGTTAGCGTTACGATACCTGCGTGATCCGTATGCTGAACATCTTCTCCTAAGCCCCGACTGCTCGGCCTCGCCAGTAGGGTTTTTCGGCACGATTCGGGAAAGCGTGACGAAACATCTGAATACGTCCTTAATGTTATAGTCATCCTTAGCCGAGCACTCCATCACCTTAGCGCGTAGTTTCGGCAATTCGCAAAACAGCCACTCGCTCACGTCCTCGAGAGGTATTTCCCTTCGCGTTGGTGCTAGGTCAAGCTTATTTCCGGCGATGACTATCGGTACTTCCTGTTGAAAAAAGAAAATAACGTCTTTGTTGCTATCTTTTCTCCAATAAAGTCCAACCGATGAGATCGAATCGGAAAGATCGAATAATACTTTTCCATCAGATTTTCCATCTATTGTGCAAAGTTATAAATATTGAGAGTAACAGGTAAATGAACAATTCAATTCATGTTACTCGAAATATGAGATAGAGGAATTTATAGTTTAAATCGCAGATTATAGATGAGAGGTAACTGCTGAATATTCAATAAATTTTACGAGATAAATCACGAGCGAACAAATTTGAATAAGCCGTACCTGAAAGTCGGTTCGTTGTTCTCTCACTTCTTCGAAGCAACGTTTCACGCATTCGAACGTCGGTAATGACGATATCGAGTACACGAGTAGGAATGCGTGGGCGGTGGCTATGCTCAACCGCCTCATTGCGGGAAACTGCAGGTCACCTGGAGAAACGAAAGCAAAACTTATTTGATCTAATGGATCTTTACGAGACTGAAAAATCTTTCTAGACATCTGAAAAAATCTCGTTGCCTCGCGTAATGTACAAAGTAAATTCTTGGAGAATGCCCATTTAAAGTAACTTCTCGTTCACGACATCGCACGACTTGATTTCAGTTCTTTTTATTTAAAAGAATATGTTGAAAGTAGACTATTTATATCGTGATATTTTTGCAAATGTCACCGAGAAAAAGATGCTGTTGCTCTTGATAAATTTCTATTACATACGAAATAAAAGTCACTCCGTATATATCTCGGCACGTTTATCTCGCTGCTTTTTCTGGTACGTACAAACTCCGTTGCTCTCTCGCTAAAAAGTTATCGGGATGTATCCTTGCGCAATCTCTATCAGATTAAGGATGCCTTGATGCACGAGTGCATTTGTAGATACCTATATATAACTGTATCGAATGCTTGAATTACGTTTATTTGATACACGATTCCGACGAGATCCTTCGTTTTCAATCAAAACATTCAGTATTCCGTTTTACCATCGAGAATGTGTGCATGTATGTACACTGAAAAAAAATACGTTCAATTAAACATTTTAGTTAGTTAATTAAATATTAGTTGTTTCAACAATTTATTTAGTTTCTTTAATCAAGAATTAATTAATTCAACTAATGTTTAGTTGAACGTATCGGACTAAATATTTCTTGCGGGATTGATCAATATTTTTCATCATACTACATAGCAGTTCAATAAAAAGAGAAACATTTCAGGAAATAATGGCTGTTAAAAAAATACAGAGTTAATTTGTCACTTATTTCCCTCTTATGTGAGGCTTATTTCCCTCGCTGGAAAGTTTTTATGAGCGCAGATTCACGAAATTTTAAATTAAGATAATAAATTGATAATAAAAGATAATTATATTGAGATTTATATTACAATCTAAATACATAACAGATAATTAATTAAAATCCACTTGATTAACTTAAGTGTTGATTTGTTGCATAAATACAGCACATGAAACGCGTTGTGTTTTTTATCACGACATAATTTTTAAATAAAAGTATATGCGCTTCAGCTTTTTTGAAATATTATCAATTAATCAAGTTATACTTAAAATGTGCTTTGGAAAGAGTTAATATCATGGTTGCGAAAAACGCACACAAAACTATAACAATTATTTATACTCTAATTTCATACTATTTATTATTAGTTCTGTGTACTTCTCTCGTAATTACAGTAGTCTTTCTGTAGTATGTTTCCGTAAGGAATGATCCGTCTTACCCGCGGTATCCAAGAGGTCGACCTTAAGCGTCAGAGTGCCGAGGACGCATTCTCGCGAGTACAGGTCTTCGACGGTGGGCCGGTATCGTTCGCTGAAGCCTTGGCCGAGTAAACGGCGTATAATGGAACTCTTGCCGACCCCGGCACCGCCGAGCACCACCAGCCTGATCCTTTCGAGGTCGGCCATGCTTTCCGATCGGTCGCGCTTTGGTGACCTGGAGGACGACCGTGAGAGTGTCGCCGCCTCAGGAAGGCATCACTTGGGAGGTCGATCGGAGTCCCGTCCACCTCCTGGAAATCCAATACGGTCGCCTTATCCCTCCCGCCACCCGCGTCCGTCAAGGCGCTCCTTCTTCGTCCGAAGGATACTCTAATTTGATTTCCTGCGGTGATTCCTGACCGCGGTCAGGAACGAGTCGGTGGTGGTAGTTCTCCTCGAGATCGATCAGCCGCGCCGATCGACGTCGCTTCGAAATCGCGCTTTTCCACCGACGTCGCACGTCACCGACTTTTCCCAATCACTTACCCCGCTTACGTTGCGCTCCCGCGGGAACTCCCAGCTTCCTCGGGGAAATCGTAGCCATTCGCCCGCTCTGCGATTCGAGTTAAAAACTCCTGTTGAAAGATGAGAAATCGTCCTATTTATTAATTATTTACACGCGCCCGAATATGAGATTTTATTAAGGCAAGATGAAATTATGAGACGGGGGAAACCCGGTGTAACGCCATTTGGGGCCGCTAAGTGAACTGGAAATTGAAGTAAATGGTATTACTATGGGCGTTCCGAGCTAATTGGAATATTCCGTTCAGTACAGTGACTTTTATTGAGGCCACAGCTTTCCATGCTTTATGTTAAGAAATCCGATATGTCGGTTATAAATATCGAAGCAGAAAGTCTCGATAGTTTTTTAGGTCAGTAAGCAAACGAAATATATTACAATTACTAAAGTGTTTTTTTTCTCAATATCGGAATCTAATATCAATAATGTCTAGAGAAAGGAACTAGAGTGGACAATACAATGGACCTCTTTCTTCAGAAAGAACGGAGAGGTCCATGTAAAGTAAAGTTAATACTGTTTTGTTCATGACATCAATGTTTATATTATAAAGTATTGCTTACGAAGATGTATCATTTAATTATAGAAATATTTGTGAAGTAAATTATAGCAGAAAGTCTTTTGAAATCAACGAGCATACATTTCTACAATAAAGGCTGAACAGTTATAATTTAAGATTTAACTTGTGCACTTTGCGCGTAATGCTGCGAAATATATTGTCGGAAAAATTATATTTGTCAAGATATGTGTATTATGAATTTTTTGATTGTTTCAATTGCGACCAAACTATCAAGGATAGACCAATTAAAAAAAAAAATTATATATTCTCCTTTAAAAATTATCTACGGAAATTGACGAAGCTCAGAAACGGAATTCTGTTCATTCGACGGAAATGTGCAAACGGGTGCCCGCGGCCCCATGGGGATTTTTTGCGTCTCTTTTGCAGGAAACACAAATGGGAAATGAATACATTGCATGGAATATATACCGTGGTAATGAAACGAAACTCACTACCGGCACATATCTCTCCCATGATCTAAATTTCGATCTCAAGAATATTTTTCCGGCTATCAACCAATCCCTATTGTTCTACTTCTAACTTGCGTTATCTCGTTATCATCGTTTATTCTGCCTTCTCCTATTTCATCTTTATTAATTTTTAATGTCAAAGTACGCGATTTTAATTATAATTAATTACAACGGCTATAATACAGTTACATTTGTTGATTAAGAAAAATACTGCTCTTTTGCCATTATTATCCAGCAAAACCCTCGTTAATGGAAATTTTTTCCCTATTATATAAATCTGTTTTTTAAATTTAAATTTATTATATCTAAGTAAAAGTATTGATAAACAACAATATTAATTCCAATTTACGCAACTATTATGCTTATCTTTCCTTGTAGAGAAAGTTGTATAGATAGAGATTAATTATATGCATATATATATTTTTTTTACATTTACATATTACATATCAATTAATAATACAGATATTACTTTAGCATTCATCATACTTTAGAGATTTTGAGTAATGGAAAATACATGTACCGAAATCTATTTTTGATGAAAATTTGCATGGATTTGCGTCTAACTAGTTATTACATTTTATGTTCAAATAGTTATTAAAAGATAATTAATGAAATTGTACAATTTAAACATGTAGTTTTACATTTAAATGCATTAATGTACCTACAATGACTAAATGCGAATTGTATGCGCTTTCAATTTTCATCAGAGAAAAATTTTCGCAAATTAATATCATATTTGAAATGTTATCCTTTGAAAATATCATCTTTTTATGAATTAATTATTTTTAAAAATATTTTTTAATTAAAGGATTTATCAGCGAAAACGCAGAAAGACACAACAATGTCGCGATTACCGCAAGTCCGTCCGATTCATTCAACTTCTCTAAATGCAAAATTTCTCTTTTGATGAAAATTTATGTGGGGAGATACGGGTTAATTTTGTTTAATTCTATCGTGTGGGCTGGACGCGGGAAGATGGGACGCGTAATGAAATTTCGTCGGTCAGCGCGGTGGTATTTACAAGCCGCGCGAGATGAAAAAGCGTGTCGTCGCTGTCGCGGCGACGCGACGCGGTCGTAATTCACCTTGCATCCTACGTCCGCGAAAGGATTATGAAAGGAAAAGAAATGAGCGCGTACCTCGCTTCTGCGCGATTTATCCTAGTAGTCAGATACCCCTTTGCGTTCTCTCTATCTCACTCCATTCACCTCTCTCTTCTCCTCCTATTAAGAAGACCCTTCCGTGCCCTTCCGGCAGGAGTCACAGGTGGCTGCCGGCGGCCTCCTTTTCCTCCTTCGACTGCTTCCTCGGGGGTCGCCACGGGATTAAGACTGTCGCTAAACACACCGGTGCCGGCGACAGCTGGTTCTGTTTTATGAAATAAGGCCTTAATCGTTAAGCTCATTAAGCGTCACGGTGAAATATTACCGCGCCAACCACGCGCAATTTTGATCCGAAGCTTCTCGCGCGGAAAAGTTCATATAGAGATTGTGTCAGATGAACAATTGTATAAATCATGTATTACTGACTTTCGCTTAATTTGACGAAAAAGTATTTGACGGATATGCTGTGTGTTCCAAAGTCTAAGATTTTGCACCTCACGAAGTATATATTTGTTGTGATCTCTCCTCGTGCATGGTTCTTCCTTTTTCTTGACACGTTTCCAGTCGTTACATTTCGCCGACACGGCGGTTCTGTTTTAACGCTTTCAATAAGTCGGAATTATTTCGATATTACTGAGAATATAATTGACAAAAATTTGGAAATCAAAATAATGTACAAGATTTTGCAAAAAGTATTTGACTTATTATATTGTTATAAATGGATAGCAGATACAACGAAGGTTGCATAAAGCTCAGTTTTTTTTTAAATAACCAATAAGAGAAGATATAAAGTTCATGATGTAAATTACAGTAAAACAGAATTACAAATAAAAAGTATAGGGCTTGAATAAACAATATAATTATACTTGCAATATACTTCGCGTAATTAGTAGCAAGCTACTAAAGCAAAATTGCTCCTTTTCATTTATGTCTCGCGTTAGGATCTGCGTTGACGTCTGATAATTTATTCTGTAACAGAAAAACAATAGCAAATTAAAATCAATGTCAGGATTTTTGCATCGCATTGTTAATTGTAAACATGTTTACAATTGTAAATATGTCCTATTAATTTCCCGCAAAAAGAATCACGCTTTGTTGATTCTTTTTCAAAAGCTAATTAAAATCGAGTAAACCGAGTGAGAGGGATGAATTTCGCAATCCGCCTATTTTAAGTGTTGAGAGACTGCAGCATCTCTGATGAGCTATATTTAGGATAATTATTCGCGTCATTAGTGTTTCTTGGGATTCTCCTGCATTCGTATACCTACGCATTATTCGTCGAATTCCTGTTACACAAAACGTATTCGACGTGTATCAAACAATGCTGGTATATTTTTAATACCGGCATTTCAGTAAATGCAATCTGTCGGGAATTATCGCATGCTATTTACAGCGTTTTTATGGTATATAACTTACGTATATAACTTTACTCAGATATTTATAAATCTATATTGATTATTTACGAATATACGAATGTTGCTTTTCGTAATCGGATTTTATAGCTTAAAATAAAATTTAAAATAACACTTATATATATAATTAAACTCCACTTTGTTTAATCTACTATATATTTAATTACTGTAACACACCAGTGCAAATTTATTCTTGTATTACTATTTTCCGCAAAATAACAGTTTTGTTATTGTTGAATGGCTGCTGTGGGAACGGTAACATCGTTTATACGATTCTCCCGAGATATAAATAGAAAAGGAGCTTAACGGCAGACTTTCTCAGCTACCCGCGACGCGGATTTGTTCAAGCACTATCTTGTCGGTGAAATGAGGGAGCAAAACCTTGTAGAACTCGTTTCGTTTTGCAATGGTTTTTAGAAATAGATCCCGTTTTGGGAAACTTCGGGTATTTTATACAAGCCTGCAAAACTGAGAAGAAACATGGGATATAATGCCAGATACACTACTATCATATGATTACCACAGTAACATATCTATAAACTAAAAGAAAACGCGAATCTCTTGTATCTTTCTGCTTTGCCCAAGAGTATACTGTAAAAGAAACATTTATAATAGACACGTCCAAATTAGTCCAATATCGCAGCATGTATATTTTATAATCCACGAAAATTTTGGAATAAACGGTAAAATATATTCTGCTCTGTTTCTTATACATTTATAATAAATAAAAATCTACAGCAAATTATCCAGAGATGCGTTTAATATTCGGCAAGTTTCATCACATATATTTTTAACACGTAAAATTTCTTATGTTTAATTTTACTACGTTAAATTTCACTAAGTGCATTTAATTTATATATAACGCTTTCCACAAGATGTCATATTCAGAATACGAAAGCAATATTTCGCAATTTCCTGCGGCAAACGTGAAATTATCTGAGCGCGTTCGTTTGCTTCGCTTAATAGGGTTATTATATTACAAATGCGACCGCGCATTTATCCGCAGATGACAAAATAATAAATTTTATTAATCATTCTGTAATATCGCGCGACAATCTACGTGTGTTGAAAATCTAATAATTAGACCCTACCTTCACGGCCGTTAACCGATTTCTGCTGGCATCAGCATAACGATTTACATAATAATGCCCGAAAATTCCCGCATGGCTTTCCCGGACACGGCTGACAAAATTGAAGTCGTTAATTCGCCGCTCGCGTACAAACAGACATCGGATGGGCGATATTCGCCTAATCACGTCACGTTCCCTCGATATTACTAATGCCTTTTTTTTTCTTCTCGTAATGAATGATATCCCTTCGGTAGTACTGAAGCGTTATGTATTGCGATATCCGAAAATATGAAGAAAGTTCTCCCGAATCAGGGAAACACATCTGCCATGTAGGAAGAGCAAACGAGGCGGGAAGTTTATGGGTTTTATTTATCTTTTTTTCCCTTTTCTTCGACATGGAAAGAAAAAATATTTTTGTATATAGAGAATTTTATAATATTAATTTAGTTAAAACCCCATTATCTGTAAAATAAGACATAAAGAAAATAAGTAAAAACTTTTAACTTTTTCCAGCATTCTATTTTAAAAATATTAATAGTTTGATATGTTTAAATGCTTGGAATATTATGAATATTTGCTTTTTTTAAGATAAATGTAAATCTTTTTAACGTTATTTTAAATTAGTTCTTTATTATTAGTTATTATTTATTATTCGACATTATTTTGAATCAGATTCAAGTGAGTTCATTTATCTGATTTAGTTACATTTGCGAAATAAAAGTAGGTATAAGACTATAAGATCAACATTTTTAGAATTACTTTATCTTCAACTAAAACATTATCTAATAAACTAGAGAGACTGAAAAATACTATTAAAGTATATCATATTTAACCAGAGATATTGTAAGCGACCCAACTGGCCAAATTTTATTGATCTAAATATCATATTTATATGTCGAACATATTTCATTAAATCCATGTTTTTATTTGTGAAAAGATTTAATTGATATTTTGTTTCGATTTTATATATTTATTAACTCTTCTGTTTTAACTCTGTTTACGCATTTCGTTTTCGTCTATAATGTGTCACTGTAATAATTCAATTTTATAGAATCAACATTTAGGACATTTGATGTTTTAATGAGTTTCGTGATAAAACGAATAAGATAATAAATGATGTAACGCTTGCTGTTCTTTGAAATTAGATTAATTTCAATTAACCTTAACAACTTTTTTCTTTCTCTCGAGAAATTACAGTGACACGCGTCATTGAAACTCAATTCAGTTTGTAATAAGATCGATTATCGGATACATTTGTTTCGACGTAATGAAATTCTGCTCAATCAAATACTGTCAACGTTGAATTTTGCAAGTGTTCAAGCAAATCCTTGTCAAGTTTTTTACGCAATGACGATCGCGAGAAAGAAAATGGGAATTATTGCGGTTATCAAATGTGCTCGATCAATTGATAGGAAGAAAACGTAATAAAGTTCAGTTTGTTTTTCGGTTTTTTTCCTTATCGAAACTAATAAGAGATTGATGGGAAAAATAGCAGCGGAAACTTACTCGTTAACGCTTTAGTATTAAAAATGATAAAGAAGAAAGTAAGGGAATCTACGTGCAAAATCAACGTGATCTCTTCTTTCTCTTAATACGTCTCTCGTTTCTATTTGTATTAATGTTCCATTATTTTCATGAGGCGGGAGATATTTATTTGGAAAAATCCACTATGGATCACGTTTCGCAAGATCTTTGTTAAAACATTCTTTCTCTCTTTTTCTCTCCCTCTTTCTCTATAAGTATATATTTTTAAAGAATATTTTCCACATTGTTACATTATGGTTGCTAAAGGATTAAATTACAACGAGTCACAAAATTCGTACATTCTCCATTATTTATGTCAAACGATTAATATATTTTTCAAAAGAAACATTTTATCTTTATCAGGAAAAAATATATATTACGTATTAATATTTTAATTCATGCAAAATTTTAATAAAAATAATTTTGCAAGAACATAATTTAAATAAATCGTCGATCAATAATCAGATAATTAACATTACGTACATATTCGTACTCCTAAAATTAATATTATAAATTTAATAAGTTTGTATTTCCAATGCGAGCATGTTTAAAATTATATTGCTCGTATATCTTTTATACGAAGCAACACTGTAGATACGCTAAGCTGACGATAGCTATTTTGTTCAGAATAGATTTTCTGATCGTTCGAGCGAGCACGTGCTGCTCAAAGTTTTCATTTTTGCTCGTTCGCTATTATGATGCAACGAGAAGCAAGAGTATTTGCACACTTCTGCGCCACGAATTCAATTTCGCTAAATCTTTTGAGAGTTCCCTTCTTGGCGCGGAAGAATCTTTGGCGTTTATCCACATCTCCACCGAACATTATCCTCTTAAAAACTTCATCCGCATACGCGACCGCGACATTCTTAAAATGTAGGACTTTATTAATCCAGAAAAAAAATCCAGGAAAAAGAAGCCTGTCGCGTGTAATTACTAAGGCGCCGGAGGCGAAGACGAGGGAATACTTAAATCGGCGACATTATAAATGGTTGCAACTTTTCTAATATTCCTTCCTTTGCATTTATTCAAGGCAAACTTCGTGGCTAACAGTACTTCTCGGGATACGTTCGAGTAAATAAAGTAACTATGATGTTGAGATAAAGGAACGTGTAATTCGAAATTACTGAAAAGTTATATTACTCCTACTGACTACGTTCTAGTTATTGAAACGCATTTAAATTTAAATAAGATATTTTCCTTAGATGCGCAACTGCTTTTCCCGCTTTAATCTTTTTTCACAGAATGGAATATTGACACGTTACAGAAATTGTCAGTGACAATATAATTATCCGCGATCGCGATGATATAATAATTAAAGTTTCAAAGTTCTGGAATATTTTAAGATTAATTAAGCCAGGCGAAAGGTGGATTAAAACTGGAAGTTTTTACTTGTATTTCATTTTCTCATCTTGCTTTTTTTTGGGAGACAACTAATTGTAAGTTTAATTAATAAAACGAAATTCTATATAGTCGCAGCAGATCGAGAAGCATCAATTAATTTTGTCTTATCGCCAACACGGCGCAAATTGTTACGTCAAATAGACAGATGCAAATCGAGGGTAGTTATAGGAGACAACGACGTTAACTAGACTATATGATCCCCTTCGAGCGTTGATGGATATCAGTCGCGAATCTATTAAATAATATTGCTCTGGTGTCAGCGTGCTATCCAGTTTGGCAAATTATGCCTGTTGAGCCGTGGCACAGCCAGGACGTAAGCTCATTATCGGTACTGACATATTTTCGTAATTTGCGGCTTCGCTGTGTGGCTTATGCCATTCGGCGCTCACGTTTCGGAATTACGTATGTATAGATGCGGTATGCAGCTGCACCGATCATTCTCCACCGACGTGGCGCGCGTAATTACGGCGGTCTTCGGGGTTTACGAATATACGTTACAAACGCATTGCCGGCAGGCTCATGTGCAGATAACGTGCAAGTTGATGGGCTATAAAGCACGAACAAGCTGGCAAAGCAATTTCTTCATCCTTTGAGTCGCGCATGATTCCCTCGCCAACATTTTACTCAAAGCGATATACGTGAGATACATATGTATATATATATATAGAGTTTCATATATAATTGAAATAAAAGAAAATAACGGCCAATGAATTGTACTTCGTTGTACAATTAATACGACTCGAGAAATAGGATAACGTTCATTAAAATCGGGCAGATATACGGCTTGAGTAAATACTCCGTCTAAATAGCTTATATAAGTTTATATAATATACTTTATGCAATCAATAAATTCTCGGATAAAATTTATTTTGTAGATGCGATATAATAAATGTATGTAGCTATGTATACGCGTAAAACAATCCTTTGACGTTATAATCTTAGCAGCAGAGATTTCATCGGATTACTGTTTAGATTGTCTACGATCATCGTCTGAAAATATCAATCGTCTTGACTAAACCTCTGAGCTTTGCGATGTTCGAGGGCGCAAACTAACTATTTGACATAGGATCGAAAGCAACGATTTTAAGGTTGACGTGCGATATTTCCAAGTCAAATTAACTGTAGCTACGAGATTTTTGCATATTGCAAGGGAAGGCAACGTTCGCCGTCACGTTAAATCGTTATATTTCACGGCACGCTTAGAATGGTGCTATCGATCGCGGTGCCGCACCGATTGTGCAACGCGGGAATTTCATTAAATCGATGCTGGAAAGAAGTAGTTATAAATATGTAAGCGATAAACCGAGGAATATATAGACTGTTGCTTTTATCGGCGTCTACGTTGGCTTATTGTTAGATTAGCTTGGGGCAGAAATATATACTTATTTCTTTATCTCGCAACGGACTTCAGAATAATTCTTTGGCAGAAAGACGCTTACGATATTAATAAAAGCGCGTTAGAATTTCTCCCGAACAAGTTTAATCGATGTGAAACACCTAAAACTTTTTATTAATATAATGATAGTCTTTAGCATTTTTATTGATTAAAGTAATGAGAGAGAACTCCGCTTGCTTCCAAAGGTCAGATTTTTTGCTTACAACATTTTTACTCCGAGCCTCTTTAATCCTGTCGTTGCTTAGTCGCGGGCAGTTTTCCATCTGACGTTGAGTCCGCGATTTATCAGCTGGCGGAGGATTATATATGTAACCGTTCGTATAGCAAATCCGAATCTGTAAATTCAGCCGAAACGTAGATAGATTTTGCCTTTCGCGTATATGCTTCATATGATCAATAAAATGAATTTATTCGATCAACTGAAGTACCGACCGCTTGAGAACTTTATTTATTCGCACAATATGTTTGCTCGTCTCTCATCGTGAGAGGGTTTCTTAGAAATATACCATGTTTATTATTTTATATTAATGGTTTCTCACATTTTATACTGATTCAAAAATGTTTTTTGACATTCTATTTGCTATCTTTTTATGAAACGAAAAATATTAAAAATTTTTATTGAAATTCTAAAATTTTTTCAGAAAATCAAAAAATATTCACGTAATATTACAAAAATATTTTGGATAATAAATTTCGTTCGACTAATAAAAAGACCTTCTATTTATCAAAAAAATCACAATTGAAATACAAGTTTAATTATCATATTGATGTATACACGGTGAGCTATTTATTTCAAAGTACTCGCTTACATGTGTCCAACATGCATTATGTATCGTTCTCGCTGCAGAATATTAGCCACGATTGGAACAGAATACAAACAGAGCCCTCTGTCACCTATGTATCCCTCACATGCCAATTTTCCAACACGAAATCCTATGAATATTTTATGGAGCCGCAAAACCTGTCATTCTTCCGCGCACTTTGTGAACTCTCGTATCAGATCGGCGTTTCTCCTACAATATATGGCAGTTATATGGGTCATAGTTATTACACTTCAGCGTCTATCGACAGTCATTTAATGTTCAAAGTTATTATTCCGTCATTATTTTTGTTAAAATCTCTTTACAGGTAAATCCGCGTGTGTACTGCATATGTTTACTGCATGGCATAATTGTTTATTACAAAAGTTAAGCTAGTTTTACACAGTTAGGTTTAAACATAAATATAGAAGCAAAGTCTTTGCACACGCATTCGATTTATGGACTCGGAGTGAGATTCGGATTTGCCATGAATGATTACATATGTTATTCTTCAGCCAGTAAATCGCAAACCAATTAATAAATATAAATACATAAATAAATATGTATCATAACAATAAATGATATATCTTACAAACTAGCATGCCCCGTCGGGTTTCGCCCCGGAGAACATGTGTATTAAGACATGCAAATAGTTTCGAAAAATTTTTGATACCAAATTTTTGATTTCCAAAAAGATAAGTGTTAACGTATATTTACATGTTACGCCAATAGATTTCCACATTCTCTCTCTCTCTTTTTCTCTCTCTCTTTTTTTGAGATTCTGTCATTTATTTTCCAAAAAATTAGAAAAATTAGAAAAATTAAAAAAACCGGTAACAAAAAACTATACACATAGTAGCATTCCCTGGAAAATTCTACCCTTATTTCATATACTTTTGGTAGAAATTTGATCTATAATTCTTTGAGATTCGGCCAATTATTTCCCGAAAAATTAGAAAAATTAAAAAAACCGGTTTCCAGGAAATTGGTAACAAAAAACTATACACATAGTGGCACTTCCCGGAAAATTCTACCCCTATTTCATATACTTTTGGTAAAAATTCGGTTCAGGGGTTTAGGCTGGGCGTTGATGAGTGAGTGAGTCAGTGAGTCAGTCAGGACATCTTTCTTTATATGTATAGATTACTTGATATACATATTCTACAATATGCACTGCACAATCCTACACGTACATACTTGATCCACATGACGTGCACTCTTTTTAAATTACAAAAACTGGAAAGAAAGAAGCTTTTCCACTGATAACGTTACCATATCTTGTATGCAGGATGCTCCTAAAATAATGAATTAAGCATTACTATGTTTTTCTTTCACCAATCATACTAATAATGAAAGAATATTGCATGAATATAAATCTCTATAATCTAAGTCATTAAAATTGAAAATGGTTTGAAAAGATTTCAGTATTTCGAATAAACTGTCGAAAAAATATTATATACTATTTTATGAGTGCAATGAAATACTATTCATCGTGGATATCAAATAATGATAAGAGATGTGCAATTCTAATAGATCGTAACTTGGAGAAAAAGAGATAGCAGGTGCAGATTTATGTTTAAATGATATTTTTTCGTATTGATACAGTAGCATACAATAAAGTTTAGTAAAACGCTTTAAGAACGCCCTGTATAAGACAAGCATTTTGTACTCGAATAAACTCGATCGAAACTAAAAGTTGAGGCTTCGATGTTTCCGTAAAAGTAAATTGGAGGATTGTTTAAAAAGTACGTGACTCCGTTGTTACTTCATTCCCCGGATTTTCCACGTTTTTTGTTCGCTCCATCGTGCCTCCCTTTAGCTTACCAAGAATTTGATGATGAATCATACGTGTACACGTGTATGTGTACGACTACACACTTTTGATAAAACGCATCACTGTTTATTAGACACTGTATTATTATCACTGATTCGGTGGAGGATAATTAGTGTTTTATTAATTATCGAATATTCGCACATTGTAGCTGAAGTTGCACGAATCGATATTAAATCTAGCTAAATTGTGTTGCGATTAATTCGGATATGTGACAAACGGAATGGAACGAAATCGAATGAGAGAAAGAGAGAGAGAGATTGAGTACCCAATATACCCTGTTTTCTTCTCCTCTCTTTCCCTTTTCTTCCTTCCCTTCTTCTCTCCTTTTCTAAGATAAATATAGAAACTGGAAGTTTTAATTATTTTCTAATTATATCTGCATACAGAACGACGTTGATTATAATACATTATTTTTATTAAATGTAACGTGGAATTTATATCATCGAGGAAACAATGTTACGTCTGAACAAAATTCCTAGGTGCGAATCTCATTTTTTGTGCTTACTTAAGATAATGGGAACTGCGATGAGCTTTTTTTGCGGGAGAAACGGACCTGTTCGCCATTTGTGTCATCGATTATGTGAAAGTAACGGTGTGTATATAGGAAGGTTTCAATAGGTCTCCGAAATTCGATTCCTACAGCACCGCGTGCGATTTCCTGTCGATGTTCCGGCGACCTAATGGAGCGGTAAGCAAGATAGTGATAGAAACGTTTCGGAAATTCGATCAGTTCGGAAAAGGGGAATCACGGTTTTCGTAGGTTCAGCACGACGGTGTGCAAGTCACGAAACTCACGAAATTCACGGCTTGACTTATGAATGCATAAACCTTTATGGAAAGGAAAGGAAGCTGGCTGGAAAGGAAAAGATCGCTCTGGCTGATTGTTTCGAATTTACAACACTCGTTTTATGTAGATTGGATCAAGAAAGAATCACCATTTTTGAAATACATGTAGATCGGTTATGACCTATAGGGAGAGAGAGAGAGAGAGAGGTTTTTTGTTATACAAAATACTTCTAAATTATCGAATGTAAGTACTGTAAACACTTACATACAATTTTCATGTTTTTTAATAAAAGAAATATAATTACTTTTTCTTCACAAACTTATTAAGATGTTAATTATTTTTCAAATATTAAAACGGTGCACGTTAAACGTATTTTTCAGCACAATCGTAATCGTGTAAATAAATGAATAATTACTTTTTAATCTCGCTCGAATGCAGCGATAAATTGGTCAACAAATTAGGCATGTGTAAATAATTACTTTGTAAATGAAGCACTCGTGACGATTTTAATTGAAAGCAGATGTAACTACCAACAATCGATTTTTATCAACAAAGCGATTACCAGACAGGTCTTAATTAGAACTGGCTGACTACGGCCAGTATCTCCACCGTTGCATTTTGGTGACTGTCAATATTTAATTTATCCTATCAATCGCTGACAAGCGGGAAACAGAATGCGACCGCTTGCAGCAAAAAGAGAATTTTTCGAATCGTTTTGTATTGACGTGAAACCTCGCATTTTATTACATTTCTATGACACAGTTGCGTGATCGCAATAAGTAATCTCAAAATTGAGTGTTATAACAAATTTTCAACATTTTTTTTGTTTTACTCCGAGAATTATAAGTGGCAATTAAGCTCTTCAATTGAAGGATTATAATCTAATTGTGGCTTATTATCTGAAATGTTTGAAATTCTGTACATGTAAAGAAGTCTCTCTCAGTCTTCCTCTTTCTCTCTCTTCTGGGAGATAGAATAAGTTGTAATCGTTCAATAAAGGAAGGATTATTACGGTAAAAATCGAGATTAAACGATAACCGAGTTAAGGCCTCTTTCCTGCGTTTATTTGCAGATTGCGCGGTGCAATTCGATCATGGTCGTATGCATTGTGTACGATGAAATGCGTCACCCGTGAATCACAACGGGCGTGAAAAACCTTGCATGCGTGTATCGCGAATTTCCGCCGATCGGAATTTCGTTTGACAAGCGTTATAATTAGGAGCGACACGTTGTACCCGAAAGGAAGGCGTTATGGGAATCGTCGGCTTTCGACGGAGCGTTTAATTGTACCGGTTTGACAAACGAGAGATCCTATCTTTCTCTTTTTCCCATCCTCCCACTGTCTGTCTCTTTCTCTCTGACATGCAAAATTGAAAGCATATATATGTATATATATTGTGGATATATATGTATCTACATTGCAGCGAGAAGTTCAGGTGCAAAAGGGTTAGGTTACGGTCTCGCGGCTTTAACAGATGAGGTACTAATTAGTTTCGAACGCGATTGTGAAGCAGAATATATATATATATATATATATATATATATATATATATATATATATATATATATATCAATTGCAGCTTGTTAGCGCGAGTTTTGGTTTGTTCCGGATACCTGGTTAAAAGTAACGATGGACTCTCCTAAATCCCAATATCTGAGGATTAAACGAAGTGAGCACGGTTTAAAAATAAAAACGTGTTTCCAGCTGTGTATATCGAACGTTGAATTTCATCTATATATGAATATCCACTTTTCTTTTTTCTTCTTAATCCAACTTTTTCAAATCTAACTTGAAGATTAATGTTATATTATTATAATTTCCTAAGTTTTTATGCTGGTATACTTATGAAGATGATAAATGTCTCTGGAAAGTTAAAACATTTTTTTTTTCAAGAAATTTGCGTTTTTTAGCGGCCGGTTAAATCGTAATATTACTTTCCAAAAGAAATATCTCTATCTCTTGCGCACAGAATTTGCAGACATTTACAAAATTGCGTTAGGTATTTTGTACATCGAAAATTTGATATTTACGGATTTGCTTCTATTATTCTTTTGAAATAGGTCCACGGATGCTGTCTTACATTTCCCACTTCCTTTAAATTACATTGCAAGCTGTACCAGTATCGAATCATGTTTTTTCAGGCGTTGATTCAGGCGTTTCTCCGCTTGCTTTCTATTTCTCTTTGCTCAAGCACTCTTTCTGGATGCTGTAGAACTAATTGCATCTATAAAGAGAGCGATCACGTAGCATTTTAGGTACAAAACGAAGCTTTGTGCCCCTTGCTAAAAAGACTTTCATGCTCCATCAAAAGTTTCCTAGCTTAAATTTAGTTATATATTTTAATAAATTTTACATTATCGTTGTTTTGTTGCAGTCAGTTATTTTATAACACGTGATATCTTGCGTGATAAAGCGGATTAATACGATAAAGAACGTAATTTATTTTTATGTTCCTCGTATCCCGTCTAGCTAAATCAGAATAACGACGAAGGGAAAGAAATAACAAATCTCCTTTTACGAATTAATCTCATTAGATCTTTCCGCAATCAGGATTTAATATAAGCTTGCATTGGCATATTTGTTAATGTGAAAGAGCCCACAAAGATGGCATCGCGTAAAGTTTTGGAAAACCGATAGTTAAATTCGTCAAAGTAACTGTGGCCGAATGGATATACGAAATGGTATACACTCTGTGCACATGTATGCCAAGCGAACTTACTCAGTTTTCTCGTTTTACACGGAAAATGTCGGTGATCCATTGAGCCGACACGCGCGTTAAACGAAGCGACGTTTACTCGCGAATAAATTCTAACGACAAAAAAAGCAATAAACAAATGGCCGAGGAAGTGGTGATTCGGTCAGGCGCAAGAATATCGAAAATGTTCTCACCTGAGCAGCCGTTCACTTGACTGTAATTAATTTATTCAATACAAACGAGCTTGCTACTTTCTCTCCCTCTCTCTCTCTCTTTCTTTCTTTCTCTCTCCGGTAGTCGGTTATAATAACGTAACGATAAAAAAAATCAAGCAAATAACGCGTAATATTAAAGAGGCACTTGATACAGAATCGTAAAATATTATGCTAATCAAGACAGGAATGTTTTTTGAAAATATTTAACACCAAGATCCTCTTCCTTATAATACACTCTCCTGGATTTAATTAATCTGAGTTTAATTAAAACTTAAAAAAATACCAAGAAATAACTGCACGAAACATTTCTAAGCGATATCTGAAACGTAAAATTGTAAAATGACGCGCTAATTAAAAAGAAACCATTCTTCTGCACTTAATGGACAGTATTTTCCAAGCTATTATTTCCTCTCGATTTAATTAACTTCAATTTAATAATGAGTAGATCATAGAATCTCTCTTTCGGAAATTATCACGTCGTTCAACTTTGACGGCACGGTAGACGAGTTAATAAGTAATCTACGGCGAACTCTGATGACACGATATTCCGGCAACATCAAACAAAGGGATTGAATGATGGTAAAGCATTTAGCTGCAGATAGTTACAAGAGTTTCGAAGCTCGCGTTTAAGCTTCAGAATATTGTGCTGTTTGCAGACAAATACTCGGTCATTGCCAAGCGTGAAATTATTCCTCGCCTCGAGGAATGCATAAACCGACTCCCCGTTAGTTATTTGCCTCGGTAAAGCTCGTTGCGAATTAGCGCATTACCGTGACATACATCATTCCGAACTGCCCAATTTATCCTGTATATCGCGAGTACGAAAGAAGTAATTAAAGAGTATTTGTGAATTTTATATCTATATACTGTTATTGATAATTTTGCATGGACAATATTCTATTATTTATTTATATTTACATAATAAATATAACCAATAATGGATGGAAAAATCAATATTAAAAGTTAGAAAAAATAATAATAAAAAGAAAATAACTAGTTTTCTTATTAATTTTCAACCTCTAATTAATATAGTGAAATAAAACTACAAATTTTCAGTTGTTTTACTTTATATTATATTACTAAGAATTACTTTATAAAGAATCTTTTGATTAAGTTTTGATTTTATTGAAAATCCTAAAATAACCAGAAATTGGAAAGCTTTTAGAGATTCTAATTGCATTTTCGTGAAGGTAAATTTATTAGAGAGTCCCTTTGAGAATAAAACCCAGCTGCATGTACATGTTCATATAGTTTTCGTATAATTTCTGCAATATAATACTGTATATATTATAAGTTTATTAAGAATCCTATAAAGGTTCATTAAGAGCATCCACATTTTGCGGCGCGCATGTGACATGTTGTTTAACACGTCTCGAGATTCGAGGCGTTTTCCATGTACCAAACGGACATTTAGAATAGAGAGTCCAGGTACAAAGCTATCGATCACACGGTTCACAAAGAAATATTACGCGTCATCGGATCTCCGATGCTCGCATCAAACGAAAATTGCTGGACAAAAATCTTTTATGTTCACTTCTCTCGTTACATCAGCCAGTTTATAAAAATTCTTTCACGCGATAGGCTGCATAGAACGCTTAGACGGTGAATTGAGAGGATCGGATAAGAACCGAATGTGCGATAGTTAAACGCGAGAGAGAGAGAGAGAGAGAGAGAGAGAGAGAGAGAGCAGAAATAGGAAAAAGATATTAGATTGATTAAAATTCGTCAGAAAATCTATAAGTCGAAGATATATATATATACACGTATATCTTCGTGTGATTTTATACATATATTTTACGTTTTTGACGTTTTTTTTAATAAAAGATAGTAAGTAATGCAGAGGTGCTATCTGCGAAAAGGTAATCTATCGATGCGAAGACGTTATAGAGATTAGACTTAGCAATATCGACCACGCGTATTTAGAAGTGGGTCAGTGGGCGCCGCGGGCGAAGAATTCTTTCAAATGCTTTCAAGTGTTAAGAGATATCTGCTGAAATTTAAATACACGCGAACATGATATCAGACGATATTCACATGTACTACGCAACATTTACAACAAATAGCAATTTGCCTTGATAAAACATCGCGAATAACACGTTTCATCAAAATTTTAATTTAAAAAAATATTGTGATGATTCGCTCTGTATGAAGTGTATGTTGCAAAGTTGCAAGCTCATATCACGCAGTATTTATTTCTAACAATAATTTATATAAATATTTATATTTATATTTCAAAAACTTAAAAAGAAAATCTCAAAAAGCTTGAAGTATTTAAGCTGTAATATATCAAATGTCGGTTTAAGTTTCATTTACAAAGATGCAGAGCGGAGGAAAGTGGAGTCATTTTCAGTAGCAATTCTTTTGCGTGTAGCATTTCACTTGCGTGTTAGTAAACTAAATGAGTGTAAGTTAAATGAACGTAATATAAATATGTGTAATTAAACTTAACTGAACTAAATAATGAATGAAATAAAAATATTTCTCGTCGAGCATAGTAAGCAATCTTATTTTTAACTTAATAAGATGTTTCTAATATCGGTATATGTTATTCACAATAATTAATCGATTTCAATAAACAAATAATTAAAACTTATTTTTGTAAATTGTATTAATGACGTGACACAATATATTTAGTAAGTATGTGTGATCTGCGAAAGGATTGAAATAGAAATGATAAAGAGATTAATTGACAAATAGGCAGCTTTCCGCATTGCAACGCATCGATTCTTCCTCTCTCTTTAAATGGCAAGGTATGCTTATCTGATTATCTCGTTCACCATACATCATGTTCCACAGCATTCTCTCGTTGTCGCGCGAATCGTCTCGAGGGCCTGATAATTCTGTGGTTGACAGCCGTTTTCACAACGATTTATTTATAAATACGCTTTGTCGTCGCGAATGCTTCTGCGAGTTACCCGCGAGCTGTATACACGCTCGAATGTCGCACGCGTGCATTTCTGGGTTAACAAAGGTTAGCGCTTGTACTCGTCTCCGTGAGATGTACGCGAATGAAGCGAACGCAGAGGATGCAGATGAAAAAAAACCACATATATATGTTTTTCAACAATTCGGTCGCTTAAAATGCACTCGCTATTGCTTATCCAATATTGAAACTGTCAGACGGAAAATTGTTTATCGTGTTGCATTCAGGGGAATGGGCAATGCCCGAGGACAACGGGCGCATTGTGCTTCCGTTGTCCTGCCAGAATTTAGATGTTGCGACATAATGAAATGAAAGTAATGCAGAATAAACGTAACTTAGGGGAAAAGCAAGACATGAACAAAAGCGTATTGTTTAAACTTTAAATGATAATAACGGGCAGTGATGACGTTGCATCTAACTTAAACTGAAAACATTTAATGATTAAATTGAAAATTAAGTAAATTGAAAATATGCTGAAAGACACTTCGCGATGTACTTTCATTATTTTTTAAAACAATAATACAAAATAATTTAATTTAATTTATGTACAAAAAACACAAATTATTATGCATTTATTGTTTAATTAACTACACTTCTTCGTTACATGATACAATAAAATTTTGGAAATTAATGTGTGTGTGTGTGTTCTATTTCAATTTAAGAATTAAACTGAATTAATATATGATCGATTCAATGGACAATTACTTATTTTCGACAACTCGACAAGCCGTGTATTCTGACTATATTATCTAATTTATTTTATCGTAATAAGTTTTAAAAACAAAAAATGGGTTACATTTAGTAAAATTACTATATTTTTCAATATTATATCTTAGTACATCGCGTTTAATTCTTTTTTGATTGTTGTCACCAATTTTTTACTGTTAATTTTTACGGTATGTAAACTGCTCTTCATCTTGAATATTCTTTTGAGCAACGCTTGACTATCACGGTAGATATACATCGAGATATACATCTAAAAAGAGCGCATAAAAATTTTGCTATTGACGTTTGAATTAGATCGGAAGAGTCGCATAAAATTTCGCCCGATAATACGATTTCAATGTAGCGAAATCTAACGAGGGCGTGGGAGCGTTCTTATTCAAGTCCCAAAGATGAAATTCCGTTTGCATTCGCATCGTTGTAGCACCGTTACAAGAGAGAGATTGAGATGTAGTGCGTCATACAACTGATACAACGACTAAGTTCCGCGTTGTCTCGTTTATTTGGTGAAAATCAACACACGGGCAGATCCACACGCGAAATTGTAAGTTCAAGCAGAAATATAAATGTTGACACTCTTAATTGCAACTGAAGACAACGGCAAGTACATTAATTGTTAGAAATTGTCATACTAAGTTCCGTGAAAATATGTAGCGTAATTTCATCTTACTAACAGAGTAATATATTTAGTTACTACGTTAATTTATTACGTATGTCAAGGTATCCACGAACTGTTAAAAGAAACGTAGCAAAAAATTCAGCCTTCTTTAAAAGGCTGTATACAAATGCGCATCCTTGTGTAGAGTTAATTTCATTTTACTTTAATATAATATTAATCGTCTACTGTAGGCAAGTATATTTAACGACTTTTAATACACACGTATTAAATTCAACTTGAATTTTTAAAGGAATAATTTTACCCGAGAAAAATGTTCTTATAATATTTTATCGCGTTCTTCTTTCTTCACTTCTACCGAATCATCGCTGGGAAGAGTCTCGTAGATAGCATCTTCCATCGCGCCATTATCAAAGTAAGTCCCTCGAAAAATAACTTTGACTTAACGTATTAAGAGCCCTAGTTCAGGTGCCAAAGCTTTGACCTTTCCTTTCTGTGCGAGGTATAATCGTAGAAATAGCGCATGAATAGAATTAGGACTTTGCTACGTGCTACCGTTTTTTCTTCCCGCCGCAAGATTTATTGCGATAGTTTTTCCATCGATGCGGATACCTCTATGTTAACCGCGAAATTTCCTCCAGTCACGAAACGCGGAGATATTATCGTTCCCCGAGGAAGAACTTGCTTCGCGTAAAACAGTTTGCAGGAAAAAAAAGAAATTAAAGTAAAGTTGCGACAACGAAAAGTTGCTGCGAAACTTTCACATTTTACTTTGCGCGTTCCATATGCAAAATCTGTAATCATTTGGAACGGTTGTTCCACACGCGCACATTGTTTAATTAATAATTAAAATAATGAAACGTCATATTTCAGCGACAAAGTTATTTTTTGCTGCGTTTAGCTTCGGATTCTCCAGTTTTATCGAAAATTTATTACAAGTGACATAAAGGAAGTCATTATGCGTCGGTTTTAATTAAGAGCTTCGTAAGTGTGAGTTAAAGGAAATGTAGGTACGACATAAAATGCAAACGGGACGAAACACAGTCTTAATCAGACACTTTGAAGGCAAGTGTGTCGACAATTGTAAAGTAAATTAAATCGATGTAAATTTATGTTTATGTAAAGTTATATGTTAAGTTTTATAATATAGGAATCGTATCATTGCGATAATTTAAGAACATATAATTATTAATTTTAGAAACAATCGACATACATAACACGAATCACTCTTCATTACTTTCGACTTTCTTTTGTTAGACGCGGTTCTCTTTCTAACTATATAACCTTGTGCATTGTTCTCAAACGATAACGGTATATATTTCACACACCCGTCTCCAGAATTAGTCTTATCGAGAGGTACGCACGCGTCCTTTGTGAATACCGGCACCAGACCCGTTGATCATGCAATTTTTCTTATTCCTGCACCTTTCTATTTTACGCGTTGTCGTTACTCGCGTCGTCGGAACAGGCGCTTCCTCCATCGCGGCGCCATCGCTTCGACGATTTGTTACGCGAGCGTCACCGAGCTCCTCTTTATCAAGCTCGGCGCTTGGAAAGAAGGACACTCTTCCGTACCATTTCTTCCGTATTAATTGGTGGAAAGGGGAGCTTAATAAAGCGAAACACGGGGGCGTCAGGCGTTTGCCGGTGCTGGCCTGCTCCGCCTCCGTTCTTTTTCTCCATCTTTCTTGACTCGAGTTTAATGATAGCCAAATATACTTTATAGGCTATTCTCGATATTAATAATCCCAGAACCGCTGTATACGTTTGAAATTTTTATTATCGCGGAATAATAGTAAATAGTATAAAGAAACACGTTCACATAATCTATATATCTTGATATATTTGTACAAAGGGTTTGGTTATAATAACCAAGGCTTGGTGAAATAGCTTCAATTAAAGGGTTTAGTGATTATGACAAAATATTTGGTTAATGTTAACCAAATTTGTTAACATTAACCAAATTATTTCGTCATAATCACTAAACCCTTTAGTTGAAGCTATTTCACCAAGCCTTGGTTATTATAACTAAAACCTTTTTTCGGTGCATATAGAAAACATTTTTTTTTTGCAATCTGTGAATGCTGGTGTTGTGAGAATACTGTTTAATCCAGAACAAGAAATATATTCTACTTTACTCTGCTCTCTCTCTTTTTCTCTATTTGCTTCTTTATGACTGAAGTTCTACAAAGAAGTTTACTACAATTCCGTAAGTTTCTTATTGGGGCAATTTCGTGGCGCCGCGTCTGCTTGCCCGATTTATACTCGCCACTTTAACAACCCGGAAAAGGAGTATCGCTCGTATTCTTCGACCGCGTTGCTTCCGGGACTCGTGAAACTATTTGTCGATATGTCGCGAAGCATCGACCATTCTTTTCGAATGTATCGTGACTCTCGAAAACGGGTTCTTGTACTGCAAGACGCGGTCACCTATGTCTGGCCGGTCCTGATCCTGCTTGTTTCGCGTCGTTGAGAGCCGAGCACGTCGAGAACCGAGAACGTCGTTCAAAACAATTTGTCAGGATTTATCGCGACACGATTGAAACGATAATTAATGGATTGAACTATATAACTCGGGAGGGAGAGACGGAGTGTCTCTTCAGATTGCTAAAAATTATACACGCCGGTTGGTGAAATATTTTATTTTTTGTTCGAAATGGATATTAACACAGTTCATCATCTGTTAAATTTACGATTCTTTAATTCGTGACAAGTGAATAACATGTATTGTGATTAGAGTGTTTATAAACGGAAGGAGTATTGCTTCTCGGCGGACATAAAATAACTGTCTATCTGCCGTCGAGATAGAGACGTATCCGACACACGACATTACATTACACTGGGAAATAGAGGAAATATCGGTCGCATAAACGAAGATGGACACATATAGATGAAATAGAGAAATCACGTTTTGCATGACGCTAAATGTGATATCATTTTCGATTATATTTTTCAACATTGTTCGTAAACAATTTTGCTCCAAATAAAAACTGAATTATCGAATTTATTCATAAATTAAATGTTTTATCTGTAGAAAAAATTGAGAAACTTGAGTTGTCAAAATTTAAAGATTTTAAATTGTATTAATCTTTGCCTTTTTTTAATTCGCTCCAATTTATCACGTACGTCTTACTATATTTTTTAAATCGTATAAAAAATAAATTGATTATATAATACATAGATATACAATCAATTACAAAATATTATATACTCCCAATCATCGTACAATACGTTAACACGCACACGCACACTCGCAGAGCGTATTCTAAAAGTTAGTTGAAGTACAGAATCTTAAAATATCTAAAAATAGATCACAATTATAGTATTTACACATAAGAAATTGGACAAAATTAGCTGAATAATGAAAATCAGTATTACCTATACTGTAAAAATCAATAATGGACACATCGGTATACGTAGTTTTAAATGCAAATCTTGTGTGATTTCACGAGATAATTTTTACCGCTTATAACTCGAAAGTTTCATGACCAAGGTATTTTTATCTTTCGATTTTCAACTCGAATTGATTTCCAGAACACATCAATTCAAGTATTATATGTGTGATTGTTGCGGAATATCTTACATTATACCATTCGATTAATGTGTCATTATTTGATATAAGAACGCTCTGAATTGTAATGATATAATGTGACATAAGTGTCAAATTATAATATATATACCAATGTTTATAAACTTCGATCAGTTACTTCAGTTGTAGTAATGCTAAAAATGCAGTATGATTGATGACGCTTAGCGAGAGAGATGACATGAGGTCCGAATAGACCCTTCGCATTTCAGCATTGCTGACGGGATGAATTTTTCATGTGTTCTTTATATATGCCTTTATAAATTTTAATTTCGACATATACATATATTATGTATCTAGTTATTACATTGCCAACAATATAATAACTAGATGCTACAACTCGTCAAGTTTCAAGGTATCAAAATTATTATATATGACACATTAATTAAGAAAAATTAGAAAATCTAATTTTAATAGAAAACATTTAATATTAACATTTAATATTACAAGTCACCGTATTGTTATACGTGTTCTGGAATTAAACATTTACATTAATCTCCCAACCTGTCCATTTCAAGGCAATGAAATTATGAGATGTGTTTGTCATATTCACAAATCTGTTACCTTAGATTAAATTAAAAGATAAATTAATCCTCACTAATACGATACAACAGCAGCAGCAGTAGCTCTGTTTCGTCATCGCTGAATGCCTCCCAAGTCTGCTCCTATTGTTAGTTTTTTCTCGTTCACACAAACCAACACTCATGAAAGAGTGGTTAAATACATATATTCACGCGCATATTAATCACTCGTTGTCGAAATATTTAATATTTTATAATAAAGTATAATTCGATGCCTTGCGTTTCGAATTATTTCCGATAAGTGGATTATTATCGTATATTAAATCTCTCACATACACTTGTTTAAAGAAGAAGATTTATTCATACATCGATCGAAAATGTATATTTGCATATGAAATTAATAATGTACGGCATTTCCGATGTTAATCGTGCATAATGTTCAATCTTATACGGAATACGCGAATTAATAATTATTATCAAGAAACAATCGATGTATTACACAAAGATTTTCATACTTGAATTATTCGTTCATTACAATGCATTCTCAATTCGGAAATGGTAATAACTGATTATAGTATTTAAATTGGCGAACATTTTAAAGCGACAAGAGATATCGAAACCAAGTATTAAAGAAATACATATCGGTGTGGTTCATATATTTTCTCTTGTAATGTTATCTGTAATTTTGCGACGGTTTACTTGACTACGAAAGGGGAAGAGAGCGAAGCCCGGCATGTGTAAATGCAAATACCCATGTAACTTAAGTCGCATTAAAGGGCCAAGCTGTGAATAGTGGTACAAGAGATTTGCTCACGCGAGTCTCACTCGCATCGGACAAGGCGACTCCTCGTTTCTCGTAATTTCCCTTTGGTTGGACGTAGTAGTTAGACAAGCGTGACTAACGGCTAGTAGCAGAAATACGATTTAGAATGCCGTGTGGAGATCGTGACACATCTATATTATGAATCGTATCTTTCCGAGAGCGACGTGAAATTTCGGTAAACAAGTCTTACAGGTTTGTAATGTCTATATATAATATGGCTCAATTTCGAAATTATCTTTTATCAGAAGATCTATTTTATATGAAACATTATAACATTTTAAAAACTGAAAGCTTTAAATTATTTTGAAATATCATAATAATACAAATAAATAAAATTTTATATTTAATTTTCAACTTATTGTTAGTTATATTTGAATTTTGTGACATTACGAATTTTATAACAATTATTAGAAAATATTGTAAAATTTTTATTTTGAGATTGCATACATCTTGCAATTACTCAGCATTTTTTACGTATATTGATAAAGAATCTTATCTTAACGAAATGTTGGATGCAATAAAGATTTATCAGGACAAAAATCTTTGATCAATCCTTTATATATTGATACAGATTTTGTTTTTTGTACGAATTGTTTATCGCTGCAATTCTTTATTGATTGTTAAATAGATTAAAAAATTCAATTTCTTAAGCAAGAGAAAAAGAAATATTGCGTTACGCTTTATTGGTACGCTGCAATATCGAGCGCTTCGATCCTCTTAAAATAATCAATTCAATTATTGTAAAGTCATTATTCTATTAGGACTTGTTTTTATACGTTCAATAGCTTACGCTCGACCGTGCCCTTTACCAAGATGCTGTTTTTCTCCCTTTTTCTCTCGAACGTATTTTCCGAGCCGGCTTTTCCTGCGGCATTCCTTAAGTGAGAACGATTTACTATCGCTTAAGTTATTTTAATTGAAAGCCATAGCAAGTGATAGGCTACAGTTCTATATAACGTGATTCGTGACGGATGCGGAAGCTGGTCGAGTGAACTGATCAATTCTGATTCGATCAATTGTGACCGACAGTAACGAGCTCGTTAATTAGAGCGTCGTCTATTTGATTTTTCTGATGTTGTTTTTCCACAGATATCCTCGCAACAACTCGCTCGTATATTGATGTTCGTATATCAATATTATAATTGCGAGGTTTGCCTATTCGTTCGTTGTGTCTATCGAGTGTTCTGTACAAAATGATGTTATTAAGCTTGGCACCGTTTTTTATATGCCTTATATACTATTATATATTATATATATATATATATATATATATATATATATATTTATATATTTATATATTTATATATTTATATATGTATTTATATATTTATATATATTTATATATTTATATAAAATATTATATGCAAAAATATTAGCAGACATTATATATTAGAAAACAAAAATTTTCTTTGATATTGTATATGTGTTTACGTATATATTTTAGAGAATTTGAGGATAATTTTTTAGAAATAGTTTTTCGTAAATAAGAAGAAAGAATATAATGTATCACAAGTAACTTCTCAACTTATAAAATCTGTTTTTTTACGTTTATGAACTTGTAAACGACTTGTAAACGAAATACTGTGATCAGTTACAACAAAAATTCGATAAAAACGATAAAAAAATCACGGAACAGAATTTAATACTATAATATATGGGAGTTTTTTTCATTCTACAACTTCATATTCTTCACGGTCCGTTTTACAGTTCACTTTTTTACTGCCGTAAGTTTCTTGCTTTGCGAGAAGTCTGCTCTGTCTTAAGACAAGCGAATCAATCTTGTAATGTGTCGAAATGGCTGCGTAAAAACTTTCAAGCTGCTTTGATCAATCATTATATTCCCCGTCCCCGGTATCACGATTTTCTAGGTTCAGAGGTCCCTGCTCGTCGATTCGATCTCTTGTTCGCTACCTGCTTAAAGTTAATTTAATTTATCTTGGAGTTTGTCAGTAATTTATATTTGACGGATGGCGAAATTTAGGGTAGAACTTCACAATCTTAGGGGGATTAAATATGGAGAAACGATCAATGGATGAATAGATAGTACGCATATGGAACTCTCGACTGTGCTTCATTCATTATATATAGGGGTTAAAAAGTATCGTGTTTTCGTAGAATTAGAATTTTACAAAGCATATAAGTTCGATATTCCATTTATCTTTTATCGGGTTATATTTATAGGCATAAATTTTACGGTGTTTGATCGAAAAGGATTAATATTTGGTGGCCAACGAGACGATAATTAATTCGTAGATAAAATTTATGTGTTATTCAATAATATATTAATATATATATAATGTTTATATATAATATATTTAATATATTTAATATATATATTTTTTTAATAATAATATTAAAACTTTAAGCGTATATGATATACTAATATATATTTTTGACAATTGTCAAATGTTTACTGAATTTTCTCTTTAAAAATATCGAATGGTAAATTGTAATCTATCTAAAATCTTGATCTTAATTAAATATAGAGACTTAGGTGCTTTTAACAGACTAGTCCATCAAATTCGTAGAATTCTCTCTAAGTTGAAAGGTCACGCTCGAATGATGTACTGGACTGTGCGAAAAATAAATCCGCGCGGAAAATTCCCGGAATTTGGAATCCGCAAAGCGCACTCGACTACACACACTGTCACCCTGTGACACGTTATTGTGGAATCGGATGGAATTAATCACATCCATTCCGCCCAATTAGCAACAATATGGTTAACACGCAGTTACATATATCATCGATCACTTAAATATTCTATTTATCTTTCTTCAAGCGTATTTTATTTATAACTTAAATCGTAGGACACTCTTATAAAACTAAATTAAGATAATTCAAGTTAAGAATTGATCTCATTGTCAGTTTTAAGACGTCGTTTAATGCACAGATAATAATGCAACACTCAAGCACATGATTGCGAATCGTGCGCAATAAGTGGAAAGGTTCCATGTACGATCGCGCGTTTGTGAGTGACGCGGAAGAAATAATGATTGCGCTGACCATTGTCGAATTGGGCAGACATCCGGCCGTTCGTTTCACATCGATTCACGTCACAGATCCGCTTTCAAGCGACGCGAGGTACCTTTAGCGCGCGGTAGAATTTATATAAAAAGAGCAATTCCATTATTTTCTCGCGCGTTTAACGAGATTCCCCGGAGCGATGCAGCTCCATTATAGCTTGCGAATGTATATCCCTCTATCCAGGAAGCTTCATCACTCTGTCAAAGCGCTTTGCATCCCTATCCCAAAAGTGGCGTTATGTTGTATTAACGCAGCATTGTGTCAACGTATCTCGCGAAAACAGCTCGCATTTAAGTTAAATCAATTTATCGACATAACAGCTCCATCTCTTTTCGTATTCGGTATTTATAAACTATACTTTCCCGTACAGCAGCAACGTATTAATTTTGGTAAAGTTGCAAGTTTAATAAAATAAATGTTATAGAATTTTGTATTTTACGTATTATACAAATTATGGTAAATTACATTAGAGAATCAGCAGAACATTCACAAATAAGAAAGCAAAATATTTATGGCAAGTTATAATAAATACTAAATGAATGTAAATTATTATCATTTTAAATACTTTTAATTTTATAAAATATAATACCTTTTAAAAACCGAAAGCCATTCTGGATTGCAAATAAAAAATTAATATTCATAATAATTTGTTATTATATAAAAACACGAGAGAATATTTTAAACATTTTTATGTATTTTGTTATTTAATTGTTCAATAAACTCAGGGATGGGTAATTCGCATACCGCATACCATTAGAAAAATATGTGTGCTGACGGCTGCAAAGCTTGTATCGCGTATAAATGTTTTAAATGTTGTGTAAACACAACATAATGTGATTTATAAGGACTTTTAACTATGTCGCAATTGGAGAATGTATGCCAGTTTTTACCCCGGTATTGCGAGCACTATTTATCTCTTCCTAGCGTAAACGGTATTTATTTCCTACACGAAATATATGCGCATCACGCGGTATTGTTTCGCGCGCTTCAACGATTTATCACAAACATGACGCGACAATAAATTATTATGTCACTTCCATAGAACACATCAAATTGTCTCTATATGTATATATAATTTTAATTAATGATAATTCTTGTATTTTTCCTACAACAAAGGAATCTTTACACTATAAGATAGTGAATTATACTCAATCTATTTCTGTAAGATTCCTTTTCTAGAAAAGAGAGGGAAACCATAAAGCTTAATTTTTTTAGATTTTACATATATTAATTACTATATTTTGATGTGTATTCTTAACCAATTTAGTATGCAATTAACAATTTATTGGTTTTTAAAGTCAAATAGATTGGTTTTAAAAATTAATATTATTTAAAGCCAAGGCATAATCTAAAACAGGTAGAATAATCTTGAATAGTTTATACACAAAAAATTATCACCATTAAAATAACTAATTTTTCTTGGAATGTTCAACATTAAATTAAGAAAAGAGTTATTTAATATTTTTTGCACGTTTATTAAAAAATTTCAAAAATTTGCCGCTCTTTGAAAGGGCTTTAAAACAGATATCTGTTTTACAATAAATATTGATTTAATTTAGATAGTCAATAAATTTGATTGAAACTTGATGCAGCGTTAGCACGCGAATTCTTCGTACCATCAAGCTCTTTTCGATAGAAACAATGGAATGTTCGCTTGGCAGTCTTTCATAACTCTCACTTTATTCCGGAAGCACTCTCCCGAAAAGCACGCGATTCTACAAAGACAAGTCTTATCTATCACAACGCTTCATCCATCCCGGCATATTTTTATGTCAAGGGAATACACGAGCGTAGTCGCATTGTTTCTGACGAGAAAATCAGAACACGAAAAGTTGAAATTGAGCTAAGGGTGTCATTTCAAGTCATGTATATATACATCTTTCAAAAGCGTCGCTATTATTAATGGTCTTTTGTTTCTGATTTATATTTTTCATCTCTCTCACTCATTGTTCATTTTCATATCAGTAACATTTTAATCTTACAGTTTTATTTATTAAAGAAGCGTCACATATAAAAATGTCATGTATCGAATTCTGCTTTCTTCAAAGTTTATAGTTTTTGAATTATAAAAAAAAAAAAAGTTAATTTTTATTACGGGCTGAATACAAGAGATAAATAAGCAAGGGCGGCGCGACTCACTGTCAGACGTGTAAATTCATAACAACGTTATATGAATATATTTAATATGAATTTTATTGATTGAATTAATTACACATCATCTACTGAAATTCTTAGCAAGAATCTGTGAAATTCCATCACAGAGAGTTAAGTTATCTCAAATATGACTTTTATCACTGACATTCTCATATCTCCGCGACGAGAAAAATGCTCCAAGTTACAAGATGAAATTAAGTTTTCGCACATATATGCTCTATATATGCTCTCCGTGTCGGACGGAGGCGGCAAAGAAGAGCGATGACGCGCCGTCGCCGTCGCTTTGATAATTCGTCGAGCGAGCCGAAGGGCCGAAGCACGGCAACTTTCCCAATAAATGAGCTTTGAGATCTTTCGGGTGCGATGACAAGGGGACGGCTGACAAAAAGAGGGTTCTGCGACAGAAGGACACAACGCGGTGACGAAACTCCGTTTACGATGGCGAACTCTTCGCCCGACGTAGAAATAGATAGGCAGCCCGGGTTCGGTCGCACGTGGTTGTCGCGCCTTTGATCGTTTCACGCAAGATCGGTCCTTGTTACCGACACACGTATTGAATGTGCAGGCCTGCCGGCGAACATACATGGGCCATGGAACCCGGTCAGACATGGCATATGTGACGTCATAAGCAGCTGCAACCTATTCTCCAAAAGTTCGTCAGCACGCGACAGAGAACGAGATATTCTGGAAGAGTTGCAAAGATGCAATTTATTTAATATGTCTCTTTATAATGTTGTCGATTTTAACATATTTTCGTATATTTTTATAAAGAAAAGCAAGTTGACGTGAAGTTTCTAGATATCGATTATTTGAAGATTAATGGCGTAGTGCAGTAAGTTACGATAGAAAATCAATATAATTCTACATAAAAATATAGCATTATATATTTTTCTACTTTCTTGAATAAAAGCTATTTAGGAAGATACTAATAAACGCTTTTATCATCCACTAAAAGTTAAATATCAAAATTACTTATGCTTCAAATATATCAGAATGTTATCAGTTAAGTGGAGCATTTACCAAATTACTCTTTACTCTAAAACATGACGTTAATTAAAAGTTCTGATTAACAATTTCTGTTTATTAATTACTAAAATCAGTTATTCTGCACTATGCTATTTTTCAATAACGCACTTCATTAAAAGTTAAAATAAAGAAAAGTCGTTTGCCGCTTATGACGTCGTAGTAAACACCGAAGATTTAGATGTGTGCATAGACAGAAATGAGTTTTTTACGATATTAAAAATAATAATATTACATAGCGTTAAAATACATTCAAATTCGATTCTATAGATTTCCGATTCTAGATATTTCCGGATAGTTCATTAATATTGAAAAATATATCATGATTTTGTCGGGTGTTGTTTTATCGAATTCTCCGTAGCCGAACGATCGTTTAATTAGGACTGGCTAATTATTAGCAGTGACGTTCGACGAATAATGTTGACTATACAGAAGCAATATTCCAGAGCGTTATATATAGCTGCTTCAAATTAATTGCACAACAATTACTAATAATATGTCATATTGCGCGTAGTTAGGCACTACATAAAATATTGTGAGAAAACTTCAGTATTATTATTAGATTCCCTTTCCCTACTTCTCTTTCTGACGCTTTTGATTAACACCTATTAATAAAACATTACAATTAAACTCACTATTTACTTAATTTGTAAAAAAATATTAATGGTCCTATAAAAGTATATTTCAATAATGCTAAAGTTCTTTCTTTAATCACGTATTTGACTGATTTGTTAACTAATCTACTTATCAATCAGACTGTCTTTATTATGTATATCAAATATAATTAATTAAAAGAGTTCATTAACATAATTTTTGAAAATTATCATAAAATAAATATGGATAATGCATGATGCAGTAGTATAAATAACTGTTGTCTCTTTAATTTAAAAATAATTGAATATATAAAATTATTTTAATAACATAAAGAAATGGCGCAAATTGCGTGAAAACAATAGAATATTAATAACAACGTATCTTTTTTTTTTATTAATATTACAATAAAGAGAATTTTTAATGACTTTATATTTTATGTAGTCGCATAGTTTACCAGAAATTTGGCATCTCACAGGGACTCTTACAGATTTACCAATAAGAAGGTCACACGGTGTTACGCGGTAGGCGTGATAAAAAATAAGGTTTATAAAGCTGCGTTTTCACTGGAACAACAACGAGCAATTTTTTGCTGCTAAATATTTCAAAATAATCCGACATATGTCAACTCATGGCAACATTTTCTCTATACGTTGAAGCAACATAATCACAGGAACATTTGGATTTTGAATTTTGGGCAACATTTTTGGATAATGTAACCATATCCGCGACTGTGTCCATGGCAACTGAATGTCCACATTGAAGGAACATTTGTTCCTGTTGCGACTTGTTGACGTGTGTTATTATTATAGTTTTTTCCTTTCATCTTTACCGCTTCGAAAAAAAACACGCCACAAACGGCAACATTTGTCGCAGGCAACAGAAATATTGAGGCACTTCAAGAAACTTCCGGCAACAACCAGCAACTTTTTTAAGAAACATGCGGAACATTAACAAAAAGTTCTTTCAATGGAGACGCAGCTTTAACGTAATGTAACATTAATGTTACACAATTTGGAAACAATGACACTGCGCAGAGAACTCGGTGGTCGGACAATAATGAGGCAGCTAAATCCTGCCGTTGTGACGTTTCGTCGTCGGAAGGCGACAGCATCCCTCGTCAGGTCAGGAGATAGTTCCCAATTTTTCTTTCCGCGTGGCAGAAAGGGTAGATCCACGGGGACGGATGTTAAGTTTTACTTGACAGTTTCGAAATTTACGAGTCTTACGATATGTCCGCTCACTTCGCGCATTCGTCCTCCGAGGGTGAGCGGGAGGAAGAGGATTTGAATAACGACACAGATATCCTCCCTATATAAGCTCTCTTTAGTGAGTCGTTACGGTGGTTTTCTCTCGTTCTGTCCCTATTATTATATCTCTTTGTCAGAATCTCTCTCTCGTTGTTTTTTTTTCGAAAAATCGCATAAAATCAAGATCCTTCGATGGTATCAACCTTGATTTCTCATTTTTGCTCGTCCTTCAAATATCGCTGATGCTTCACCAACAATAAGTCTTTCCTCGTGTCTTCCGTTTGGACACTCTGAGTATTCTCGATCTCGATCGTTAATACATCCTATTTTAGTATTAATAACCGCGGATAATTATCGACCTTTTATAAGGATTGACGAGGATTGATATACAAGACGTTATGCGATGTTCTCGCAAATTTCCGTTACAAGCTTGCGCAATTTAGAGTCAATTAACATTGCCTTGCTTAAAAAAATAGTTTATTCAATTAAAATTTAAAATTACTGCGCTACGTTTCTCTTGGATATATACACAGGTTATTCGCGGAATTTTAATGAATATCTTTCTCCGATATCGTTCTTTAATTGTATAACCGCTAATGGTAACTATTAATAAAAGAGCATTAAAACCATTTCGCAGAAAGTGAATTTCGAGTTTAATTAAAAATGAATGAAAAGAGCCGTCATATTAGCAAATCGGTTTTGACTTAACTATACATGCTCTGATTTCTACGTGTTGCTGGTATATCGTTAGCAATCTAAGGCCTTCTATTCACGATTAACCCACTTTCTTAGATACTCACGCGAGAGATGCCCTTCTCGTGTTATTTTTTTTTCACACAAACGCACCCGTTGACTGACAAGGGAGTAGGCGAAAGTAGGGAGCACATCGAATCTCCTATATTGTATTATAGAACGAATGGTGACTGATGGGGTGCGACGTGGAATGCGTGCGCGTTTTCACGTGGAACCGCGTCAATCTCTCCCCCGAAAACGCGGCAGAGTAACAAGACGGATATACGTCCGAAAACACGGGGAGTGAATAAAACCGCCACCTTTTATCCCCTCGTATCTTCCGTCAGACAGTGATGTGAAAAAATGTTGATAAGGAAACTATTGATCGCGCGACACATCGTTATTTTTCGACGGTTATTTACATCGGTTATACATTAATTCCGTCATTTCGGCTAATGATTTACTCGAAACGAGACAGCGAGTGATCGACGATCGTCATGAACGTGAGATGTTTCCCTTAAAATTATCGGTAAACAGCAGTGCGATAAGAAATAATCTTGTAGTATTTTAAAATTGTTCTTTTTTTCTAGCGGGATTTAATAATGTGATGACGTTAATAACGAGCGATCTCGAGTACTCCTTATTAAAAAATATGTAAGATATAAATATCGAAGATAGAAATTGTAACTCAAGAGTATATTTGGAACTGACATTTATTTATTATATCTTCTTTTATATATATATTTTTTTAAGTGTGATCTATATCACGTTATTGGATTAATTATTCTCGATGACTTTTTACGGCGGATTCAGTTATAAATTATAAATCAACCAGAATGCGCAAATGTCAAGACATTGCTCTTCATCCGGAAGAAAAACCGAACAAATAACAGCTAGAGGTGAAAGGTTCATTCACAGATTCCATCTTATCATGCTCGGTTGATACTCAACGCTTTATTGTGTTGTATTCGTTGAACTCTCCCCTTTATTAATCGAATAAATTCATCCGTATATAATAACAAGCGCGAAATGTCTGAAGCACATCTGTAGCGGTGCTTTAATGGATCGTATCAGGTCCATATAACTTCATGAATATTTATTTCGAACATCATGAGCAGTGCCTGACATTAACGGCGTGTCAGAATCAATGAAATATCAAAGGTTATTGAGAGCGAAAGTGTAATACGTCAATGACGAAAAAAAGAATAACCGTACTCTGTCTCCTATTAAAATCCCTCCAAAATACGTGCGAATTTGTGAACCGATCTGACAATACTTTGCGATTGCATTCCGATCCGGGAACGCGACGGGGTCCGGGGCAGTAAAATCAGAGCGATTTTCGTGTTTTCCTCTGGATATTCGATTGAATGCTCGCGCGCTCGTTTGGGAACGGACTGACTGACGCGGTACAATTTCCGATGCAATTTCGTTTCCTCCTTTGTTTAATACGCCGCGTATACACACACGCTTTGTCGCGTCGCTAAGGTAACCTGGATCGAGCGAGATTACACTATCGCCCCGTTCGCAGCATGCCTGGAACATGCTGCTTCGGCTTTTCGTCACGTGCGTGTACAGAAAGCCTCGATAGTCGTTTCCACGAATGCTGTAAATGCTGGAGAATAACGTGGCGGTAGGGAAGAGGAGAGAGAGAGAGAGAGAGAGAGAGAGAGAGAGAGAGAGAGAGAGAGAGAGAGAGAGAGAGAGAGAAAGAGATTGTCAGCACGTACACGTAGCGAAATGTGCAGTATGTGCACGAGTGTCTTTTACATTTTTACAGAAGAACTCGGCGCGTTCTGTCTCTCTCTCTCTCTCTTACTGATGATTTTCTCGTTTCCTTTCGCTTCTTCGACGCTGCGACGGAAATTACGGCTGGTGCCAAGTATTCGCGGACGCGTACAGCCATTGTTACGAAACCATTACCTTTTTTTTCGTTGCTCTTTTCGAGCATCAGCTGGGGACTCACTGATGCGTAATTCAAGTTGAGGTAGAAGAATACGTTGCATGGTTAAAGAAAATCTGTCTGGTGACGCGGGGGTTCTGTCAAGAAAGACCGCCTCAAATTGTCAAACGCGTAACACTTCGAGAGTCGATAAAATATCGTATAAAATATCGGGCTATAATTTTTTAAATTAAAGGCATAACTAGTGGTAGAATGCATTTTAAAAAAATCAATATTTTGCATGAATAGAGTTTGTAATTTTCTGTATCATTTATCGCGTCAGAGAGATGTATACTTCCGCGCGATGCCCAGCACAAGATTCAAGGTATTCAAAGGCTTGCTTTAAACATTTCTCTCTCTCTCTTCTCGTTAGCCACATGCGATGGTCAGCGAATGACGCGCTAAATGAGATCGCCATCCGCTTATGTACCTCTTGCTCGACATGCACACGCAAAAGACAGCTCCGCTTTAAGAAGAGAGGGAGGCTCGGTTGTCTCTTACCCGTTTACCTCGCCTCCCTCTGGAAACGTGCAATTCCGTCACCGGTGGATACCACGTTGCGAGTTTATTACGTTTCACAGATCTCTCTCTTTCCACGAGAGAGAGAAAAGCTCGAAGGTAGCCGCCTCGAGTTTCCCCGCGCCGCGCCGTGTTAATCCGTCGCTACACGTTATCCGTAATACTACACCGAGCGAGATTGGGGCTGTTGGTTTGGGGATTGTTACAGTTTACAAGATTCTTTCCCAACGACTTAAATGTAGCGACATATATTGCAAGATTAGCTCTTAAAATTTCTTTAGAAGCACTTCGTTTTATTAATTTATTAAACATATTATATTTTCGGGGGGTAATAACTATTCCGGAAACTACATAATGATTTGTCAAAGTAATCTTTTACATTTTCTTATTTCATTAAATACGAACACTATTATATGAGAATTATGAATTTTATTGTTCTCGCGCTAATTTCACAGCGTGCACGGCGATAAACCTACAACGAAATCGCCGATGTCCCGACAAAGGCGAGGGTGCTTCTGTACCTCGCGAGGTGCTCCTCTAACCTCGCGATGTGCTCCTCTAACCTCGCGATGTGCTCCTTTAACCTCGCGAGGCGCTCCTCTAACCTCGCGTGGCGCTCCTCTACCTCGCGAAACACAAAATGTAGCGACATATATTGCAAGATTAGCTCTTAAAATTTCTTTAGAAGCACTTCGTTTTATTAATTTATTAAACATATTATATTTTTGGGGTAATAATTATTCTGGAAACCATATAATGATTTGTCAAAGTAATCTTTTGCATTCTCTTATTTCATTAAATACGAACACTATTATATGAGAATTATGAATTTTATTGTTCTCGCGCTAATTTCACAGCGTGCACGGCGATAAACCTACAAGAGACCGTAAAATTATACATACGCATAAAAAATTAATAACAATTAAGGGAAACCGCGGATTGTCCCAAATACTTGCTGAATCGTTTTGTTGTCACAGGGACGTGATCCCCTAAAAATTTGGAGAGAATCGTTCTTTGCGATCGGTCGCCGCTGAATAATTTATCAATAAAAAATTAATAACAATTAAGGAGAACCGCGGATTGTTCCAAATACTTGCTGAATCGTTTTGTTGTTACAAGAACGAGATTCCCTAAAAATTTGGAGAAAATCGTTCTTTGTTATGTTCTACAATTATATATATATTTGTCGAATAATTTATAATAATTAAAACATGTTTTTATATCAAACCGATGAAAAAACAGTTTGAATATTGTAAAAAACATTTATATATAAATAAATTTAATTTTCATTAATTAATAATATCTAAGAAAAGCCCAGCGGCTAATAATAATTAACCTACGATACGTTCGGACCCCCTGAGAAACTGACATATGATATTCGGCCCTGTCCGCGGGACGTTCCGCTGCTAGCTCCCGCTGCTAGCTTCAGCGACATAATTAAATGGTAAAAATAATTCACGTCGTAAATACTTGAGAATATTAGATTTATGTTTCGTTGCCTTTAAGAGTTGTACACAGTTAACATAAAACACGCGCTTTTCCGTTTTTATGCGAAACGCGTTAAATGCATATTAATTCGCTACATTGGCGAATTTAACTTTATATTTGATCTTAAATGCGCCCGTAATTTGGTTTCAATATAAGACGTTATTTCTAAACTAGATTCCCAATTTGTATTTTTGAAAAGTAGAGATTATTTGTTTAAGATAGAATACATTAGAATTCATAGTTTTGTAACATATTCTCGGTCTTTGTGAAATACGGATTTAGAACAATTTGTGAAAATAAAATCTTAATTTTTTAATGACAAATTGGTAGAAGATGTTACCTTCCTGTCACGATGGTTCTACTGTATATGAACGTTAAATAACACGCATCAGACAAATAAACTGTAAATCTGACAGATGTATAGCGTTGCACATACGGTAAAAATACATCCGACTTCCCTTTCTATTGTTTCATCTTCATAACGAGGCTTCTTCAAACGAGCTCGTTTTGTTACATTGTCTGGTATCTCTCGGAGAGAGATTTCTCGGTACAGTCTAAGTTCCGTTTATATCTGCGCGCTTGTATCTTGTTTGTGTTAAGCACTCTTAAGATGACAACTGTTAATTAACTTTTAGCGGTATTTTTACGACCAAACATCACATTACAATATTATCGTGTGTCATTGTATAATTAGAATCGAAATGCTCTAACAAGTATAAAATAGGCTATCTACAGTATGTTACATCGACTTAAATTTTAATGATAGGATTTTTTATTAATCTATAGCTCTCTCTCTCTCTCTCTCGATCCATCCATCTATTTATCTTTTAACTGAAACGTCGAAGTATCATTAATTTTCCAGTTATTTGCTGATTATAAATGAATAGCTTTCTACAAACTACGCTGCTGGAGAACGATCATATAACAAAACCTTATTACTCATTTAAAGTCAAATACATTATTCTTACGGAATTTTTACTTAAATTTTAATTACCATCACGCTTAATATTAAATATTACAAAGTTTCCAGATATTGTAGCTAAAGTAAAATTATGTCTAAGTTCATCGAAAGATCTATATGAAATAATTATTACTTATTTATTTCTTTAATGGTCAAAGTTATTTTGCAACGTTCATAAAAACAAATAAATAAGTCGCGATATTTGAGAACTTCGACTTTTTCACATTAAATTACTGCTAAATGTCACTGAACAATGCTTCTCGATACTGTTGACGCCTATCGCAAAAAGTTCACGAGACTTTTTATACAAAATTTATTAAGTCACTACCTTTCTATTCTTATGTGCTTCAATCACGTGCTTCAATCAGTAAATCTAACAAAATTTCATTATAAAGCGTTTTATTTGATATTTTCCCAGTAGAAAAACAAATTATTTGAATCCCTGATCGTTATATTAAATCTTGTAATATCACGTTTTATTTGATATATTTTAATAAAGAAATACGAATTATTTAAACGCAGAGAACTATCTAAATTTCGCGCTAATCTCGCTATTTCTCATGTATACATTTGATGCACCTCCGTAACTTATATTGGATAACAGCGTTTATAATTTAGATGCTGTTGCATAATCATATCATTAGACATATCAATTTTTAAAACGTTTTGAAATACAGAGCAACATTAATCGTTACCTTAGACCATGTCAACGAATCTAAACGAAGTGCTATATGTGTGCTAAACAATAGCGCGTTTGTCGAAACCAATGTACAACCAGTTCAGAATATCCAAAGTTACATATATATTTGCTTCAAAAAGTTTTAAATATTTCAAAATCGTTGTAGTCATAAAATGTTACTAATTCAAACTTACACGCGTCACCGTACTACCGATAAGTATGTAAACAAGGACGACGCGTTGTTTTTCACGAGCGGTCGTTGCGCACGATCATTCGCTCCGCGACGCTCGAACAGAGAACTTACAGCGCCAGTCGCTCCGCGTGTCGCAACATTATTATCGTTCGAAATGCGATTATTCCCTATTAACAATTAATTTTAACACTATTATTAATTATCTTTTACGATTTATACGATTTTACGACTTATAAATATATTAAGATGACGACTACTTATTGAAATATTCCCTGCTTTTTACTCGACTTGTTAGAAGTTGAGGCGATAGACGGGGAATGAGCATTATTACCGTTATTAAATTACTATTTTGCTACAAAATTCGAGCCCCAATTATTTCTTGAATTTGATATGTCGCTTTAAACTCGCCGGTTTAAACATAATACGACCATTACCATTTTCAGATTAAGAACGTGTAATAATTCAAGCGAATTACCGGCTTGGTTAATTAGCGAAATATTTAAAATACAAAAATCTTTGTGTGATACATCGAGAGAGAGAGAGAGAGAGAGAGAGGCGAGAGTTTCTTGATAATAATTACTGATTTATTTCGTGAAATTGTGCGATTAACATCGGAAATACCATGAAAAATTATTTTAACGTATAAACACTATAAATACATTTCCGATTAATATACGAGTAACTCTTCTGTAAACAAACATGTATATGTATAAGATATTTAATGTATGATAATAATTTATCGCGGAAACAATTCGAAACGCGAGGCGTAGAATATTTTCGCAAAATTATGTTATAAAATGTTAAATATTTCAGGATAGCAACGAGTGATTAATACGCGCGCGAACTAAATCTCTTTTCGCGAGTGCCGGCTTATATGATTGCAACAAAAGACTTGAGAGCAAGAAGAGAAGAAGCATCGGACAATGACAGAGTAGAGCTGTTGCTGCGAATTCTCAGCACGAAATCGCGACAAGATGGCGCAGATTTTACCAAAAGCGGTTACGTGCTTGTTTGCTAGTTCGACCAAGGCCTTAACGCTTTCTATATACGTGATGATGAATCCCACCGCTGAGGAAGGTAGTCCTCCAGCACCTCTATTAAGCTGGACCCCCCACCAGCGCAAATCAAGTTCGCACTAGGTCAAAAATTTAGTGCTATTTAGGTGCTAATTAAGTGCCCTAGTCCGAATTTTGGTGCTCGAACCGTTTAGCAGGAAATCGCGTAAAAAATGGGGGGGTCCAGCTTGCCATAAAGCTGGACCCCCCCATATCAGAAAATGGTCCTACAGAGAAGATAAGTACACTATAATTTAGTGCTAATTAAGTGCTAATTAAGTGCTCTAAAAAAAAGATAAAATGTTGACAGATTATAACATTTATTTAAATATACCATTATATATTGAACACAGAACCGTCGCGGTCGACACTAACACTTAAAAAGATTGCTGCATGAATATATTCGTTACTAAAATGATCGAAAACATATATTTCCCAAATCTGAGTTCATTGCTAACAGTAAAACAATTACAATAATTAACTTAGACCAGCCGTTGGCGCTGAGCACTAAGTTCCGTCATCTGATCGTCTACGAATTAGTTGCTCGCATAATTATAATATTAAAATAATTCTCAGACATTGTACTTTAAAAGAATATCACGATTCGAATTTAGTGTTAGCAGCTTAGTGTTGAAATTAATTAATTAATCAATACAGCGCGCGCTTCGCGGATAAACTAATTAATTTAAACGCTATACAGCCAGCACTAAATTCAAATCGTGATATTTTCTTAAAGTACAATGTCTCAGGATTATTTTAAGACCATAATCACGCGAGCACCTAATTCTTTGACGATTCTGTAAGGAACTTTAGAGCGCTGCGCGCGCGCTCCATGGATAAATTAATTAATTTAAACGCTATACAGCTAGCACTAAATTCGAATTGTAATATTTTCTTAAAGTACAATATCTCAGGATTATTTTAAGACCATAATCACGCGAGCACCTAATTCTTTGACGATTCTGTAACGAATTATAAAGCGCGGCGCGCGCGCTCCATGGATAAACTAATTAATTTCAACGCTATACAGCTAGCACTAAATTCGAATTGTAATATTTTCTTAAAGTACAATATCTCAGGATTATTTTAAGACCATAATCACGCGAGCACCTAATTCTTTGACGATTCTGTAACGGATTATATAGCGCAGCGCGCGCGCTCCATGGATAAATTAATTATTTTCAACGCTATACAGCTAGCACTAAATTCGAATTGTAATATTTTCTTAAAGTACAATGTCTTAGAATTATTTTGGGACCAAAAACACGCGAGCACCTAATTCTTTGACGATGCAGTAACGAATTGAAGAGTGCTGCGCGCGCGCTCTATGAGTGAATTAATTGATTTCAACCCTTTGCAGCTAGCACTAATTTCGAATCGTGATATTTTCTTAAAGTACAATGTCTCAGGATTATTTTGGGATCAAAAACACGCGAGCACCTAATTCCTTGACGATTCTGTAACGAGTTATAGGGCGCTCCGCGCGCGTTCCATGAGTTAACTAATTGATATCAACCTTTTGCAGCTAGCACTAAATTCGAATTGTAATATTTTCTTAAAGTACAATGTATTAGGATTATTTTGGGACCAAAAACACGCGAGCACCTAATTCTTTGACGATGCAGTAACAAATTGAAGGGTGCTGCGCGCGCGCTCCATGAGTGAATTAATTGATTTCAACTCTTTGCAGCTAGCAGCAAATTCGAATCGTGATATTTTTTTAAAGTTCAATGTCTCAGGATTTTTTCAAGACCATAATCACGCGAGCACCTAATTCTTTGACGATGCATAGCGTTGAAATTAATTAGTTTATCCGCAAAGCGTGCACGCCGCGCTCTAAAGTTTGTTACAGAATCGTCAAAGAATTAGGTGCTCGCGTGTTTTTGGTCCCAAAATAATCCTGAGACATTGTACTTTAAGAAAATATTACAATTCGAATTTAGTGCTAGCTGCAAAGGGTTGAAATCAATTAATTCACTCATGGAGGACGCGCGCAGCACTCTTCAATTCGTTACTGCATCGTCAAAGAATTAGGTGCTCGCGTGTTTTTGGTCCCAAAATAATCCTGAGACATTGTACTTTAAGAAAATATCACGATTCGAATTTAGTGCTAGCTGCAAAGGGTTGAAATCAATTAATTCACTCATGGAGCGCGCGCGCAGCACTCTTCAATTCGTTACTGCATCGTCAAAGAATTAGGTGCTCGCGTGTTTTTGGTCCCAAAATAATCCTAAGACATTGTACTTTAAGAAAATATTACAATTCGAATTTAGTGCTAGCTGTATAGCGTTGAAATTAATTAATTTATCCATGGAGCGCGCGCGCTGCGCTATATAATCCGTTACAAAATCGTCAAAGAATTAGGTGCTCGCGTGATTATGGTCTTAAAATAATCCTGAGACATTGTACTTTAAGAAAATACTACAATTCGATTTTAGTGCTAGCTGCAAAGGGTTGAAATCAATCAATTAACTCATGGAGCGCGCACGCAGCGCTCTAAAGTTCCTTACAGAATCGTCAAAGAATTAAGTGCTCGCGTGATTATGGTCTTAAAATAATCCTGAGACATTGTACTTTAAGAAAATATTACAATTCGATTTTAGTGCTAGCTGCAAAGGGTTGAAATCAATTAATTAACTCATGGAGCGCGCACGCAGCGCTCTAAAGTTCTTTACAGAATCGTCAAAGAATTAGGTGCTCGCGTGATTATGGTCTTAAAATAATCCTGAGACATTGTACTTTAAAAAAATATTACAATTCGAATTTAGTGCTAGCTGTATAGCGTTGAAATTAATTTATTTATCCATGGAGCGCGCGCGCAGCGCTCTAAAGTTCCTTACAGAATCGTCAAAGAATTAGGTGCTCGCGTGATTATGATCTTAAAATAATCCTGAGACATTGTACTTTAAGAAAATACCACGATTCGAATTTAGTGCTAGCTGCAAAAGGTTGAAATCAATTAATTAACTCACGGAGCGCGCGCGCAGCACTTTTCAATTCGTTACTGCATCGTCAAGGAATTAGGTGCTCGCGTGTTTTTGGTCCCAAAATAATCCTAAGACATTGTACTTTAAGAAAATATTACAATTCGAGTTTAGTGCTAGCTGCAAAAGGTTGAAATCAATTAGTTAACTCATGGAGCGCGCGCGGAGCGCCCTATAACTCGTTACAGAATCGTCAAGGAATTAGGTGCTCGCGTGTTTTTGGTCCCAAAATAATCCTGAGACATTGTACTTTAAGAAAATATCACGATTCGAAATTAGTGCTAGCTGCAAAGGGTTGAAATCAATTAATTCACTCATGGAGCGCGCGCGCAGCACTCTTCAATTCGTTACTGCATCGTCAAAGAATTAGGTGCTCGCGTGTTTTTGGTCCCAAAATAATCCTAAGACATTGTACTTTAAGAAAATATTACAATTCAAATTTAGTGCTAGCTGTATAGCGTTGAAATTAATTAATTTATCCATGGAGCGTGCGCGCTGCGCTATATAATCCGTTACAAAATCGTCAAAGAATTAGGTGCTCGCGTGATTATGGTCTTAAAATAATCCTGAGACATTGTACTTTAAGAAAATATTACAATTCGATTTTAGTGCTAGCTGCAAAGGGTTGAAATCAATCAATTAACTCATGGAGCGCGCACGCAGCGCTCTAAAGTTCCTTACAGAATCGTCAAAGAATTAGGTGCTCGCGTGATTATGGTCTTAAAATAATCCTGAGACATTGTACTTTAAGAAAATATTACAATTCGATTTTAGTGCTAGCTGCAAAGGGTTGAAATCAATTACTCATGGAGCGCGCACGCAGCGCTCTAAAGTTCCTTACAGAATCGTCAAAGAATTAGGTGCTCGCGTGATTATGGTCTTAAAATAATCCTGAGACATTGTACTTTAAAAAAATATTACAATTCGAATTTAGTGCTAGCTGTATAGCGTTGAAATTAATTAATTTATCCATGGAGCGTGCGCGCAGCGCTCTAAAGTTCCTTACAGAATCGTCAAAGAATTAGGTGCTCGCGTGATTATGGTCTTAAAATAATCCTGAGACATTGTACTTTAAGAAAATATTACGATTCGAATTTAGTGCTAGCAGCAAAAGGTTGAAATCAATTAATTAACTCATTAGCGCGCGCGCAGCACTCTTCAATTCGTTACTGCATCGTCAAGGAATTAGGTGCTCGCGTGTTTTTGGTCCCAAAATAATTCTAAGACATTGTACTTTAAGAAAATATTACAATTCGAATTTAGTGCTAGCTGCAAAAGGTTGAAATCAATTAGTTAACTCATGGAGCGCGCGCGGAGCGCCCTATAACTCGTTACAGAATCGTCAAGGAATTAGGTGCTCGCGTGTTTTTGGTCCCAAAATAATCCTAAGACATTGTACTTTAAGAAAGTATCACTATTCGAATTTAGTGCTAGCTGCAAAAAGTTGAAATCAATTAATTCACTCATGGAGCGCGCGCGCAGCACTCTTCAATTCGTTACTGCATCGTCAAAGAATTAGGTGCTCGCGTGTTTTTGGTCCCAAAATAATCCTAAGACATTGTACTTTAAGAAAATATTACAATTCGAATTTAGTGCTAGCTGTATAGCGTTGAAATTAATTAATTTATCCATGGAGCGCGCGCGCCGCGCTCTATAATTCGTTACAGAATCGTCAAAGAATTAGGTGCTCGCGTGATTATGGTCTTAAAATAATCCTGAGATATTGTACTTTAAGAAAATATTACAATTCGAATTTAGTGCTAGCTGTATAACGTTTAAATTAATTAATTTATCCATGGAGCGCGCGCGCAGCGCTCTAAAGTTCCTTACAGAATCGTCAAAGAATTAGGTGCTCGCGTGATTATGGTCTTAAAATAATCCTGAGACATTGTACTTTAAGAAAATATCACGATTTGAATTTAGTGCTGGCTGTATAGCGTTTAAATTAATTAGTTTATCCGCGAAGCGCGCGCTGTATTGATTAATTAATTAATTTCAACACTAAGCTGCTAACACTAAATTCGAATCGTGATATTCTTTTAAAGTACAATGTCTGAGAATTATTTTAATATTATAATTATGCGAGCAACTAATTCGTAGACGATCAGATGACGGAACTTAGTGCTCAGCGCCAACGGCTGGTCTAAGTTAATTATTGTAATTGTTTTACTGTTAGCAATGAACTCAGATTTGGGAAATATATGTTTTCGATCATTTTAGTAACGAATATATTCATGCAGCAATCTTTTTAAGTGTTAGTGTCGACCGCGACGGTTCTGTGTTCAATATATAATGGTATATTTAAATAAATGTTATAATCTGTCAACATTTTATCTTTTTTTTAGAGCACTTAATTAGCACTTAATTAGCACTAAATTATAGTGTACTTATCTTCTCTGTAGGACCATTTTCTGATATGGGGGGGTCCAGCTTTATGGCAAGCTGGACCCCCCATTTTTTACGCGATTTCCTGCTAAACGGTTCGAGCACCAAAATTCGGACTAGGGCACTTAATTAGCACCTAAATAGCACTAAATTTTTGACCTAGTGCGAACTTGATTTGCGCTGGTGGGGGGTCCAGCTTAATAGAGGTTCCTCCAGCGCCGATTCAAAGATACGGACGCGGCGAAATCGGGTCAGGGGTCCTCGACGAGGCCTCCCCACGGACATAAATGAGGTTCCTTCTTTCGATACCCGACGACACGACGTAACTTTGACCGGCGATTTCGCACGTCGGCGACGCCTCTCGTCAAAGCTTCAATCGAGAGAGCGAATTTGCGCGTCACACGGTAATGCTTTGAAAAACGCGACGTTGATCTTCAAAATAGAAACTCCAGAAGCATCTTTCCAGCGATATTGATTATGCGATAAAAAGTGACTCGGTATACATAAATGTATCGTGTAAAAAAGAAGTCGAACGTTTTTTAAATAAATATATATTGAAGTAGAACATTATAATAATAATTGTAGCAGTAATTATTAATTATTGTCACAATTAGTTTACTGAAGTATACATATATAACATTAATTTAAATTAATGTAATCTTCATTTACTCAATAACAGCTAGTTTTTCGAATAATTGGATAATGTGTATTTCGATAATCAATCCGCGCATATTATCGGATATTAAAGTGGATATTATAAAAAATCCTATAATTTCTTCTATTTTTTTGTTTCTTTCATGCGTTTTACAATCAATGATCACAGCGAAAGAAGGAATATTTATTTATAGACATAGTGTATTTAGTTTAGGCGTACAAAAAACCGATGAGAATAATTTGCCCTTGCAGCGTTATACATATTTCTATTATGATTATTATCTCTTAGAAAAGTTTAGCAGCTGGTCGGTACTTGAGTTCTCGCAAAGAAAGTGGCAAAGCCCTCTGGTAAAGGGTCGAGTGGATCTCGACCATGCCCGATTCTCAAACGCTTGATAACTATTTTTCGAATTGGTCGGACGATTGTTAGACGCGCGCGCTCGAATCGTATTTTCTGTAGAAACGCAATTGCATGGGTCGTACATTTATTTTACAGCTCGCTAATTGAATATGAGCAAAAAGATAAAAAAAAAAAAAAGCAATGAAAAAGCAAGGGAACGAAATCGAGGAGAAAGATAAAAAATAATTTTAAAAAATTAGTAAAGTAACGAGTTTTTCTGCTGCTCTCGTAGAGTTACACAATCACGATACTGCACGGTAAACGGCAGCGGAAAAGTACAGTAATGTTTCATATTCAGAAAGAGCATATTTCTGTAGCTGAGAACCGTGTTTAGAACAACACGGTCGAATAAACGCGACACACGACGAGCGGTGTGCAATGCGCGGGATATAATATAACAGTCCCTATAAAATATACCGCGAAGTTGTCGGCATGTCCGTCGTCTATTCTCGTCCGCGGCAGTTGGGATATCAGGCCGCTTTATCTCGTTGCGCGGCCGGAAAGAAGAAAACGTGCGCGACAAAGAGAGAGTTACCTTATTATTTATTACTACATAAAAGGTCGCGTACGCGGTGACAAGCGCTGTGCATTTCACCTCGGATAGAAAATTTTATTTCCAGATGCGAGAAAAAGAGAAAGAGATAGATCTCTTTCCGCGAGAAAGCTTTTTTTGCTTCCTCATAGAGGAAGCTGTTTTCGTAAAAAAAAATTTTTTTAGTTGCTTTTGCCAATGTGTTCAGAATGTTCTAAAACGTCGAAAAATCGCTATTTATGTGTGTATGTGTATATGTATGTGCCAAATTTACCGAAATTTCTATAACTCCAGAACTAATTAACCAAATCTTAACGAATTGTATATGAAATAGGGGTAGAATTTTCCGGGTACTATAGAGTGTATAGTTTTTCGTTATCTATTTTTTGAAAATCAATTTTTTTTAATTTTTTTACTCAAGAATTAGAAAAATAAAAAATAAAAAAACGGTTTCCAGAAAATCGGTAACAAAAAACTATACACTCTGTAGTACTCCCCGGAAAATTCTACCCCTATTTCATATACAATTCGTTAAGATTTGGTTAATTAGTTCTGGAGTTATAGAAATTTCGTTAAATTTGGCACATACACACATCAGAGTTGAGAGACCTGTATGTAAGACCGTGATCTTAAGACATGCATCACTTCCTCTATGAGGAAACCAAGTGCAAATTTCTATTTTTTCAATTTTACGACGTAGGATTCTATAGAGATTTGGACAGTGTTTTATATGCTATCTTTTTTTACCTTCTTTATTTTATTATTCTCTTTAGACGTGTAACTCAACATTTGCTACGTTTAAACAGAGCATTGGAAAAGCTCTCTGTTATCGATAATTTTGGACCTTAACTCTTATATTGAAAGGAAGAAAGTTTATGTAATGTAGCAATAGCTTTACATTTACCGACTTTGAACAGCTGCAACGTAAAAGATTCGTTATAAGCTTCAATGGAAACGTAGTTATGTAAATCACATTGGACACAACACTGCCATGTGCGCGTAAGCTACTAATCGAATCGTTTTTCGATCACTATTTGCAAATAATCGACGCGGCAGCTTGTAGTTCGTTATACTTGTGGCACTTCAATTTACTCCTTCATTCGATCCATTGCAAAAATTTTATTTCCACGATTCTCGCCGCTTCCCCCAAATGCCTCGATTGAAGTGAAATATTTGTTCACGAATCGACAATGTGTTCGTTCGATGTACGACTCTTTGGATTAAAAAATTCATTTTTTGTTTAGGTAAAGAAAATAAGATGGCAAAATTTTAGATAAAAGTGACCTGCTTGTAAAAAGATCTATAAGTTCTCGTTAAATAATATTTTCGATCAAAGATAGGTCGATCGATCAAATATCAATTTGTATTGGTAAAAATTATTTTTGTAATTTTGTGAATACACATTAGTTATATAAACAGCTTTTTCTATAAATATTTACAAATTAAAAAATTACTATAATGATCATAATTCCTTGAATGTGTGTGTGTGTGATAAATAATTAATATTTAAAAAATATAGAAATATATATATTTTTGTTATTATTAATTTTAATTTTTACTAAAATTCAAAGTATATAGGTTTTTAATGGAAAATCCATACGAATAAACCGAGTTAATTAAGAACCAGCGCGGTAAATGATGCGCGAAAGTTTTATTTATATATTTTTATTTTACATATATTTTCCAATCTTTGACTGCGTGCCAACTAGATTTGTCAGACTTGAAACACAGCTCCGGTTGGAGTAGTAAAATTCCCCTCCCTACACCTAATTAAATCGATTCGATTTAATTTTTGATGCTATATATGCATGCTATATATGCATCTAAAAAACTGTAAAGAAATCATTGCGAAAAATATTACCTCAGCCAGGGTTTGAACCTGGAACTTCCTTTTAATTTAATTTTTACTATTTAATTTTTATTATTTAATTTTATAGTTTATTTAAAGCTTTGCAAGCTAGATTGCTTTGTAGCCGGGACGATAAAAGAGCGAAACTTTTCTCACCCGTTCGAAAAGTATGGACGTGAATCAAAGATCTCGTCGAAATGCAAGCGTTTCAAGTAAATTCGCTTTCAACAAGTGGTTCGGGCCATTAGTCGCACTCAAAGCTCGCGAATATCGATAGCTCGCGTCCGCTGAGAAGCGAACGCTTCGTTAAACCGAGTTACCATCGTTGTTTCTCACGATCGGGAAAATAATTCATAGATCTTAACTTATATAGTTTACACAAGAATTCCTGGGAGAGTCTTTAGTCATGCTGTATCACAAATTTTAAGTTAACTCTCCTTCGCGTAAAAACTTGTTAAAATTCATCACTCGTCATGAATCTTAAAACTCCAGAAATAGATATCTTGATAATTAAGATTTCATAATTAGATTTATATAAAGGAAAGGTCCTAGTTAGAATCAATAAAAATGAAACATTTTATGGTTCTGATTCTATTGTCCATCTGATGTTCACTTGATATTTAATTTGCCAACGTTACTTAAATATTAAGCATAAATAATGCAGAAGTATTGCTACCTCGGCATTGAAACAACTCGGAAACCACTGTATCTTTTTAGTTTCTTTTCTATGATTAAAGAAATATCCAACGATCTCGGGCATTATATACATATACAAATACAGGATTTCTTTGAAAAAATGCTGCTACACGTTTCCGGCAAAGTAAAAGCATTTCAGAAAAAAAGAAAGGAAAATGCTAATACTAACTGCTTATATCGCTGATTATAAAACGAAAACTGAAAACTATTTTATAATTAGGAAACGCTCCGAGTTTCGATAATTATAAAAACGCAGGTTTTGATGGAAGATATCGATCGACCGCACATGCAACTCGTTCTCGAGTTTAATTATTTTCGCGCGCATGCGAGTCGCGCACAACTTTCTGTTCGTTTACAGGCGCGCGCGATGTCAATAGCTGGCGCCGTCAACCTTCGTGGTTGAAAGCCATTAATTTTAAAGCCACGTCGGAATGCTTATCGGACGAGCAAGCCGAAGTGGGAAGGAGGAGTTGGACAGGTAGGTATGAAACAGACAGACCGGTAGCGGCATTCACGTTCGCGATGCGAACGAACGGTTCGGTTTAGAAGCAGTTAGACAATCGTTTGGAAAACGAAGTAGCGATTCCGTTAATAATAGACACGGAGCTGTGCTTCGACCTGTCGCCTGGCTAACAAATTTTTATTGTAAACATTCAGGCCAAACAAAGACATTTTAGTAGCACATTTAAAGAGTTTAATGTTCATTATTTTTTTTTTTTAAGTGGTAATTATATATATATATTGGCAAGTTTTTTATTTTCCACATTAAAGCTTAGAGACGAATAAAATTACTATAAAATAAAATACAATAAAACGACTTTTACACACACCTATCAAGTCTAATGAAAACTGCACAGTCGCGAGCAATTCTCTAAATTGAAATCTCGGAACTCGCTCGACAGCTTCCTTGCATATCCCAGTGCATATTTCATGCGCGCATCCGTTACGACTCGTCGCATCTCGGTTCGTGTTCAACGATGTGTGAGCACTGCGCGTAAAATTTTTCTCCGCAATCCAATCGAAGTCAAGAAATTCACGCGCGAATCGACCGATGTCAATTTCGTTACACGTAGACACGTTGCACATGGGATTTAATCCCGAAGACGCTGCTTTACGACTTGTGTCCCAGATATGTGCGGAAAATATAGCGGATAATTTTCTTTAATATTTACCAAATAAACGCAAAAGTGATCAATAAGCTCGATCACTCGGTTACACACGAGATAATGATGATTACCGTTGCGAATGTATTTTGCGGCGACTGATTTAGCTCGAATGCCGTTATAAATCTTTGATGAAGATATGGTGTGAGAAAAGGGCAAATATATAGATAGGAATGAGATAACAGATTGCGAATAATATGAGATGTTTTTCTAGAATTGCTTTAATTCCTAAACAAATTAATTTTCTAATTGCAACTTTGCTAATTGTAAGTCTTAACAAAGCGTCTAGAGTTATTAGTTCACGCGAACTAATATTTGGTTTGTTTACATTGACAAATTGTTTCCTTAAAATGTTTTCTTAAATGCAATATTATTAAATTCTTCCCTGATCAAATTTGACTAATTAATAAAAGTGAGTTTATAAATATTGACACAGTAATTTAAGTTTTTAAATTCGTACAATTTATTTTCTCAGTCATGTTGAAACTTACCTTTCAATGCAGAATATTCTGTGCGGAAAACTGAATCTGTAAGCAAAAGAAAATAAATTGTTAGAAATATTAGAAAGTTATTAAAACTTATATACATATATTATCCAAATATATATAATTATATTTATTATGTATATATTATATAAATCATCTTTGACCATTCAATATCTTCTTTTATTTAGCTTATAATTTATAATATCTTGTAACTCATAATCCTGGTAAAATAAAGTAAAAAGAATCTTAATGCATTTAATTTAACAGATTTATCATTTTTTATCATTTTTCGATCAATGACATTTTATTCAATGACAGTACAGATCATACACGAAATACAGTAGCATTAAAGATAAGAATAAAGAAAGCGAGAAAGATGTTGTCCAGATTACACAGTAGGATTACATCTAGGTTACTTATTTTGTCGGGCCAGGCTGGTTGTAAAAATGTCGGAAGAAGCAGTGCTCTTCTAAGCCCTCGAAAGGTTGAGCTCGCGGATCAAGTGGAAAGAAACTGTCTCGCGATTTGCTGGTAAAACAATGTTCTGCTTTATATCTCCGAGAATGGACAGGGGCGATCGCGCACAGGTTGATTTTCGTGAGTGGGTTCTTCGAGAACGTCTTGAACATATTGAGCGTGAAACGTTCCTTTTTCAGACGAATTACGCGAACAAGGTTGAATAATGTTGTTGTCAGGTGCTGTCATTGTCATAAAATGAATTCTTCCTTTCTAACTTACTCCCCGTTTTCATATTTATGTCTAGAAATTTAATATTTTTCATTGATTCTCTCTCTCAGAGTAACTCGATTTTTTGTGTACATACACCATATGAATTGCGCTTTTTCAATAAATTTGAGAGCGATTTTTTAAATGGATACTTGGTTAAATATTATTTTCACAATGTTTTAACATGCGATATTACATATCTTGATCATAAAGCGTTAAAATAAATTTCATCGTTTAAATAAAATTTGTTATTATTTTAAATTAATTGGAATTGTCAGATCTATCGAGGTCTCTGAAATTTTTCTCCAAAATCTTTCTGTTAGCGATTTATAACGTTCTAATTTTGTTTCCCCATGTACCGCTTGCAAACGTTTAACGATAAGTGTGGAGAGGTGTGCGTAGGAGTTTCGGTAAATCAATACATTATATAAAAGAAAAACTCATCAAGTGTATGACGTAAATTGTAATTATGAGCAATCATAACAGCGTTAATGAAAACGTTTTGCACGTGTAATCTGAAATTTCACGACAGTCTTACGTGAAGGGAGAAACTCATTTTGAATCACTCGCCAGGCGAGGTCTTATAATTGCGTCTCGACAATTCAATCTAAATTAGCAGACGTCATAAACATTCTGGGAACTGCCGTTACTGGCAGCTTGCATTTGCCACGGAAATGAGATAAAAATTCTTTCACCGATAAAAAAACGGCTCGCGATCTAATAACAATGTAATTGCCATGATATTTCCCTTTGGTAGAATAAATTCTGCGAAGGGTATAAAATATTGTCATATTAAAATTAGATATTTCTTATAAATTGCATATATATTCTTCGAGTTGAGAGCATAAGCGTGTACTTTTAAAGGACTCTAATATGAGAGCGCTTTATAATTTCTTGGTGGATAAACCAGACTTAGGCGCTCCGGTACATGATTATTCAATCTATATTTATTTCTGCGGTCGTGACGCAGAAACACATATTTCGTTAAAATTATATTTTTGTTCAGAAATAAATTTCAAAAAATAATGTTTGTACAATGACGTTTTATAAACGTAATATTAGATATGTTTTTTTTTTCATTTATGCAGTTTAAAGTTATATTTTTAACACAGTAATGTACGTATTATATACGTAATAATTTCTGCTCTCCGTTATACTCGTATATTCGTAATTCTGCCGTACATACTCTCGAATGTCATCGATTAATCAGCGATAACGTTCAATTAACGCCGCACCCTCGTTTCCTCGCCACGGTTTTCTCACATCGATTAGTATGGCAGCCCTGCCTATCAAGTTAGCAGAGCGTTAACCTTGCATCTCGCTTAAATTGCGCTTTTATATATTGACACTTTTTCGCTGATGCTTAATTACTGTTATCAACGAGCGGAGAACGGGCGCGCTTCTCCGAGTATCAATGTTTGCGCGTAAATGTATACTCTGATATTTAATGGCGCTTAATGTAGCACATGCAGAATGATCTTATCTTAAATTATTCCGTGCGTGTTACGTCACCAATCTTAGTCTATCCCAGATAACATGGATGGACTGCTGCGCATCACGTACGAAAAGTTCTCCGGCCTCTTGGCCGGTCGATTTTGCGGCATCAACAAAAAAAATATATATATGTGTATATATGTGTGTGTGACGTTGTTTGAGCAAATATTTAAAGACTCATACAGCACAATACACCATCTCGATACCAACAAGCTGTGGAACGTATCAAAATTCTTCGCTCATTTGCTGTTTACAGGCCTTCATCACGAAAAAATTTATCGCGAAACGCGTGTTCTTTGGGTCATCTCTATTTCCTAGAGATGTTCCGACAAACATTCATTTTTCGATCGATTTTTTCGGGAAAAAGGCCGGTTCGGAATCGAACCACGGATCTTATCATTACTAGTCATTCGCGCATGCATCCCTAACGTGTCTTCTTTGATCGCTGGGCCACCTTGGCCCGCGATTTAAACTAGTAACGATTAACTTTGTAATTTCTTTTTTTTTTTCAACCGTAATACGTAAAAGTTATCAAATTTATAATAATTTTTACTGTTTATATTTTAAAGACAGCTACATAGAAATATGGACCTCATGTTTTCGAGAATATCATTTCAATTAACCAACAGTGAGAACTTCATTACATCGTTTGTTATAGACGGATTCTATTATGCTTTCATGCTTGACACGCGCATATTGAAACTGTGGATGTAAATCAATAAGCTTCGTTTACATACGCGATTACTAGTGCTATTCTCTTTCACACGCGAGCGTAGCGCATATCTGTTTGAATTACAAAAAAGAAGTCCGAACAATTAACCGATAAACAATAAACGACGAAACTCAATTCGGACACTCTCGTCGGCGGCGTTTTTTTTCCATCTCACAGAGGAGAGGGTTAAAAGGCGCTATTGATTTTCTCTCGTGGACTCGCTGTTGCCAAGTTCGTACTATAAGTTCGCATCGCATCGCGCGCGAGTTTTCCGTCATTGTGTATCGCACGGTTATAACCGACATGTATCGCGTAAAAGTGAGAGATAGAGAGAAAGAGCTAGGGTCGAAAAAAGGAGAAGAGGAGGTACAGAGACTTCCGTCACGGCTGGCTGTCGAAGAAGAGACGGAATCGCGCGACATGACAAGGAGGTATTTAACCGATGTGGTATAGGTGTGGCATTCGACGTATGTCTCGGCTCGTGGCTGTGATTATGTCTTCCACGACGCGCGAGGCAGGCTCTATATATAGTACTCTATATAGGTATAGTACGAAATGGTAATACGAAAATTTAATGGACCAGTGATTGCGCTTCAATGCGTCATCGGCTTATCCGCCGTAATTTCGCAGCATGCATGCGCTTCCGCACACTCTCCAAGATCCCCTTCGATCGACGTCTTATTATTCGCCTCGATCGAGATCCTTTTGATCACTTGATCACCGGGGTGCCAGTTTGCTTGTACAGTCCGTTTGCACAATATGTAATTTGAGGCGGACCAATCCCGCTGATTGCGGTGATGAACATTCGAGCCGACGTTCGACTGATTGAATTTCCGCGATTCCCTGTTTTTAAACGCATCGAAGAACGCATTGCGTTCTGAAAAATGCATTTGAGAATCTTATTGCAGGAGAATTTTAAATGTCAAGCATATTTTGAGATCCGTAGATCTAAATACGACAAAAGATCCCAGCTTAGAAAAGAACAGATTGTGTTTAACATAATAGTTAAGAATATAAGGTCTATATAATTTAATACAATAAAATAAAAGGTAAATGAGAACAAATGCCGGTGGTGAAAAGAAAATAAATTATATATTATACTAGACACTACAGACGCGCGCTCTTCGCGCGCGCTATTTAGCTTTAACATTATGCTATTACTATTACACTATTAACCCTTGATACACACAACTGTCAAAATATACAATGACAGCTGCAAATGAAGTAAGCGCAGCAAGAAAACCAATCGGCATCGCGGAAGTGACAACAATACCTACGACATGCCCTTTTTAAAAGAGGACAAACAAATTGCAAACGATATACGTTTCGGTCTTTGGTTTAGACCCTCTTCAGTGTCGAATAAATAAAACAAGTTAGAAGTATAGATAAGAATAGTCTTCCGTCTGACAAGACTATTCTTATCTATACATTTTTTATTTTATTTATCCAACTGAAGAGGGTCTACTAAACCAAAGACCGAAACGTATGTCGTTTGTAATTTGTTCGTATAATATATAATTTATTTTTATCTGACCACCGGCATTTGTTTTCACTTGATATTTGTTAAATTGATTGTATATCTGGAGAGTTTTATCCTTGTTTTTTTAGGTATAATTGTCAATTTGTTAAAAATTTTTGAGAAAATATAATACGTATATTAACCGCACATTCTTTTATTTATGAATTTCTTAATTAAGTTAGACTAATTCTTCTTGAACAAAAATTTTCATACGGATTAATTTTTAAACGCGCAAGAGCGAGAAACTTTAATTCTTAAATTTTTAAGCACGTACTTTTTCACATCAAATGTTCGCTAAATGTGCAATGAGAAATATTTCTCGATGTCTACCGTTGAAAATTTCACGTTTTTATACAAAATAATTCATTAGATTACTTGCATACTTTTTTGGTAATTAGTAAATCTAATTAGTAAATCTCGTAATACCGCATGTTGTATATGATTCTTTTCTAATAGAAATACATTTAAGCGAGGTCACGGATTATTTTTCGTTAAATTGTGATCATTATTTTACTTTACATGATTCTAAAAAATTAATTGTAAATATGTTCATAATTTAAATATAATCTAGTTATATTAGATTTCAAAACGCTTTCAAATATCAAACAAAATTAATTATTGGCTGCGTTCAGCACAGAAAATAACTTTTTTGAAACTCTTGTAAAATTCGTGAATCTGATCGGATGCTTTTCATTTTGGCCGAAGCTAAGAGTATACACCAATCAAATTTATGAACTTTACAACAATTTCAAAGCAGTTTTCTCTGCTAAACGGAGCTATTATATTAGACAACACCAACGAATTCAAACGAAATGCTGTATGTGTTATGATAACTCGTACATCAAAATTAATTAAAAATGTAAATCCAGATTAGAATATCTAAAGTCATATTTGCTTTAAAAAGCATTAAATATTTCGAAATCATTGTTTCTCGCGAGCGATCGGTTGCGCACTATCATTCGGTCTCTTTTCGAGAAGAAAACTAACAGAGGTATATTAAGCTATCTAAGCCAAATTATCCAGAACACAAAAAATTTTATATGGAATTAATTTGCTATTTTTTGCTTTTAGAAGTACTTTTTAATAGCTGGAGCAAAAAAATTACTTTTAAAAGCAAAAAAATAGCAAATAATTAGCAAATTAATTCCATATAAAATTTTTTGTGTTCTGATAACTTAGATAGCTTAATATATCTCAGCGCCAGTCCGCTCCGCGTGTCCGGTGTCGCAACATTATTATCGTCCGAAATGCGATTATTCCCTATTAACAATTAGTGATTACTGTATATAGCTATACGATTAATTATCTTCTACAATTTACGACTTATAAGCATATCGAGATGATGATTACTTATTGCAAATATTCCCTGCATTTTTTTTATTTGACTTATTATTAGAAGTGATATGGAGATTATAAGCATTATTATCATTATTAAATCACTATTTTATTACAAAATTTGAGTACCAATTACTTTTTTAACAATACTTAGTAACAAATAAATAATACGTAGTAACGAATGAATAATTCAAGTACGAAAATCTTTGTGTGATACAGCGATCGTTTTTTAATAATAATAATGACATAATGATTGATTCGTGTACTTCGTGATATTGAACGTTACACACGCGATATTATTATCGGAAATGCCGTATATAATCCGTTTAACATGCAAATACATTTTTAATCGATATGAATAAATCTTCTTCTTTAAACGTATATATGTATGTAAGATATTTAATATGTGATAATAATTTATTCCTCGAAAATAATTCGAAATGCGAGGTATAGAACATTATAATATATTATAAAACATTAAATACATATACCAGAGTGGCATAACTACCCTTTTGCAAATATTAGTTTGTGTGAACAAAAAAGCAATGCAAAGAGACCTGGGAACCATTCAACGACGGAACAAAGCTGCTGCTATTGTATCGTATTAGTGAGTGTTAATTTATCTTTTAATTTAATTTAAGGTAATGGATATTTGTAAATATGACAAACGCATGTAACATCTCATATAGATTCATTGTCTTGAGATGGATAGACTGGATAGGGATTAACGTAAATATTTAACTCCGAAACATGCATGTATAACAATATGACGATTATGTATAGAAGAATGCACAAATACAAAACTCATAGAATTAGATCTCTTGCTTATCCATTGCATTTCTCATTTACATTGACATATTACAAAATATTTTATAACTAAAGTGTATTTGGTAAAAAAGGACATGCATAATAATATATTAATTTTTGTAAAAGTTAAATTGTCTTCAAATTCTAAATTTAAAAATATCTCTAATGTTTTTTGCTAAACACTATATTCCACAGATAAGATTTCCAGAACACAGTCGACGTCATGAAAGTATAATATATTAATTTTATTAATTTTAAATGCATTATTGTAATTAATTTTAAATTTTTAAATCCATTATTTAGAGAAATAGTAAAGATTATGAGAAAGGAAAATAGTATGTTAGAAATAAAAATATAAAACTGATATTTATGGAATATGAAATTTTTATTTAATTTAATATCTTTTATGATATTTTCATATTTTTCGGACGATGGAAATGGGAACAAGATATTTGTTATTATATTAATAAAGAAATAAATTATTGTTTGCAATATATAATAAACAGGAAAACATTATTACTTATTAAATTTATTACTTGTTTCTTCTTCTTTTTCCATCTTAAATATTTTTTATATAAAATCTAAGAGTTTTGCATTTGATTTTTCTATATCTTTTCAGAGTTAAATATTGCTTGAATTGATAAAAGGGAATACTTGGTGTTTTTTAAAAATATGTACATGTTGCAAGCATAAGTAAAGGAAGCCAAGACACTTCATAAATATTGATTCTAAATTATTTATTAAATAACGCGATACTAATTATTATTCATATTTTCTTTTATAACGTCCAATTTTACTCAAATCTTTCATAGTTCCTTCATCCATATTTATTGACTTTATGTCAATTTATATCGTGATCAGCTTTCTACCTTAATTAATCTTCAGAATACGTTATTAAAGCATTGTAATGGTATGTAGATAGTATTTTGCACATATACAATCATAAATTGATTCGTGACATGAACAGCAATAGCGCAGTTTTATGCTATCCAGCGATTAGTTTAGAGTAGCTCACAAACAGATATATGAAACATTATAGTGTAATTCATGTAATATCGACAGTTTGATAATACATAAATACAGAAATAAAAGAGAGAAAAGGATAACAATTTAATTCTTAATAAAATAGGATAATATAGTTTAACTCTTAATACAAACTTATTATTATAACTGATTGACACCAAAAACACCAAATAACATGCAACTTACATGCAAGTTATAATTCCCTACAACAATACATGTAATGCATTATAACACATGTGTTATAATGCATTTACATTGTTAAGAAGAAATTGTAACTTGCATGCAAGTTGCATGTTACTTGGTGTTTGCTGGGAATATTAAACAGATAAACACACCCTTGAAATAATTCATGGATCTCATATGAAATAAAGATATAAAGAAATCGTGTTCCATGATAGCAATTGCTATATTGTTCATAAATGATACAAGCATATTAAATTGAAGATAGTTATTTTGTTCTTATCTCGTAGAGGAAGAAGTCTTTTTTAATCGATTGGAAGACAGCAGCCTCTTCTGCGAGAACATTAAATTCAATTATTAAGCCGTGTTATAAGTAGATTAAAAGAGAGAAAGAGAGAGACACAGACAGACAATTATCCTTAGGCGTGTCTATATATGGTTTGAGATAAGTATATTGCCGTTCTTTTTGCAGTAGTCATCATCAGATAGAAACGAAACACAATCCGCACATTTAGTGCATATTTCGTTTCATTTCTCACAGTATTGGCATATACTATTCCGTCGCTTTAATGTGGCTGCAAGCTGATGCAGCATGTGAAATCGCGTGATTAGCGTTCGCAGTAAAGATGAGTCACAAGCGGATTTACGGCATAATATTGCATGTAATAAGAATAAGATAAAGGACTGAATTATTTATTTTTTAATTTATATTTGACATATAGATAGAACGGAATAAAGCTAAAGCTTTTTTTATTTATTTTGCTAAATTAAAAGGAAGTAAATGATGCTATATATGTATAAGAAGAATTCGTTTAGTTATGCAAGAACATGGAATATTAATAAAGGCTTCTCCCCAGTGCTCTCGAGAGAAATAATTAATGTAACAAAACATGCATATTTAAAAGTGTGAGTGTATTACGGTGTATCGCGCGATTGTATAAGGAATTTCAACGCTCATATATAATAACGCAATTCTAACCCAAAATATAATTTACCCTCAAGACTTCATTACGATGAAAATATTTTCAGCGAGTTATCGGATAATAACGGATTAAATGATCTATATATGAAAGAGAAAAAGAGAAAAGCGATATTCGCATGTATTTTATTTCCGAGTCGCTTTGTTCGCAATCGTTTTGGTTCGATCTTAATTCGCGAGTTAATCCCAAACGCCGTGTATCAAGATAAAAACATGAATATCTGAAGCTCAGTTTAATAATCTCAAATGGTCAAGGATTTTCATATCTGATGCAGAAAGTAGAGAAATGTCGAGAGATTTAGCTGAACTCTCGCAAAGATAATTGATAACTTGTAATATTTGACTTACTAGACATAGAATGTATTAATAGGCTACTAGATTTTCTCTAATGTTAATTCTCCTGCATCTTCTTTTCTTCTCTCCTATCTCATTTGCAATTTATTTAATAATTTGCATTAAAAATTCGTCTTATTCTCCTTTCACTAGCCATGTTACAAATAAACAGTTTACAGATAAATTCCCGTATGTTTTATACGTAAGTTATAACTCATGTTAGCGCGATAATTGATAAAATACAATGATTCTCGTTAATGCATCGGTGCACAAATAACCAATTATTTTAACGGCTCTATTTACTTTGATAAAAATGATATGTTGGTTATTTTTATCTACAGATTTAAAATATCCATCTGTTTGCGATTAATTTATTGTTTAATTATTGCGTTTTATTTGTTCACATGTGACAGATTTTTATTACAAATATCGTTTTGCATCAGATTTTTAATGCGCAATGCGTTACATTTATAGGAGACGAGAAGGAAGTCAAAATTATATACATATATATATATGTATATCTTCGTATTTTTATCTACTTTTACTTGAAAACGTGATAAAAATTTTTACATGATAAAAACAGTACAAAACTTTCTCATTATAACACAAATTATTCTGTCTGATTATACCAAAAATTATTTCGCACTTCTCGCACATGTGCTATTTTTCTGGGTATTCTATTCTTAAAAACGTGAAACGTTCCGAGAATTTTATGCGCAGGCTGGTAATCGGATGAGGCGATTTGCTACTTTAACTTGCGATCGACTTCTTAATATAATCTATCATATTAACGCCTTGAGAACGTCTCTTAAAAGTGCAGTCCTGTATCGAATGTATACCGTAAAACTTTCTCTAAAACTCACAATTAGCTAATGCGTTTTCAGACTTTCCGAGAAGATTCCATTCTCCGGAGATGCGAGAAAAACTGTCCATTACGGCTGCGAATTTAATTCTGACCAGTTACGGTTTGTTAGCAAAAATACGCTGAGAATAAGTCGGCAATATTGGTTAAAGTAATTCTATTTACGACTACGTTAGATTATCATTTGAATTTACAATATTGCGCTTGTAAAATAAAAGTACTTATAAAAATAAATGTAACGTGGTAGAAAGAATAGACTCTTGCTCTTTCAGGACGACTTTCAAGAGATCTAGTTTCCGTGAAATCGTGTTACACAGACGTTTCAAAAGATACTAGACAGTACTGAAGGTTGTTTTATGAAATGTCGACGGAAATTTTTCTTCTACATATATATCAATAGTGTACAAGAGCAAAATCAGACGCGAAGAAAATTAATGGTCGATGAATTTCAAAGTAAAACAAAAAAAGAGCTGATTATTTTTGTGTAAAAAGGGAAGATTATGATATTATGAAACAAATATAATTTCGCGAAAATATGTATATTTCAAAGACAGTTTTGTGTATCAATCACGATAATTCAGATAATAATTACAAGGATGCAATGAGTAAAATACTTATCAAAGAAGATGAAGTGACAGACGAAACCGCGTGTGAATATATGCTGATGCGTCTATCAAAGTGTGCCGAGAATAAGAAATCCCTATATAAGGGAAGTTTTTATATTCCGTCGCTTTCTCTTCTGTCTTCGGTGCAGAATTTTAAAGCTTTTGTACGTCATAAAAGACGTATGTGCTTTGGTTATCAATCTCGAGCGAAAAGCATAGAGGCACGAGTAAGAAAATATCGCCTGTACGTAATAAAAGTTCTTGAGATATCTCATTAGCCGAAAAAAATATATCAGAGATCTGCGAGAACTGCAAAAAAAATTTATTCGCGGTGTGTTTAGATATTAAAACTATTACTATTCCAAATATTTTTTTCAGGCACCGTCTGATGAGAAAATTTTAATAAATATTTCTTGAATTTTATTATACATATAATCAGCTAATATCAAAATTTAATAACGACAAAGCAAATAACTGTAGTTATTTAAAATTTGTTCTTGAATCAGAAAGATAAAAATTTTGAGAATGTAAAAAAGTAGTTTATAGTTTAGCTTTCTTTCACTTATTTCGAATGTCAAGCTTAAATTATTGTTCAACCAATGTTACAGAGTAAAAGAAGATTTTCTAAATAGCTTTTTGATAAAAATTTGATTTGTAGTTTGTAGTATAATAATTTTTGTAGTTTCTCGAATAACGTAACTCGATTATATAACTTTTTACGGGCGGTAGCAGGTAATCACAAAATTGTTAACAGTATAGTGCAATCTTTAAATGTATTTACTTCTTATCTTTAATAACATCGTCGCGATGCGACGAGCAAATGTCATTTGCCACACGGGATCTTCTCTAATCTTCTTCTTTCAAGCTCGATCGACCATAATCCACAGAGATTTATCGCGGCCAGTCGTTGCAAAAAGCCGAACGCTATCTTTTCTTAAAGGTTAGACATTGCGCGCTGTTGCAGTTAAGGATACTTGCCCTTTTCCTTTGTTCTCTCTAAGAAATCACAGAGCTTTTCCTTTGTCGCGTTTACGTAGAATGGAACAGTATATTTCCTTCTTCTCCATGTTGAAGGTGTTTCGACATCTTCAAAAAAGAATGGAAGCAAGCTATAATTTTTTCCATCGTAAAAGATAGGCCTATATTAGTACGATAAAGAATTTAAGTTTCGTTATCATTACATATCAAAATACATATATAAAATAAATTTGTGCAAAAAAGTAACAGATTGCCTGAACGAAACTCCATCGAAATGATTAAAAATTGACTGCGAGACATAATAGCGTATTGATTTCATTCTATAAATGTATAGCGTTTTAATGCGAGATTCGCTCGAGTTGCCAAATGTTCTCCGATTCCTTCTTCTTTCTTTCTGTTTTTTGTCCCGATCGCATTATCGTTTGCATTTTTATCGAGGAAAACCATAGCAGCCATTCATAGGGTTCGAAGAAACCGGTAGCGGTCATTAATCACTTGTACTTTACGAATTCTTTTTTGCACGAACTATCGATTTAATAAGCGTTTAGCGTGCAATAGCTCATTTTAAGCGGTCAGATGTTACTCTCTTTTTTCTCTTTCATTCTTTCATTCTCTTTTTTACTTTTTAATATTATATAATACCTTATTAAATCATATTGTGATATTATCTTCTTGTATCTTTATTATTATTGAGAAAAAAACACGAGAAAATGTCGTTGTTTTCAAGTAAATAAGTAAAATGGAGTAAAGCTTATTATTATCAATGTATCTAAATATTGTCAGTATAATGATTTCTTTACCTACTTTTTATTTTTTTGTTTTGGAATTTTATATTTTTTACGATACGTTTCCGACGTACAATTTTCGCTAAGCTACATTTTAGACAAAACTCGTCAAAGGAATCGTCCGAGAAATAACGAAGGATATAACGTTTTCGTTGAAACTCGGAACCGCGTAATCGTCTCCTCATGTTTGTGCGCAAGTTTTTCTCTCGAAAATTCCTAGTTTCGCGAAGTTTCTCCTTCACTGTCTTTTAAAATTAAGAGCGGACGGATTTACAAAAGAACGCCGTGCGGTACAAAGTTTATGGATTTATCAGCCAACATATATGCATCGTTCTTTGTTACCGTTTTTACCGTGAAATATATCCAGCCTCGTTTATTTTTCGCACAAGCCGAACACGTGCAAGTCGGAATTATGTTGACGAGTCTCATTATCCGATTACGAGCAGTAATTTCGAAAAAATTGCCTACGGATTGGCCATTAAAACGATATAACGTTCTCGTGGCTACCTAAGAGCACATTATGATTTGGTCAACGAACACAATCGCGACAATCTTTTATCGTTCAACGCTATTAAAATAAACGAACCGAAATTATGACTGACGTTCTTGCTAATATCGTTGCTGAAATGGTCGGATCTATAAAAATCTGTCGCGCAATGACACGAAATTAAGTCATCCGTAAACGCGGTTGACACACAGCGATTAAACCTCTACAAATTGGATACATCGAATGATTATGGAAAAATAAATATAAATATTAATATCGAGAATAACATATATAAAAAGCTCAGCATATTCAACACATATCAAAATCGATCGCCGATATTCAAAGAAACCGAGGTATACAAAAATTTTTTAATATACAGATATTTTGTGCGTGTGTTCAACATAAATTTAGCATAAATTTATATCGCGAAATATGAAAAGTAACCCAGGTAGCGCAGAGTGACGTCAAATAACGTCTTAATAACGTCTTAATGATGTCTCTAGACGTCAATTAGACGTCATTAAGATGTTATTCTGCTACCTGGGTAATACGAGATGTTAATATTAATGAGAGATATGAATTCTGCCAGTCGCCTTCTGCGGTATTAATTATGGCGACGAAATAGTTAACTTTATTTTTTCGTCTTTTTAGATTACGTCGAAGTGACTGCACGTATAAAAAAAGTGCCGCATAATTTTATATAGATGTATGTACTTGTTAATTAATCCATATATGATGTATTCAATTTTTATCTATAGATGATCTTTTCAATTGGGATTAAATTGAAATTCGATCGAAGAGTATTTTTCTATTGTTGCCGAATTAGTTGACAGCAGACGAAGATGCATATCGAAAACGATTCACGCGCGAATTGGTTATTAAGTTAAAATGGGCAACGCGGCAGATCTACATATATGTGGCGATGTACGTTTAATTGAAAACGTTTGAATGTGTGTGGCGTTTTACGAAAGTCGCGAAGAAGTGCTCGCGTCAATAAGGCCTTTCACTCGGCTTAGCGAAGCGGATAAAAAACTTTTTCATTGATGCGTTTTTCTCGCCCGCGACGCACAATGCCTAATCGGACGAAACCTCAATATAGAAACATGTATATTTAGAATGTGCATGAATGTCGAATAATTAAATGATGAAAAGGCATGAGAGAAAACTTCACGAACAATAATATGTAATTAAAGAAACAAGACACGCAGTTTAAGAAAATGATCCAATTTAATTGTTTTTTCGGGAAATGTTACATATAGAGCAAATAAACTTTGAAAACATTTTTTGATTATTTTTATTACCGCGGAAAAATATCAATTTGTTAAAATGTCACATCTTATCGATTTATTAAAAAAAAGTAATGCAAAAGTTATAACAAAAAGCACTTTGTATTGATCGTAAAATAAAAAAAAAATTGGTAAAGCTTTCGCTTTTCAAAAATACTTTCAGGCATTATTGTGTGACGGTATAGCGGTGACGGGTTTCTATCCGCAGAAGGGTAGTTTGTTCACCCACGGGGGAGAACCGGTTTTTTGGCAGCCGGCGTTTTCTCTCATTCACTTTTATCCTCCAGGGCAGCTGTTGAATAATTTTCGCATTTTGAGCCGACGCACGTGCTCTCGATCCATCTCGAAACAATTTCAAAGAACCAACACCTTGCTCCCTAGAATAATATGAAAGGGCTGGCAGCTCTGTACTTTACGCAAACATACGATAAATTCTTTAAATAAAGATACGAATTACGTAGAAATAAATTTCTAGAAAAATATTGCAAGCATTACTTTCCTCATAAAGATTGAAAGCGTCGCTTCGCAATAATTTATGAAGAGAAACAATTTAAACGAAAGAATATACCTCTTTTATTATAAGTTTTATTGCACGTATTTATTACACTTCTTCTCTTTATTATATAATATTATGGAAAAAATTTAAACTAAATTGCGGTGATCTTACGTTAATTAGACATTAATAATATATGTATGTGGTTTATTACTAACCAACAATGGTTTATTGCACGCTTCTAGACGCTTTCTAGTATTTAATTAAGCAGTGAATACTATTATGTTTATAATTATATTGTATAAATTTTACCTAAATGGCATACACATTTGGCGAGTCGATAAATGTTGATGGAACATCGGTGTCACTTTACTACTTCAGAGATTTTGATGAAATCAATGATATGGCAAAGGGCAGTTGTGTGGTCGGTGAATCATAGATAAAGGAATTTATTTTGCGGCGTGCTCTCTTTTATGAGAACTTTCACACGATTCTCGATTAGTCGCCGTCAGTCTGAAAAATTCTGCGTACGCGACCGCTTACGTATGTGTGTGTGTGTCCTCAGAGAATTGCTGGAATTTCAATATACCTCAACATTCGAATAACTCGCTCAAATAATTCGAATGTTTTTATATTTGAATTATATTTGAGTGAATCCTTCGCGCGTAATCGCACATTCGATGCGAATAAAAACCGCGTAACGACTCTTTTTTACATCTGATATTCGTGTTTTCGATGGTGTATACAGATTCAATTAGCAATTCGTGCAACTACGCGGCGCAAGCTATTGCGCGTATCAATTACATTACTTTTAATCGCGCAATGTCGCGAAAACATTATAATGCAGTTACTACTCATTACGTGTATAGCATTGAATAATATAGCGATATGGTACGAATAAATAACATTTTGAATCTTCCAGTGCTTCTCTCTCTCTCTCTTTCTCTATCGCCTGGCCTTTACGCAAATTCGTGATTATTCAAAATTATATCTCTGCTTTTTATTATTATGAGAGATGAAATATTCTCTCTTGCAAAAAACATTGCACAGCGTCGTAAAAAGAAAGTTTTTCAGAGGTAGCGCAAGATGACGTCACAAGCGGAAATTGTGACACGTGCATGTGCTTTTTCTTGGTACATTTTCTACATTTCTCTCTAAAATGTTGAATTAATCTCTAAATTAAATGACATCCTAATTTTTTAGTACTGACCCGTATGGCCTTCGTTGAATGACGCCCACCTTTTTGAACGATTCTAGATATACGCATGTATACGTCAGCCTACCCTGTTTCGAGTATATTTATGACGGTTGTTAATAATTAGTTAAAAGCATAGTTTATCCATAGCTTCCCTCAGCTTCAGAATAGATGGAAATCTAACGAGATATAGCTCGCGTCAGAACATTTCATTACCTGCTAATAGCCACCGATGTGCGAATAAAAAAAATATATGTAACTCGCAATCAAGTCGAGATTCCCTAAAATAAAATTCCGAATCTTTGTAGAGGTAGGTGAAAAATATTGTAGTTATTTAAATGGGCGAGAGTTTTATGGCCAATAATACATTCAGTGAATGCGCAATAAAGCCGTTTACGTAATATGCTAAAATCGTATACAAAACAAATATGGGCGTTCCATTTAGAACCGTCTTTGTTAATTGATAAATTTGAATTGGAAAACAGAAATGTGGTTAGTACCCGGGTTTTTTTTGTCTGCAATGAATTATTCAGCTGACATATTCATTATTTTAACTTTACACGATATTTGATATTTATAGAATTTTAAACAAATTTCAGGGATTAAAAACGAATTTTTTTTTAATAAATAGAAGATATGTGCAAATTTTTTCAAGCTTTGTAAATTATTATTTTGCGCAATAGAAAGAAACACCTTATGACTCGCGACATTTATATATCGTGTTATATTCACAACGAAAGAAATCATAAATTTTTATTTCCAATGAAAAGATCGGTAAAGTACGTAAGACCGCGGACTAAGATGGAAGACTTAAGGATTTTGACCCTTAAAAATGATTGTTCATTCTGTAAAATTGGCTTTTTGCTTGTCACGGCGCGCTCGTTTGTCGCGAAGGGAAAGAAGTTCATCTCCTTGTAATGAGCGGTGACAGTTCCAGGCAATGTCGAACTCTTTTTGCTGGCCTATTTTTTTTAACACTGTTACATGCTATGCTAAAGCAGATATATTGCACTATAGAGATGATATTGAACTTCTTGAAAAAATATGCCGCAATAGTACATTCGTAATTCTATTCAAATCATTGAAAGTAATTTCTAGTTATTTAACCCCTCGTATAGTCACACCTATGTTTTCAAACAAGGAAGTCACTCTGGGTCATTTTGACCCGAGACGAACTTTGACCGTTCGCCATTTGACCATTTATCCACCGATTGTGTTGAAAAAATTCTCGAATGCACTTGCGATATTGCTAAGATGATTGCTTATAAGAAAAGAAGGGTCTCAGGAATTTTTAACATATAAAAAAAATTCGCGAAAAATTTGTTTAAAAAAAAATTTTTGTTTTTTGAACTAAAGCTAGAGGGCGTTATGCCCGCCAATTTTCAAGTCACGCGCAAGATATTTACGAGCAAAGTTGAGGCTCGGGTCAAATTGACCCGGTGTGACTATGGAGGGTTAAAAGCACTTGTTCTGAAAGATCTGTAATAAATCATCTTTATAAAATTAAAAATTTATTGCATTTATACATTGCTTTTACATATACTGTATAGATTAGAAAAGCTTATTATATATATATATATATATATAATATATATATATATATATATATAGTTTTTAGAAATATTTTTCTTAAGAATATTTTTTTCTTGGCTTAACAATTGTACTACACAGAACCATATTATACTTTATTGAATATAATATTTATAGCATTAATATTGTAATATTGTCTAAATCTTAAGAAAGTAGCACATTTAAGCACAATTCTTTTATTCTGGTAATTATTTCGACAGGGTGCGATTTGTATTTATTAAAATGTTAAATATCTGCTGGATATGAGTTTTTGAAGGGAGAAATCCGCTAACCTTAAGAAAGACCGAGGGAAACTTTCTGAATGATTTTTATAAAAGAACTTTGGCCGACAAAAGCGCAGAAGTCACAGTAGGAAGACTTTTTGTTAAAACTCAATTTGTAACTTTAGAAGGATATCGTTTCGTGATCTTCACAAGATTTTTAGAAGATTGTTATCTCCATGATTATCCGAGGACCATGTCTCAGTAGTCGAATTTATAAAGACGCTCAATTACAGATTGTAGGGAGATCCAGATTCAAATTTTGGCTTGGGTGATGTTTTTCGCAATACATTTTTTGCATTGATTAAAAAAAATACTTATAAGTATCAAAAATTAAATTAATTATATCATTATAGATTTAAGTATGTGGATTTACTGTAAAAAAACTGTGTTTCAAGTCCGACAAATAATCGACGCGCAGTTTTCTGAGTTGTAAAAAGTATACAAAAAATTAACACAAAAATATTATTATAATAGGCTATCAAAATCCAGTTTCTAACCGAAAATGGCAACTTCTTTATTATTTATAAGATTTATATCGACCCAGTATCACGTATTATTGTTTAATGTTATATTCTCTGCAACTTTAGACGAATATATTTTGCATGTGATTATCAATGCTTATTTCTACATAAATATATACATATATTTGCAGCGCTAAATTATTTTCAAAAAATTAGAGAACATGCCATTTACGGATTGAATCTTGGTAGTTTAATTTTCCAAACTTACAATCAGTAAACTGCCTTTTCTCAAATTGATTGTATATTATAAATAATTAAGTCCTATATATCTTATTTATTATTATCATTTTTAAAAAGTTTCCTTCACTTTGTTAAAATATTTTTAAACAATATTGCGTAGTGCTTTCTCTTTAAAATTTTGTGTAATAGACCTTCTCTCTTCTTCTTTCTGAGTTGTAACAGTGATGAAATTTTCTTATCAGTCTATACGTGAGTTTTCTTAAGTTCATGCCCTGAAATTTATTCATCATTGCATAGATATTTAGTATGCAAACCTTCAGTAAAGATCTTTAGTAGAATTGGATTCAAATAAGTTAATTTATTTTGCGACGTCTATACGACGATTCTTAAAGATATTTTGTTAACTTTTTATTTCAAACTTTAGCAACCAGACGTCATGACAGAACAATTTAATCAAATGCCAGTCTATTATGAACGAGTAAGTCGCTGTACAATAGATTTACTTGCTGAAAATCGCCTTGAGGAAGTCGCGTTTTATCTATATAGCGCTTTATGCGCATATTCTAAATTAATAAATTTCGAAATGCATGGCATTGTAATTTAATCCGTTATCACAGAAGGGAAATATGCCAGTCTCCAAAACAGCCGAGTTTCGAGTTTCAAAGCTTTCGTCCAATTTACTGCAAATCGCGGAAAACCCCGAAAAAGCTCTGTTCTGAGGATTGCTAGCTTCAAACGGATATAGGAAGAAGAGATAAAGGACCAACGAGGAATGTATGATTGCGCGCATTAATTCGAACAACGCGAATAATTGTGCGTGACTTTTCAATACCTTAAAGAATTAGCAATGAAGGTGTAGCAGAGTATTTAAATACCGTGAGATCTTGCGACAATCATAGAATCATTATAGCGCGCAATAATTTCGTGAAAAGTCATTTTCGGAGAGTACAAATTCGTCAAAATTGCACGTACGAGACAGCGCTGTTTTTTGCAATTAATTTTTGTACATAATTATAATTATAATAATTACAAACATAAAATGAAACTATTTGAAATAAAATATGGATTGTGGAGAATAGTTTTAAAAAAATGCATGCTAGTGTAATGAACGTATTAAGTGAATTTCTGTCTAAGATATATCTATAACTAGCCTTACAAAGGCAACGGCCATGCCCGGTAGACTCCTTTTCATTACGAGACAAAACCCTCCTTACCAGAATTCAGATAATTCCGCCAAGTCAACTGTCTATAGATCTATAGGTCAAAGTGTCTTTAACTTTCCCTACCGTTGCAAGGGAGGGCTATTATTACAGCTATTCTATTTACACAATAAACTGTGAAATGTATATAACCCTTTATTATCATGGATATTAATCTTTAATTGACATTTTGCTTGCTTATTAAAAGAGGAATCCTTTTTATTTATAATATAATAATTCAATATAAGAATTATTTTACGTATAAAAGTAATTCAAAGATATTATTTTTTAAAGTTATTTTAATAAGAATTTATTTAAAATATTTTAATATATTTTAATAAATTATTTAATAAACTCTTATTCATTGAATATACGTATGCATATATGTTTATATATAATTTATATTGATCCAAATATTTATTATATATATTAATGCAAATTTTTTTACCGAAAATTTCGCGATAAAAACCATCAATTACTGCAACTTCTTAATACGCAAGGTTAAATAGCTTAATGACTAAATCTTTAATTAGAATTAAGCTCATTCAGTATTAAATAATTGATAAGATCCTTTGTCATATAATTACTTGGCAGAAGTTTAATTCATGAAATTGCCTTCATTTTCTATCGTCCATGACTCGCGAAGATCGTTAGAATTTTGACATTTTAATAGAGAAATAAGGATTTGAAATAAGATTAATGTCTTATTGTTAGACAGAAATTGATATAAATGAAGATAACACACTATAATATAATGTAATAAGTTTAATTAATGCTTCTCTCTCTCTCTCTTCATTTAGTTTTCTGAGCATGTTGCGTTTTTATATCTTCGAAATAAAAATATTTGGACCTTGACTTATTGAGTAAGGGTAGCGTAATCAATCGTGGCGTCTTTCTTTATTGCTTCTTATTGACATTACCATTGGTATCTAGACCGCTAATAACTCGCCAAGGAGTGGCGACAGCTGATACGCCATCGGCTCCTGGCTCTTCCCTTGAGAAAAGGTGAAGTATAGAAGTATAGAAGAGCTAGCGCAACGGGACGCTCCACAAGATGCGCCGCAATAAACCCAAGGGGTGAGATCGCTCTTGGAAGTCGATTACTCGCTTCCTGCCTCGGAGAGAAGAAAGTAGTCGGCGGCCGTGAGGTTCACCTTAATCCGATTAAATACGTCATTCTCGGACAAGCTCTTTTATACTAGACCACTATACGAGGAAAACGCGACGCCGCCGTTTATCGATCTCGGATCAACGTGCTCGTTCCACTCTGCTGAATTACGTCTTTTTTATACGATGATGATCGAATCGTCGACGACAATAATCGTCCCCTCTGCGATACACAACAATGTCGATGACCGGGATAAAAAAAATTATATCGCGCTCTTCGCGAGAGAATGGGCGATCATCGCGTTATGCGACGCGTCGATAAACTGGCAGATAAAAAGATGGAGTCAAGAGACGTTTAATAAAGTGTCATCTCTGCAGTCGTGCTAAATCGGTCAAAATCGTAAATTACGCGACAGGCGATTCCAAACCGTGACCAAAAAATATTTATCGCGATTGATTTAATCGGTAAAATTTATAGTGCCTCGCGAAGAACACTCGAATCGTTTACCTCGAATAATTGTTCAAAATTCTAGGAAAATAATTATTTAACTTTTCAGAGCGTATCAGATATATAACTGTGTAAATGCGTCATAAAGATATGTAAAAAATATATTAAAAAATTTAATATACTCTCTCTCTTTTCTCTCAAACATGAAATATTTTAAATAATTAACATTTTTTTACAAGATTTAATATTTAATATAAAGTATATTAATAAATATATATATTGGCAAAAAAGTTAAATAAAGGAGTTAATAAAAACATTGATTGAAGACTTTCACAATTTTTTGTAACAATATTCTCGTTCGCGATTTCGTTTACGAGTAAGGATTGATTATTCGAGTTTTAAATTATTTGATACCAAATTTACACGCGCAAATTTAGAGAGATGGGATATATTTTAGGGATGATATATTTTAGGAAAGGCTTATTAAATTATCACCGTTATCGAACATTACGATTTACACTCGGAGGTACAGGATCCACACAATACACTTCCTCCATACGGATTTCGCCACACATAATTCCATTCGCGCGCCCGTCAAATCGCGGAGATTGCATTAGCGTGGAAATTGCATTAGCTCAAGATTGCACTTTGTACGGTATGTTAAAAATATTATTTTTTACGCAAATTTTCCACATTAATTCCCATATATTTACACTACGAGATCAGATGAAAACTTATACTAATGTAACACACTAGAAAATTATGCAAAATTATGAAAGGGAGTAATATTTCTTTGAAAATTCTACATAAAAGTCTTCTCTCGGAACTTATACGATACAAGTGTGCATTTAAAGAAATGTATAATTATTTGTTACATAAAATCTTTTAGAACAATAACACATTTTCTTGGATCTAGAGAGCTGCCCTTTCTTCTGTTAAATTTTAATTAAGTTTCTTTTTTTCCGTGATTTTATTATTTCCAATATACTCGTAGTTTGCCTCTAGAGAAACGTTTCAAATTGAAATACTTTTAAAACGGTGTTCATTGGGAATTATATAAAACGTAAGATTGTTATTTACTTGATGCCTAAAATTTAATTTATGACAAACTCCGCATTTGCAGAGTTATAATTGAAACAATGCCTAACTGTTTATTTTTCCTTTAAGTTTTGACAAGAAACGTGCAACAAATACAGCTATTGCCGAATACGCTTTACAATTCTATTTAATTTAAAGTAGCACGTTTCTCGCGGCCCTGTCGCCCATGTTTTAAACCGCTCTTCGTTCATCAACCTTTTCTTTCGAGAATATACCAGCTGAAAGAAAAAGTTAAATTAAGATAAATTTCCTATTTGCGTTTTCCAGGAATCGGGTCAGTCGATTACGATCTTGCGACACAAACGTTCGCGATTAGCCAAGCGACTAGCAACGGTAAACAATATTACGATTCGCTAGCAATCGACAACTCGCTTTTCGCGATTTTCCCCTTTAGCACGTTTCTCGCGGGACGATTAGAGATATCGATTATTAGCGTACTCTGAAATTAATCTACTATCTTCAAGTGAAAAGGGCAAGCTGAAGGACTTGTTCAAGGAAGGATGGTTAAAGTTATTTTCGAATGCAGGCATTTTAATATCAAATTTCATTATTCATTCTCTTTTTGATATTCATGATTTAATAAATATTAAAAAATTTCAAATACTTAGAAATACGAGACATATATATTTTGAAATGTTTTGTTATATATGTATAGTTATTCAATAAAGTTATTAATACTAAGTAGTTATTAATTTTTCTGACAAATTCGTCATTCGGAAAAAGTTTTTTGAGAAATTCTTCAATTCGATGGAGAAGGGAAAATTAATTAATTTCATATTGTATAATTTTTCTGTTTTTATCTTCAATTTTACTTATTATCGAAAGAAATCCGGAATTTATTTTTCACCTTGATGTAAAATATCAATTATGCACGAATATTTCACGTAACGCAACATGTAAGAGTCACCTAAACTGATGTGTCATAAACATATTTATTTTTTTTCTCATTTGCAATAAGAAGCAGTTGCTTCCGCTATAATAGAGTTTGTGAACTGTACTATTACTCGTGCATTTCGTAACGATATCACTCGTTCGTCGTTCAATGTAAAATGTAGAAACGAGAATTTGAAGCCGCGCACGTACAATTCGACGTATAGATGTACCTACTTTTGAATTTTATAAACACTTTTAATGCTCGTTGTATTACTTGTATTATTAAAATGCAACGAATGCAAATTAAAATAAATTAGAAATTGGAAATTAAAATTTCCACACGTATAATAGATCTCTTTTTTCTCTTGATTTTATAAGAGTTATATATTTTATGTTTGCACGAATCTCTGAGCACGATACACTTAGTGCTGTATTATTTTCAAATGTAGAGCCAGTAATTACTTTCGTTAACCGTCGTCAACACGTTTATTAGTCCGAGAAAACTAATGTAATTTAACATTGCGGTGAAATATGGATATGCTATGACACGTGTAATTAATTCAAATTGTTCGCTCGTTTTAAGATTTTGATTACTTCTCTTACTTTCAAATTACTTGGAATTTACAAATTGCGAACACTGGAAACAATAACTGGAAGAATAAGAAGGATCAGAATCTTTAATACTAATTCGATTATTTCTTAATTTAATATTATAAATTAATTTTTTATGATTTTCTTTTGCAAATCTGTAGAATATTATTTAAATTTCCCATATTCAGATTTCATCACTTCAAAAAGAGCATAGCCCATATTCGCTAAAACGTAATAAATCGCAGCGTCGATTTACTATAAAACTATCCGAAATAAAATGATTAATTTAACACTCGTCGCGTTGCAACTTTTCCAGTATAAAACGCACCATCGAATCCACTCAAAATATTGTACGAGCCATTCTTAAAATTGAATAGTTTGAAAGGTCTTCGAGATAATTTTAGAAAATCGTATGCTCGAAAAAGAAATGTGATATAAAACTCACCGTGACGAAGAGGACTCCAGTTCCTTCTTCAAATGCAATTGCCGAAAACGTGGAGCGATCGCGAAAGAAAACCCGGGATGGACCGTTGTCGAACCGACGACGAAACGGCACTGACCGTGTCGGGCCAAGTGCTTGACGCGAACTACTGCGAGTCTGGACGAGTCACTTGCGAGGAGTCTGCGCGGCGTCGTCCGTTAGTGCTCGCCGCCCACACAGGCTCTCTACAAGTCTGCAGGTCCTCTTTTCACTTTCTCCCGCAGTTCTTTTCATTTTTCCTGCCTCCTTGAATTCGAAAGACACGCAATATTCGCTAATAGGAAGTACGCGCCAATATTTCTTGTTAAAAGTAAAAAATTTTCCTTGTTTTTCTGCGGCACGAAGAAATTTTCCTTCATTCTCTTCACAGTCTCGATGAATAAACCGATTAAGTCCTCAATTAGGTCTTTTAATGTTATTAGCGTAGCTTAACGTAACATTAAAATTCTTTTATCTAAAGAACTAAATAAAAATTTATATCAAAAGTACTGTTTGTCAATTATAATTGTACTTTGATATTTGCATGTGCACGATAAAATGTTATTGATTTTATTGTAGACTTACGAAAAATCGAGATCTTGAACGTAAAACATGGTTCAAGAGTAACATAAAAACTACAAAAATACAAACAACTATAGCTATAAATATCTTGTGGAACATGAGAAAAATATTTATATTTTTCAATTTTGCTTTTCGTCTCTTCGAGTTTTTAGTTCTGTTGGTGCAAATCGTTTATTTCGTTTGTAGCTCATATGCCGTGCACGCAACGTTCAAGAGACTCGCGATACACGCATGAAGTCGTCGATCCAACCACCAAGACTGACTCGTTTCTGCTGTAATTGACGATTAGGTTTAAGCGACCTGTTGACATTCGTTTTTGCGTTAGTTTTACGCGCTTTCAATACTAGTCGCTCAACTGTGTTTTCTACCTGTATTTATATTTGCTACTTGATAGACTATACAAGTCATAGATGGCTAATATAATATACACGAGTTCTTTCACACGTCATTATTTAGTTTGTATTTTATAGCAACAAGTTGTTTGTACAGTCAATGTCTCAACTCGAATGTCTACTTGTGTGTGTGATGAATAATAAGTTTTTATTTTATAATCTTTTAACGTACTTGTATTATTAACATCTTGAACGTAAGAGTATTTGAAGCAGCGTTCAAGTGTCTAGAACCTTTAGAAAATACAAGGAGAGCTGGAAATGATTTTAATACAGTATATTGAAGCGTTGATATCTTGGCATTTTTTTCTTTTCTAAGATGGATCACGGTTTCAAATTTTTACGAGTTTTTATTTTGATATATTTTCATATTAAAAAAAATGTGCATTTTACGTTGCTGTACTCGAGTACGTATTAAATTATTTAACATCTATTGATTAAAATATTAAAGAGCGTCACACATTACTGTGTGACTTGCGGAAGAAACGGTGCAGTTTGCATCTGTCCATGTGCATAACGCAGTCTTCCGATAACGGCAAAGCTTTCGTATCCAAGTCTGAAAATAAAATCTTGATAAAACTTGGGCTGACTGTGAACCTAGGTGTCGTAATACAGATGATTGAGAAATGTCTCGTACAGTGACGTCAAGAAAAATACTTTGTTCACGTCACATGATTTACGTATAATTTAAAGGTGCAAAAATCTCACGATGCATACGCTATTTCGATATTATTCCGCGCGATCAATCTCGATTTATATCAATTTAACAATGTGTAAAGTAAATAGTTTCGCAAATAGTAGCGGAAGACGCTTCAAAGACTTCTTCTTCTCCTACGACTTAGTCGACGTATTTCGCAAAGCCTGAAGTTGTTCTCCAGAATTTTCGGCACGAACATTATTTCCGGATGATCATCTTCCAATGCAATTATCTTCTTGTTGCAGATTTCGGATTCTGTGCTTAGAGTGAGGCATGTCGGAAAACTTGTAAGTCGTTCAAAACGAACTTTCCGAAAGCGGAAGTTTCCACCCGCTGACAATCAAGCAACTCCTCGTACAAGTGCCAGGATATAGGCTGCACACTCACGTACGTAATAAGCTGCTGACGTTGAACGAAATTACATGTGCAATGTTCTTGAAAGTTATGCAAAACTAGAGAAAATTTCTGCCGAAAATGTTGGTTGAATTTTCAGTTTTTAAAAGATACCGTAACTAAAATATTCTAACTGATATCTGCAAATTTTTAATGGCTTTTTCTGTTACGATAATTAAGACAATGCATACCTTTTATCTTAGCGTTATTCAGTTTATTTTCCCACGTAATTTCTACACTACTTCCGTAGTTGGATACAATATTAATCACAATTACGAAGAAAGAATTGTATTATAGTTCAATCATTATAAAGTTAAAATACAAACTATTTTATTACAGCTTATCCGTTTTCTCGAATGATATTTAAATGAAAGCTCTCTCTGTTGACCGATTAATTATTCAGTATCTAATAATCGTGTTTCATGTTTAATAATCATAAGGCTGTGATAATACGCGAACGGTGCTTTCTCCTCGCGGTGTGGCGGTTTACTTACGTAATAGTTTACTGCTACACATACTATGTAGCAGTCGGCAACTTTGTTAAACGATGTTGTTACCTCTCTGTTGTGAGCGGTTTCTCAGAAAGTTGGTTCCATAAAGTCGCGCGCTACTCGCAAACACTTCGCGATTAGATCAGCAGCAAATAATCATTTGTCAAACAACACAAATCGACAGAATGTGGGCATTATCTTAACGATCGATAGATCAAGATCGGTTGTGGTCGTCATTTCTAGCGTTTAATATTATATAGTGTTGCGAAATAATGTACACAATTGTTGCTTTATAATCTATCATCGTTTATTGTATAAATATATCACCAAATAATATTATGTAGTAAGATTGCGTCTGCGTAACGCGAGAAAGAATGCGATAGAGATCGAACGGAAAGGCTACGGTGAGGGTAAAAAAAAAAGGGAAAAGGTTCGGGCAGGGGAAGGGAAAACGATATGGTGGACTTAAAAGAAAAAAGTAATATATATGTAACTTGTATTGCTGCACCGGGAAAGTTTTCATGACGCAAGCAAGGAAAGCCGGCATATTTTCCTGGCAGAAGCAACAAAGTAAGTGGCAAACTATCCGCGCCATACTTCTACTCGCGTAGATCGATTGGAAAGGAAAAGCAGGTCGCAAGTTCGATCCTGAAAGCTTCGTCGTCACGAGTGCATTCGCTCTTCTTTTTTTTACATAATATAGTAAAAATATATCTCTTCGATTTTTCTAGGAAATATCGTTATCATCAGCAGTATCATTTATAATCATATCTCGTCGTCATCGTTATTATTAATATCAACCTCAATTAACTTATATATCACTAGAACAATGGAAAATTGAACGCACCCTTCCTTTACGCACTACTCCAAGGCTTCGAGACCATAGCATTTGAGAGAATTTGTTGAAGTATTATTTAAAAAATTGCTTTAAATTATATATATTCATCTCAAAAGAGATAAGAACGCTCAATAATAATATCGAATTATTGAGTTTCTGAATTCTTTTATGAAAACTATAGTCAAGTGTCGAGATATGAAAACTTTCTGACTGGCTATTAGTTTCGCCATAGAGCTGTGCTCTCGAATGCTATCCGGAGGGTGATTACCTTTCGGCTTAATCGATGAATCCACAGGTAAGGGAAGGCCTCGTTATTCTGATTCTTCGATCGCGATCGCACGCCCGTGCTTTCTAACAACAAATAGGAAAATCTATATCGGACGTTCACACAATCTCCGGAGTGATCGAATTGACCCATTTTATTTTAGGCATTTATGTATCAATCTCGACAATTTCGTACGCATCGCTCTCACGTGTTTAAGTCGTTCGATGACGCAACGGGGAAACGCTTTACCTTGGACATCTATTCTACATCGAGAATGATTAAACGCGATCGCCCAGATGTTCTGCGAGCGTTCTAAAGGGTTGAAAGAGATGTCTCTTTCCCGGTAAAATTTCCGCGAGACGTCAACGGCTCGTACACGATTACTAATCCGATGAATTTTCGGAAGGATTCGCGTTCCCTCGCGGAACCAACTGCGTCGAGGCAAAGGAACTTTCCCTCACCCGAAAGACTCGGGCACAACCCTGAAAATATTATATATACACATCATCTCTTCTACTTCGCCTCTACCTTTCGTCTAACTTTCTTCCTTTTATTATGGCAAGTACGGAATTATTCGTTGCTTGAACTCTCGCGATCCGGCTGAAAGAACGAAACCGGAAGGAAGAGAAAAAAGGACAAGCGTCCTCGCGCGTGTACGTAGAATCGTACTTTCAGTCGCGCGTTTAGCACCAAATGGGATTCTCTATCGAGTTAGTTACGACGATTGCACATGTGATGTAAAGACAGAAATGAGTTGTATTTAGCGCCAAATGCGCGCCAAATTCTGGCAACGAAGAAAGTTAGTAATACGGAGACGTTCAACGATGGAATAACGATCGCGTACGACTAATAACACCTTATAATAACGACCAAAAATCGACCACGTAAGCATCTAACAAAAAGATAAAATTCAACAATGCCAATATATTCAGCGCATATAGGCCTATTCACAACTGAAGTTGTCGTGTGCCGCATGCTAATGCGAATGCGTGCATATTACTTTTAAGGTATATACAGAAAGTGAATGTGCGCAATAGAGAAAGATGTTCATATGTGCATGTTTTAGAAAATTTTTTTCTTTTTTTTTCTTTGTAAGATTTTCCAAAATCTAAGTTCGATTATTGTTTCAGTCGCTTGCGCTGCGGCAGTTTTTTGTCGTTCACAAAATTTCTTACAATAGCCCATAATTAAAAAGTCTTTAATTAACGGTTAATATATCCTTTGTATATAATTAAATTTAAGAAAGAACGAATCGTTTAATATCTGCAATATGACTCGCGTTATTATTAGCTGTCTTTATTTTCTCTTCTTTAATTGAAGAATTAAACCTTAATCTTCCGTAAAAATTTATCTAAAACAATTTCGATAAAATTATCTAAAACTTCTGCGATAATTGCACAACGGGAACAATTTCTTATGTATTACATCATTTGGAAAAAAGTATTATCGAGTATATATAAAACGTACGATAAAGTAAAATATGCATTATCTGCGTTCCAATGCAGAATAATACATACTAAAATTTTCGGAAAATCGTTTATCGAAAAATTACTTTCATTTCACATTTTATTTTCTCGTAGCTCACTCCACGACAATAGAGTAAACTATACGCTCTTCGATAATTTTATTTGCAAATATTACAAATCGCATTCGGTAATGCATATCCAAATGTTAATCTTGGCTTCGATACGGCTTGCGAGACGTCTTCCGGTGTGAGCAGGCCTTAAGGCATCGACCAACGCGCTGATTACGACCGCTTCGATCGATACTCGATCCCACGGCTTCCTCCCGATCGGGATGTCCTTTTCTTGTCGATCACAGATAATTGCCAGCCGACGAAGGGGCTGCAATTATTGCACGCCGACTTCCGCAATTTGCCTCGCCAATCGTAAATGCGAGTCGATTTTTTTCAAAACGGGCTCATTAGGACACTTATAAACAACTCCGGCAAAGACACCGCGATCTCTAGAAGGCGCAGCACCAAATTCGACTAATTGATTTAAATTCCTACGGTTTGATCGTCCTGCTCTCTCCCCGTACGCTCTTCGTCGACCCGCAATTTAATATTATACTTCGTGTCACTCGAAAAAAATTTCATCAAACAATCACCGCGCAAGCCCTAACCGAATCTGCGGCTTGTTGAACCTTTAATATCGTATCGGCTGCCAGACACCGGTGTTTTCGTCCCGACGGTAGTAATGAGGTCTGTTATCTCGGAAAACGGTGACTGCCGGAAATTGATTGTCTTGGATATACTTGAGCGTCGCCCGCACCTGAAACAGAAATTTCGTCGCTGCTTAACGATGCGTGGGGAAACGCGGCGCAATTCGATTTATCGCTCAATGCCTTCTATCTCCTCGAGGAACTAACGATAACGATGTCCCATAGCGTTTCGAACGGGCGTTACCTGCGATACGAAATGCGGTTGCTCCACTTCCGGTGACGTGGACAGATGCTGCAGGATGAACTGATCGGTTTGCGCCAGCCAGAGATCCACGCCGCGCAGGGGGTCGTAGTTAAACGGGCCGATTCTAAGTAATCCCAAGGCGCAATCGTATATGTCCAAAACCTGTGCACGTGGACAGAATATACACGTACAGTCTCAACGGAATGCGTTAAATAAAATATCGCGCTTAATAGACTATATTTTATTTAATATCATTAATCAATTGTGTGTGTGTGTGTGTGAGTTATTATATTTCATTTAATACTAGTACTTGATATTTTTTTGTAGATTGTGGGATTATCAAGTTTTAATTTTTTCTTGTTTCAATTGTAAGCCATTAGTCTCGTTCAGCTGCAATAGTGTGTCGTTAATGTTAATGCAAAGTTGCGTACACGCACCTGCTGACCCCCGGTCAATTGTCTGGCGCACCTCAGTGCCTGATCTGGACCCTTGTCGGGGAAAGTCGCGGGAAAGATCTCGCCGGTCTTCACGTTCAGCCCGATACCGTAGATCAACGGCCAGTGAATCCCACCTCTCACGGTGGTGTTCAACTCGCCCACGCAGCACAGCGTTAGATCGATCTCCACCGGTTGCTTGTGAAATGCGGCTAGAAGACGATCGGGTCGGTTAACATCCTATATAGATATAGATAGACGAAGTCGAAGGCGGCAATTTCGTTCTATTTTTGGATATAATTCTATAAATATAATTAATTTCAGTCTAACTTTGATTGAATGTTCTAGGAAACATAATATCGTGACATGAAAATTGAGTTCTATTCCGTTTAGCTTATTTTTTTAGTCCATTTTGAACAAAGCAAGTAAATGATTGAAGTGGATGTGTTTACGAATGAAAACAGGAATAGAATAGGCATAATTATTTCTATGCTAATTTATATATGTAGATTAAAAATAAGATTCTCCGAGTCTTAAGATAATAGGAATGCCGCATAAGAAATAGATTTTTACGTACAAAGTATATTGTAGAATAATTCCTCGGAATAGTTTCTCGGATCGGAGTAGCCGCCGACCAACTGCAGCTCCAGGCGACCTTCGGGATATCCGAGGGCGAGTTCCGTTACCTTCTGGATTATTGCCGCCGCGGCATCTTCCGTTCCAGAGCCGTCAAGGTGCGCCAGAGCGGCGGCGCCCGAGCCTGAAATCCAACATTCGAAAACGCGATATTCGCAGTCCTTATTAAAGCCAAGCACACCGACTAGTTATTTATTACGGCCGGTTATATATAATTATTTTAAAAAATTATTACTATTTTATTATTTTTCTTTATTATATGAAAATAGGGCACATATTAAGCGTCATTTTTATCCAAAATTATTCTTGAACGTAAAATATTTATATTAATAACGAATATATCCGCCTGCGAATTACTCTCGGTGCGATGCACCGGATGAACTTTGTATTGTTACTTTTATGAATTATCATTACTATTCACGTCATTGATCAACGAGCTTAATTGCGTATTTATCGTTGCTGAAAAGATCAATCGAAAGAAATATTAAAACGGTCAAATGAGATGAGTTATCACCGCTTGCGCGCTATTATCTTTTTGTGACTGCTCGTTACTCTTCTACCCCTTCTCCCTTTCGGAAAGAACATGCCGATTAAAAGGGAAATCAGTTTTCAAGTGTTTAAATATCGCTACCAGGCCAGTAATTATCGCAAACAAACTGATCAGTCCTCTCAGAGCATCGCGCTTCCAGAGTTAATCACGGTTCGTTAGATATGCAATTGGTCGTCGCCTTAAGGATAAGAACAAAATGGAACAAAAAGTAACGATTGGAAACACGTGAGAATGTTTTTGCAATGTTAAAAGAGATTTTTAAAGATATGCGATTGACGCATCATAAATTGCCTACATTTATTAATTAAAAAATAAACAAACAAACAAAGGCAATAGTAACAAATTTTTACAACAATAAATTCTGAGCGCAATAAATTTCGATCGACTGTTGCACGATGGCAAAGCAACGAGTCGACGAAAAGAGCTCGCGACAAAAGGACTCTTATATCGCAAACTGTTACTTAATTACGTACTTTCGCAGTCGCTTTCTATACCACGGTCGTTATTCACGCGCAACCTTAAGACGATCGGAGACACCCAGCTCGTGTCGCGATGTACTATCGTCTCAACAGGAGAAAGCTAAGGGAAACTTATCCGACGGTTTCGTTGAGAAATATAATATAATGTAATAGGAGCTCTTTGCAATACGCGTTATCGTTCGGAGATCTAAGAAGTTCCTATGATTTGTATCGGTTATAAATATCAAAGTGACGAAATACGCTTAAAAAATAGTCGTATGATAATTTGAATAAATTTTTTGCGCCCACGAGAACACGCGAGATTATAACATGTTCTTACTTGTACATACCTTATTGCTGATATTAAGAAACGACATTATGTGTGTGTGTGTGTGTGGAAAATTGCGCAAGTAGAGCTCGTCGTTTTAGTTTTATGAACCATAAATCGCAATTATTTCCCCGAAGCTCTTTAAACTTGATATCATAGGATTGGCAAGGCATTTAAATGACTTCGTAATATGAACGTGAATCGTAAGCTGAATCAGAGTACTTTTTCCATCCAGTTCGAATGGCAGAACTGGTTCTATTAAAACGGTTCGTCTTTGCGAAAGAAGTGGCGTTTCGCATTTTGCGCGTTACGTTAGTCGTTATATCACGAAGAAGTCAATGATCGTGCGAACGAGAAGTAAAATCTTTTTTGTGCCGGGACAAAGGAAATAAAAAGCGATATAACGGAAAGTCCAAAGACGATCGCGGACGTCAGGTTCTCGTTTAGCGATATTTTTTACAAGTTTTTGCTCGTTAGCTCCGCGACTAATTTACAGTCCGAGACAAGCAGACTGTAAATGAATTTCCTGTCTTTTTTTCTCTCGACTCTTTACTTATTTCCTTTCCTTAACACTTTCAAAAATCTATACCAACAATAAAAACTGTTTTGCAATTTTCTCATAAAATGACTTCCAAATGAGATGCTTATATTTTCATTGATATTTTGGCATCAGTTATTATTATATAATTTAACATTAATTTAAATTGATTTAAAATCTATTTTTTTTTTAACTATAAAATCCCAGAACAAAAATAATTTCAAAGAATTACAATTGACTTTAAAATAAAAATCTTCGCGCAAATTAGGCTTCTGATATTTAAACAAATAACTGTAATAACTTTCTCAAATCTTTGATATAAAACACGTGCAATATACATAAAAATCTTAAAGAAGAAGCCCTCTTTATTAAAAATCGATTTCAACTTCGTCCAAAAATATATTAAGATCGGTGATACTGAGATCTCTCTGTTTCGTATATTAAATATTTTCCAACGACGCGATACCGATCAAACTGCAGTCGCGCTTTGTCATTGCGTTATTCCGACCTCTTTTTCTTTTCATTGTCGTGCCGCAAGCGGCCATTTATATGCAACCGGCAGCTATTTTATAATGAGCACGATTGTACTTTCAAATATACTCACCGGAATGCCTGACGACAACGATTATGCACGTGGTCATGTCGTCCGAACCGAGGATGCTCACGTTCTCTGCGAAGGGAAAAAGGAATAATCGTTACGGAGGAGCGAATATACGGCGCGGTGGTGCTTCGAAAGACTCTGCGGATTGTTATAGGATTATTGCGATACGGTGCAGGGACTTTCCATAATTATATAAGAAACATTTTTTCGTGTTTCAAACGTACCTTTGCCGATGGTTATTCTACGGAGAAAGGTATTAAGATATTTCACGATATCGCAAAAGAAACAACGCGTTCTTGCTCGTATTCCTCTTATTATTCTTAAATCAAGTTCAATATCGCTTCTATCTTTTCACAAATGTTTATTGCACGTCACGCGTCGCAAAAATTGTAAAATTAAAAATATGCTCTTCTTTTAAAAAAAATTAAGATAATTTAGCTACGTGTGCACAATTTGTCGATTTAGCACACATCTGTAACATAAAATGCTACACTATATTATGCTACGTTACGCACGAGAATAACGGTCGGTTTTTATGCGACAAAAATTGCTGATAAAGATTTATTATACATTCCGAGAAAAAGATAAGAAAACCTCCCATTGCGAAGCATTACCAGATTTATCCAGCGAAGCACGTGGAAAGATACGTCTCGTTACGAGATTTACCGCACCGTTGTTATTGCAGCATAATAACGAATCTCGGTTATTTTTGAAAGTTACACCATCAGAAAAATTGGACTATAATTTACAGTTGTGTCCGATAACGCGCAAAATAATGCCCGGCATCCGGTTGATTTATCACTCGCGCGCGGCTGTTTCTTTTTTTTCTGTTCTCATAATTAAGCGCAATCACAGCTATATGGTACGTTGACGAGTTGCGTCAATCCCGCGATATCGCGGCAAAAGTAACCGGTAACACTCGATATCTCTTTAAGAGATAACCAGGAGATCGCGTGACTATTGCATCAGTAACATATTCTCTCTGATAGGTACCGAGATTATTTTTCGAGAAGATTACGTTCCTCTCTCCCGCGCAGGGACGACTGATCCGCGCAGTCATTTGGGTCTAGCGAACCCATGGATCCGAGCTCAATGGACTGCCGCCACTGCCGGACACTTACATACATTTACATGCACGTCATACACACATTTTTGTGAGCGACAGTGTAATAAACGTTTCAGGAAAAAATGAAAGCAAGATACCTGATTTTAAAATAAAAAGAAGAATTAGAACAAAACCATATAGACGCATTTGATACAGATGGTGTAGAATAATGATAGCTGAATCTCATTATTTCTATCTATATATAAAAAAATTGCATCTTTGAAATAGTAGTCAAGTATATTTACTAGTATATTTCTCTGACTTTTAAGCATTATTTAATAATTTTATCGCATATTTTAATAACATAATTATTGGAAAAATTTTGTTACTTTAAAATACATGAAAAGAGTGGCCTTATTTTACGACGCAATGACTTGACCATAAAATCTTTTTTTTTTTTTTAATTACATTTGTTTGTATGATACTCCATGAAATTCACGAGGATAGTCTCTGAATTTATCTAAGTTGCTCTGTCCTCAAAATTGGTTCATTTAAAGCTGGATCCAGATCAAGGAAAGAGCGCGAAAAAACGTTTGCCGGCGGCCGATGTTGGCATTCATTGAAGCAAGTTGTTCGTTCGTCCGCTGTTTCATTTTCTTGGATCCAGCTTGACGCGGCGCATCGAGATGCGCTGCACTTACTGTCGTGCGGCAGCGTCGCGGCCATTTCTCGTTGTTGAACGTAGAGGAGGCCCACCGGGCCCACGAGTTTCGCCGGCATCGAGTGCAGCTGGGCCGCGCTCTCGCGGTACACCGGATGGGCCGCGTACAAGGACCTGCTGTCCGCAGGAATCTCTTCCTGCAGAACCACCCCGCCCACCACCAGCACCATCCTGCGAAAGCGAAACGAAAGCGATTATATACAGCGAGATAGAAAAACAAACGTTTTATCGCGCTTGAGGTGTTGCGCACTGAAAGACGACGCGCGCGCACGTCGCGCACACGTTCAACGTGCATGAAATTAATTCCGCGGAACAATACGCTCGCGAACGATTAATAATTTATGCCGCAGCGACGGCCATTCCTCGCCGTTTAATTCCCATTTTATTCCTCCATTGACGCACGTGATCTTAGAAATCGCCGACGACGCGAGATTTCTTTATCGGGCAAAGTTCAAATTTGTCCGAGAAGTGCGTTGAAAAAACGTATATCTCATAAATTCCTCCGCGATTGTCTATACGTATCTCCTTCGTTCTCCCCATCTTTATCCTATCGTATAAAAAATATGTTAATGCAACGCCTCGAATATAAGCGCAGCTTGATTCTCGCAACGTGGTAGTTAGCGGCAATCATCGCACTTCAAATTGCAATAATCCTGGCGAAATTATTGCGTCTAGTCAAAAAATTAAGGCCGATCAAAGGTTTCTGATCGAAACGCGGTCGTTCTCGTTCTACTTGGGGCGTACACCTCCCTGTAAGTCATTTGCAAAGTGACTGGCCCGGTTGTACGTGATCTCGCGTGATAAATCACAACCGGCGGATCATTAAAATCAATTTACGGCAACCGTATAAAGCAAAGTAGCCGTCGCGCGACGCAAAAGGCGGGTGTGTTGCACGTCTGGCTTATCGAGTGGTAAATTCGCTCGTACGAGGGTAAATTACCCTCGTATTTCGATCTTAACAATGAGGTCCTCAAGCATATCTCGCATACACGATCGAGACTGGGCATTGTGCGACAAAGTCGGGTAAAGTATCGGACTCGAGATCGCATTGTCGGTACCGGGCGCAGTCATTAGTAGTGTTAACAATCGCGACAGCAAATGCCGTTGTTTAAACAAATTGCAACATTAAACTCAACCTCAACGACTTAACTTACACAGTTAAAAATAAAACGTAATTTCAATTAACATATGGACCGCTATACACACGATTTTTTACTATGTCATCTATTATGTTGCTTTATTCGATATTATAACACTGACATTATTAATTCACGGGAAAAAAGGATTAGCTATTTTGCAGCAGAGCTATAATTTAGCAATAGTAGCAAAACTTTAAGAACTGTTTTGTTACTATTGCTAAATTATACCTCTCGCTGTAAAAAAATATTGCTCTTGCTGCAAAAAATGTTATACATATTTTACAACTAGATTTGCTATATAGTAGCAGCTATAATCCTTTTTTTTCGTGTTGTAATATCGACGTTAAATCTAAAAAAAATCTTCGACAAAACAAAATCCAATTACCAAACAAGACAACTTGGATGACAAGTGTCTCTTTAAAAACTCTAATCGCGCACCCTCCCCATGTCTTTTTATTAATATAAATTGCCGAGTTGTGTTATTAATCAAAAAATCATCGCCTCGCTAATTAAAGCATCGATGATTGATCGTCATCGATCTTCCTTCGATCCTGGTTGGCAAGAGTTCGCGCAAGGATGACAAGAAACATGTTTTCTTTTATTAGTAAGAAAAAAAAACGAGACAGGCTCTGCGAAAAGCGCGCGCGCGCGCCACGCGTTTAAATGCAGAATAATCGTCAATTATGTCGACGGCGCTCGCAGAATGAAAGGAACGCCACGAGAAATATGAGGTTTTCGCAAAAACTCGTCGCGGCGCGGCGTCCTCCGTGTGCGGCGCGATTCGTGGCAAGGACTAAAATAGATCCCTACGATCCGCGTGTCGTGCAGCTGCTTCTGCGAACGCGCAGAAATACGCGTGACGGCAAAGCCACTCGTATCACTTCTCCGCGACAATTTTCAATTTTTATTCATAGCGTAACTGTAATACGCTATGAAAAATGTCTGTAAAATTTAACCACGCGTATACGCTGTAAATAAATCTATTATTTCTTCAATCACGACGCATTGCGATTATTTGTTCGTCATTATCATAACGCGACGCGAAGGTGCAAATTACAATCAATCTTTCAGGTTGCCGCGAGGACGTACAGACTGGCGTAAATTAGAGGATTAATTAAGGAACACGCGAACGCGTAAGTTTCATGCGTACTTGGAATAAATCCCAAGTACGCGCGTGCACTTTGCATTCGCGATGCTAGCGGTTAACTCGACTTCAATGGCTGTCCCCTGTATAAGATCCGTAATTATATCTCGCGTTCTCTCCGCGCCGCTCTAGAAACGAAGGAACGGAAAATTGCAGCGACCAGCCCGGCGGTATCTTACCCGCGAGCCGCGTAAGTTTCGGTATTAGGGGAGCGCGGTACTGTAATCCGGATGAGATAATTGCATGTTTTGTATTCGGTGGAAATATCGCGGCTTAATTATACGGCGTGCGACATGCGATGCATACCGCTCCGTTGCTTGCTCGCTGGAGCAACTTTTGTGTTGCGCGATTCGTTCCATAAGTGATGTATACGCCGCGTGAAAAACCTCCATTTGCTCCGTTGTTGAGTTGCAACGGACTCAACGAGGTAATTAGAATTTTTGGAGATTTATGCAAAGCACATCAGCTCCATCCATTTAGCGTCAAACCCTTCTTCTTATTTTATTACAATTTGCTATTTTATTTCTGGATATATATATTACAGTTGAAACTTCCATTCACGTGGCATACTTTGCAAAAATTGTAAAATTAACGGAAAATAAAACGCCGAAATTTCGCTGCTAAAAGTCTCGGATAAATTTCTCAATTTCTTATTGTCAGAACGATATTTTCGTTTTAAAATAATTGCCTCGCAAACTTTGGCTTACGCGATAATTATCTTTCTAGCGTTTCTCACGAAATGGACTATCATGCCGGAAAAGCAGCGTTTGGTACTTAAACGCGTAGTTTTAGCGAAATTAAGAGTGACACGCTAAACGAAACGCAAGAAATACGCGGCACGAAATACTCTCGTCTCCGTAATTATTGCACGCCGCAGGAGAGACAGCTTACGTGTGATTAATTGTGTCACAGGCGGTTGTTCGTATAATAATGAGACGAACGTGCGGCTGTGTCGCTCGGTTCCGATCGCGAACTGTCACGTGGAGGCTGCGGCTATGCTGACGCATAATTCGCGAGAAACCGACACTATCGCGCGGTGACATCCGTGCACACGATGTACGTGGTTGTTTTATGTTATGAATATTATTCAGGGAAAACCACTCAGACACGCGAATTATCATGTCGCGACATTATTATATCAATTTCTCGCGGTGCGATATCGCATCAATAACAGGCGTATTGCGGCACGCTGTTTGTACGTGCTATTATCACACGATTATCGGACGGATTGCGTCGAAATCAAATAACTTATAATACGTTAGGGTGCATGATAAACAAAAGACGAGAACGATCAACGGATCATGGGTTTATCGAAACCGAGATTAAATATTAGTTTATTTAAACTATCATTATACGACGTGTAAATAACTTGCGTATCTCATTCTACGACCTGACAGCAACTCACCTTACTTTTTTAAATGGATTTTCTTCTAATAAAATCTATCCGTAACGATTGCGCTCAGGTGCAATGGGATAATATATAAATAGCACTCGATGTATCTTTCATGCAGGAATATGCGTCTCTTTATTCAAACTTACAGTCCTTGTTACACTAAGCTATCGAAACGTTCCGTTATTAGAATTCTACAAGCTTTCATCGAGAAAAAATTTTAACACAACTTTCTTTCTCACTTTTATTATCAGCCGATATTTCTCTCACGCAATGTTCTCAAATTCACAAATATCTTCCATCGTACGTTTGCACGAGCGTTGTCATTTCAAGAAGCATCTCGATCCTACCGATTTATCGCGATTTTAAGCTACGCTGATCCTCGGTATTACGGAGATTAAGAATCAGAAATCATTCGGTCCGCACCTTAATGCGATTTGCTCTCAATCGCACTGTCTGTGAATCGATCGCGTGACGCTCCGTGACAAAACAAATCCCGGATTTCGGAGTTTCTGCCGGATATTTTGAACGCGCAATCACTTCCGGCTTATAGAGACGCAGCCGAAACGACAAAACGGGATGATCTCGCGTCGATCTCACGAGCGTCGATTCAAGATCTAGCTGAGCCGCGACTAAATTCGTCCGCGCAGTTTTCATTAAGTCGTCGTCGACTGTCCCGGCGCTCATTAACAAGTCGCGTTAATTATGGCCTCTGTTATCAGCCGGCGCGGCGATTGGACGGCTTCGTGGACGCGGTGGGACGGGTTAAAATCCAAGAGGGACCAATCCGGGCCGGCCGGTCGATCGGATATCGGGGCTCCGCGAACGAGAAAATAACATGTTTGGCTCTGTCGGCAGGGCTTAGGAATCGAAATCGCCTCGGCCCCACTTTTTTTTTTATTTCTTTTTCCTTTTTTTAAAAAACTTTTTCTGTTTGCGCCGGTGGCCGGCCGACTGGTGCGGTGTTTCGTGGGAGCAGGTTTACGGGGTAGTCGAAAAGTTTAGATCACTGCAAATCAAACTCACGCAAAAAACGCCATCGTTCACTAGCCTTAGCAGCCAAAAGTTGATATTAAAATACGTAGTAGAATTATTTGATGAGCGGAAAAAGATAGCAGGTGACAAACATTTAAACAAGTTATAATAATTATTGAATAAAAGTATTTTGTAACAAATTCAAAAAAAGTCTGTACATTAGATTTAATTCACAAAATTATACTAATTATTTACACGGATTTTGAAATGGTAAACTTAATAATGAAATAGGATCTGAATTGTTCCACGGTGCTGGACGTTGGAAGCTTTCCGGCGAGTATAATTATAGTAGATGACTGCGTATTGAAAGTCTTTTCTTTCCGTGAAAAAGCGACCGAGTGGAGAAACGGGCGACACGATAGCATCTGAATATATGTAGATATATTAACAGAGGTCAACTTGCATATATTTTCACAATGAGAAGCGAGAGATACCTGGACGACCTGAATAAGCAGCTGCAGACTCAATCTGGACTAAAGATCGCGCATGGAATAAGAATAAAAAGGGATATAAATACCAACTTCTCTCACTTGGTGATAGAGTAAAATTCTCGAACGAAACCTGTGGTCTAAATAGAAAAAGAAGATTATCCTCTGATCGAGCGCTTGGGGTTCGATTTTACTGGCGGCGATTAATTCTAATCTTATCTCATTATTTGCTCTTACTCTTTTTATATCGTAGCCGAAGAAAGATCTTGAGGTAAAATAACTTCGATTAACTAACTCTACTCTACCTAATCTTCGTTGATTCTCGGGATAAGGCAACAGATGCGTCTAGTTCGACGATTACCGCAAAATGCTGCAATTTTATTTTTTCGTCGGTTAAACCCCAATAAAATTTTAACTTGTTGATTATAATTCAATTTATTCGATTTACGCATTGAATTGTATTGGACGTAAAAGCAGTGAGGTGCTTTCTTTCTCCCCTTTCTCCCCGTTGGTTCATTTCTAAAGCGTTGACTTGGGCTCTCTCTACTTGAAATAATCCATTCAAATATATACGAAGTCGCGTTCTCCTTTTTAGCTATCTGAACAGTGGCATCGCACCGCTCAAGTCATTAGTCTACCTAAGCCTATGTTAATTTCTTTCCCCTTTTAAACTTATTCCGTATTTGTTCGATTCGAGCCGTCGCGCGTCGATAAAATCGCTTCGGAATACGCGACGCACCTTTTTATACCCCGTGACGTCAACGACACTTGGAAAACAGCCTAATGTGAGTCCATAAGCACAAGAAGTTTAAGCGACGCCGCCGCAAATATAGGAATACAAGATCATTAAGATAAAAATTTATTCCGTCAAGAGACGTTTCAAATAAATACCAAGTAGGGGTTAAGAAGATTCACCCTTCGAAAGACCGCGGCTGCCACGCGAGGAGTCCTGCCGTACAAACGAGTGTCGTGACAACGCGAACGACAGCCTTCCGAGCGTAATCGCGACTGTGATCGAGGGATCGGAGATCTCCACCCCGAGACAATCATCAGCCACCCTCGAGGGAGGCCGCGAACGACGTGGACGGAGGGCGACCTCGGGGACGCCGATATCATCTCGACACGGTGGGATTAGGCCGCGTATAGGAAACGTTATCGACGAGATCTTACGGACGCGGATCGACAGACGGACGGGCGGGGAAAGAAATGCCTTTACATCAGATTATAAGGCGCGGAATCTCGGGCGCGGATCTTCCGCGATCCTCGCCGGAACGAATCGCGGTGGTGCCCGGTACGATACCGGGACGGAGAAGCGGAGCAACTCTTTCGCCGGAACGCCCCCTCGTTCCCCGGATCGATCCCGAACGATTTACGGCGGGGATCGATTTGATCGACGATCAAGAGGACCGCGCGCTCTCACCCTGCGCCGCTTCACCTCGCCTCGCCTCGCCTCGCCCCGCGATGTCGAGCAGTATTTCTTTGGCCGCGAGGAAAGGACGGAGATATTAACCCTCTCGGACGGTTAACACTCGATACTCGCCGTCGCTGATTAATGCCGGCCGTATACTTTTCCGTGTAAATGTGCGAACTGAATTTATCGCGTTCGAAGCGAAGCTCGGATGCATCGGATACTATGAGAGCCGATTCGAAAATGCTTGATTCTCTTCGTTCCAAGTTATTTTCAATTTTGAAAAAAAAAAATTGTACATCAAATTTGATTTAATTTATGGTACTTTAATGTTTTAGAGACTGTACGTGTTAAAGATGTGCGTAAAAGGTTTCAATAAAATTTCACGATTAAAATTTCAAATCAATATAACATATTGTTACTTAAAATTATATTAATACATGCCATTCGCGCGATTATATATGTTTATATATAATAACAATTTTTATTAAGAAGAAGGCAATAAATCATAGAAAAAATATTTATTCTGGTGGTGCAAAGTTCAAAGTTACATCAGGAAAACAATCCATAAAATATTATAATTGAATTTTTAATTAAATTCTTTTTATATTTGGTCAATATTGTCTAACAACAATCGATCTTTATCATCTGTCATGTACAAATTACAATTATTCACTATGAAAACTGATATTTGGTATCATTAGAATTCGGTGTTTTACGCGCAACTGGATATAGAATGCGACCGTTGTTGTAGAATAATGATTAGAAGTGAGATTTCGCTGCTCGTAAAAATTTCCTGAAATTGAAGAGAAAAACGCGGTCTTCCGATCGCGACGAGGACAAGAGACTCGAGAGAGAGCGCCGAGTCGCGAGAGCGAGGATTCCCATGACGCGCGGAAAATTAGAACCGCCGCGCGCGCGGACGATGAGATTATATGGCGCGGTAGGTAGGTATGGCCATTGTTGTGTGCCGACGAAAATTACACTGTTCAAAATCCATTGTATCAGATTGCCGGCCACGCCGCGCCGGTAGAATTTCTACGTCGTCTTCGTCCTCGTGTCGTCATCGTCATCTCCCTCCCGTCATCTTCTGAGTGTTCGCTTTCGATACACGAGGTCAGATTTCATATGGCCGGTGTCATATCGTCGAAATCGTACCGTTTTATGCAATGAGACATTTGCTTTTGAGTTCAGATTCTCTTTTTTTTGCGAATTCATTACTCATTTCGCTCACGTATTTTATTATAGAAAATAATAGCAAGGGAAATATGCTTCTCTCTCTCTCTCTCACTCTCTCTGCGTTAAAATTAAGAAATGAAATAAAATTCAATGGTTTACGACTTCATAAATCTTCACACTTCTTAATTTTAATTTTAAATGAGGGACAGTCGCGGAGAAAACCAGACTCTATATTGTAATGCGCTGCAACGAGAACACTTATTTTGAATGTCTCGCTTGATTTAACGCCGGGAGTTTTTACTTCGCACCATCGGAAGATAATACATATACATATGCGATGTAAACGAGAGCGATAGAAAAATCGAGAAAGCAAAGTCATTGAGATAGCGTCGGGCATAAATGTCTTCTCGCAAGTATCTGGAGCAGAGATAAGCACCGCGGAGCCTTAGGATCGAAATATATACAGTTCCGTTAAGACGACTCACTGGCTCCGGCGGCTAATCCGGTTCGATAAATCGGCTTTGCAGTTAAAAAAAAAAAGTCAGCGTAAACAGCGATTTCGCGGCGAGCTTGCAATATGTCAGCCCGAATGCTCGCGAATTATCAAATTTCGTTCTTCTCATTCAGCGGGGGAATTTTATCGAATCTCTGAGATATACGCGCGAGCGACAATTATTCTTAGTCTGAAAACGAACTTATCTCACTTCGCGAGTATTCAAAAACAATTTACAATCTTTCTCGCTGTAATTCGCTCTCTCAATCATTTATCTAAATTGCTAAAAAGTGTCGCAGAATAATGTCGAAATCCGTGTTGATCGTAAATAATTCAGATAGATCGAAGTGCTATATATAACTAATGTTCTTTATCTTTAGTTACTGCTTCGACAATATTTTTTGAATCTTAAAATAATATCTTTCTAAATTTATCTTATAGTGGCTAGAAAAGCTAAAATATCGATAATAACGCAATTAAAAGAAAGTTTGCACAAATGTGTTGATCCTTAAAATTTCCTCGCTTAGATTATTTCATCCGCGTCGGATTTAATCGCGAGTCGTGATTTAAAATCGCCGGGGCGCGACAGAAGAGCGGATGGAATTACGGCGATATTGATCGATCGAAAATCAGCGATGAGTATACACAATTATTGAGGGGGATGGACAGAGGAGTTAGACGAGAGGAAGCTATTCCCGTTCGGGGTACAAAGAAGGTAAAGAGAGGACAGAAAGAGGCCTGAGAGCAAAATGGCGGGGCCCTTCGTGACCGTAATCGGCCGACCGGGAGGAGGCCGCTCGGATCGAGCCACACGGAAATCCACTTGAAAAGTAGCCATTACCTTAATTATTGGCCTTTCTAAGAGGCCGTGGCGGCGCGGCGGGGCTCGGGATACGCGGGATTCCGCGTATTCAGTACCAGTCGCCGAGGGAATCCCGAAAATCCTCGGGATTTCTTCGCGACGTTCCCGCCGCGGGATCGAAGAAGATAAATATAGCTTCTCGATTTACGATTCGATTAGAAAAGCTCTCTGTGCCTAAAAAATTAATATTACTTTTATTTTTAACAAACTACAAAAAATTACTACAGTCGCACGAAGCGATCTTGGCGTTTTTTTTTTTTAATCGAAAAAGACTATCATATCCTTTTGCAATTACGACCCGTTCGACGGAAAATAAAAATCCGATTCCACTTTCTAATCAATCGAAGAGGTATCAATGCTCGCAGAAATATGTCGCAGCTAAAGGGACCAAGGAGGTCGAGGCCAATTGAATCAGCGGAAATAAAGGCGAATCACGACGATCGAGACTTAAATCGCGGCGAGAAAACTGAAGTGGTGCATCCTCGCGAATTAATTGCGATCGACTCAGAGTATCCTTCCGATCGAGAGAGCGGGGAAAGCGCGAGGTAATTAAAACCAGGCGGAGGAGATCGATGATCCGGGAGTAGATCGCTTTAATAACCGCGTATCGACGTGTTCACCATGCCGGCTCCTCGAGCGAGCGGAGACTCTCATCCAAAAGGATCAACGAAAAAGCCCCCCGATCGAGCCGAGGCATCGCTCACTTAAGGAATTAGCGGTAATGGTGGTGCAGCGCCGCGCAACTTTGTTGCACGCTATTTCATAATGCAACGCTATCGAAAGCAGGGGGGAGGGAAGGTGCTGGAGAGTCTGCGGGGGCAAGTTAGCGTACCGCCGGTAATTCACGATGCTTTTGCACGGGTCGATCGGCGGCCGGTGAAGAACCGATACATCCGAGCGAACTTCGTATGCATTTTTTTTTCACCTTTCGATTTCGTTTTAATGCGCCTTCCCGCCTCTATTTTTAGTATCTCGCTTTAGCGAACTTCGTGCACAATTAGAATTTCATCCACACACACATCAGCCCTAAAAGATTAAATCTGCAAAGATAAATCTGTCAAGATTTCTGTATCTGTCTTTACAAATTTAGACGGATCGTCTTAAATTCGTGACTAATGATTGTCATCATACATTCATCGATCCACCGACACGCATCTCTTACGCGTCCATCGGTTACGAGGAAGATACACGCGAGAGGCGTAAACGCAAGCGAATCTGCGACTGACAGCGAACAAACGCCGATTTATCCGCGATCCCCGTCCTTTTCAGATTGTAATTTTACAGACCCGTGCATACCAGAAGGCACTCTTGTGTCCGTTTCTTCCTCCCTCTACCTCCCTCGCGCGACTATTACTCGCAGGATGCACTCTAGGCGCGTATACACGCGCACGCATACGCGCACGCATGCACGCACGACACGCATCACTCGTGCCACGTACCCGCACACGGGCGCAATTACATTCCGTGCGCAGTTATTTATTTAAGCGTGCAAAAGAGCCATTAAACGGATGCCTCGCGAGTCACCTTCTTTCCACGCAATGTCGGTATTCTAATGGCCGGCGATTCCGCCGGCGGCCCCGAAGATAGAGTTTGTATCGCGAGAGTCACGGGCATCTTTTCTGGATACCGTGTTGCCCGTGTTCTGTTGATCCAGTAGAAAATGCGAGACTTATAAATGCCTCAACACACGCTTGGATATTAATCATCGTAAAAGCTGTCGCGAGACTTACGTTTAATCTATCGTTAAAATTAAAATCGAGTGTATCCTACGTATGTGCGTATTAATAAATCTTACGCTGAAAATAAGATTAACGCGAAAGGATTAAAGATCGCTCCCGATTTAAACGCTCTTTTTCTCGTTGGACGAGACGCGTTGGTATATAGCGCCTCGGAGATTTCACGTTCATTAGAGTGTGAATGATGACCGCGGACGGGGACGTTGCGGAAACTCTAATGCGCGTTAAAATGACGTCTTCTCCAGTGTCTCGAAACACGAGGGGATATAGCCGCGGACGGATGTAACCGAGATGCCCGGTATCGGGCATCACTATGCCGTATATAATACGTACACGTCGTCTCGCGGTCGCGGTCCTCGAGCCTGATTATCCCGATGGCGAGATCCGTATCTGGTGGTAATTAGGGGTCTAATTAAACCGGTTAATTAATCACTAAGCGCGCCGTATGCGGGGACTGGACACGACGTATGGTCACCGCCACAGCGACCCGATCGTCGACATTTCGAGATCGTTATGCAAAATTATTCGCGGTGAAAATTACCCATTACGTCATATTTATGTGTACATCGCACAATTAATAAATTTACTCCGCATTCGACGACGAAATCTGACGGTACCGTTCGTCAGTTCGATTAGAAATCGCGAACGGAAATCGCTCGTTGCGTTTTTTACTCGGCGGAATAAGCCGCCGCGCCGATCTGCTGGTGAAAGGACAATCGACAATAATGCCTTTATCCGTTCGACCTGGCATCGGTCCGGCAAACTCTCTTTTTCGTCGGTGGACACACGTTCCCAGCATCAATGGGCCCCTGTCTCTCCCACATCATTTATCGATCTCTTGAGTTCCTGTCTTTCCGATGGAAAGACTTTTCTGCGGAGGACTTTTGCGATTGCTTGAAAATAAGAATATACCAGAATCTCTATAAAATCGCGCCGTGTTTCCATATTGAAATATTATTTACGACATAATTTCATTCAATTCCTACTGTCTGCCTTTTAGAAAGAACAATTCCGATAATTTTAATTTTAATTAGAAGCTTTCTGACGTATATTTTTGCTTACTTTTATCGCGATAAAACGATTATACGAACGACGAACGATCTAAAAAATATTAATGGTGCTGATTGAAAAAGTCGAATTTTTTACACGGAGAACCTTGCATTTGGAGGTAGATAAAGGGCAATTCAAGGCCGTTTACGTTATTAGTTTAATTCACGTGGCAAATCGCTTGCGCCACCCAGACGGAAAAAGACGGCGAGGAGGCATCAAGTGCGTTCGGGCTGACGGCGAGCGATTAGGGCGATTTGAGTACAGGTAATTAGAAAAACGCACGTGTCCATTACCGGTGCATGTGGGCGATGCATGTGGCCGCCACGGTTTTATTGGTCACTTTGCATCGATTTACGACATGCAATACGTGACTTGCAAAAAGACAGCTTCGTTCTTACCGCTATACAAGATATTCGAGGTACATCGTAACGTACCGTTTCTCATTAGTAAACTTCTCAATCAATGTACTTTTAGCTTTTAACTTTCGTTCGTTTTTTTTCCAAGTAATTCTATAATTTTAAACATTAAAGTATTTTCGTTAAGCGAAGCGTGTATTTAAAATTATACAAAGAATGACGTTTATCCATTTTCATCCCTGAAACTTAATTTGAAAAGTTTCTTGGTTTTTTTATTCTTTGTAACAAGGAAATTTTGCATCGTTAGTTTGGACAAGGAAAAACTACTTCAAATTAGCCTGGTTTTCATATGGAAATGTGGTTGGAAAAGGCAGAAAATGTTTGGAATAATAAATAAATAGTAAAAGTGTTTTTTTTTTATATTTAATTTTACCTTAATGCAAAATTAATCTGAAATTAGATCGCTTTTAGATATAAAAATTAAAAAAAATTGATATCAATAATTTCCCAAACAATATCTGTAATAAATTCAGCTCTATATTTATAAATTTAAGAAATTCATGATTAGAATTTAGAAGAGGACGTACTAGACTTGGAGTATTTTGTACAAACAAGTTAAATGGGGATACATGACGATAATATATATGCGCTGTAAAAGTGTTCAAATATATCTCGAGACTGCTCGGTCGAAGTAGAAAGAAATGCGTCCAACAAAACAACATCAAAGGGTTGGGAAATCGAGATTACCCCGGAAGCGATGCCCAGGCAATAAAAAATCGATCGCCGTATCGCTCACAACAACCGAGAATTCTGTCGATGATAAGAGAAGTCCGACCGATGACGTCGGGCTCGTTGCCCGGCATCGTCGTTATCGCGACGGACGATTTGATTTCTCGGTCGATTTCTTATTTTGCTTCCTCGTGTTCCGCGTAAACACGGCGTCGCTGCCGCCCGCGATTTATCTGTTTTCCTCTCCGCGATACGAGAGTCGTGAGATCGGCGCGAAATTTTCCACTGTCCGACGCAGGCTGAACTGCTCCCCTGTTGCAAATAATGGAGCACGATAACTATAGTTTTGCCGACAGGCGGTCACACATATATGCATGTACACACCGTATGCACGCATACGTACCGTAGCTTGAAACATTTCCGTTTATCGCGGAAAATTATTTTTTAATGCAATGCGATAATAATTCTTAACGGCAAGCAAATTGTTCAAGATGATTAAGTTAATGTATCTAGACAAAGAATGCTTCGCGATAATCGAAAATGTCAGACAAAATGAAAAATTGTGAGTGATATTAAAAGGACTGCATAAAAAAAAACTGACGAATTAGACGCATATACAATTTTTCTGAAATACGTATAAATCATACGCGTTAATATTGAAAGGTATTTACGTCATGTACGAATAAGCTTGAAAGACATTATGAAATTCGAGAACAAGAACGAAAACGAGTCCCAGAGAGTCGATTCAGATTTTCATGCCGAAGGAGGAAGATTCCTCCACACACCGGGCGGGGACTATTAAATTTATGGCTTCTCCCTTCGTCGAAGGGGGAGACGATAACATGCATAATAAGCGCGCCCAGATAACGGGTGACGCATAAGTTACGGCCTCGCGATAAACGAGGCCCATGCATGCATACCGTGGAAGGTTACCCATGGTCGATGGTCTAAGGACCACGGGACTTACACTACCCAGGAAGTTCTTTTAAAATATTATACCACGACGAGATTAAATTAAATTCAAACAGGTAGACAACGCGCAGATATAATCGAGAGTGCAGTTATTTTTATTAATATTTATTTGATAATAATTTAGTTAATAATTTATATAGCGCAATCTCTTTAATTGCTTATTTTTTTTTTTTTAGAAAAGTGTATAAAGAGATATTCTTCCATTTGTAATTCCATTTCATTAGATTAGAATTATGAATCAGCTTCAAATAAAAACATGAAGATATAGTGTATATAGCAACTATATCGTATTGTTATGTCTGACATCCGCGAATCAATGTAATCCAGCTAAACGTGAAAAAATGCAAATATTTGCATAGATTGTATCTAAACTGTATATCTAGATATTTTCTTTATAATTAATCCATTTTCAAGCAGGAATATTGACACTCGCTCTTCATTTAACTTCCTGAAGAGAGTATCTAAGAAAAACATGCCCTCGCTTAATTTAATATGCAAATTATCAGCTACGCTCGTGTTTCCCGTGAATCCAACAAAGAACTGCTCCGACGTAATCTCTCATGCCGCGTGCGAATGTCAAGATACTCAATAATCAATTATTATTTATACATATCGACGTTCAAGCTGCGTGCGTATACCGATAGAGCCGTAACTTCGCAATATACTCGAACCATAGGATAATCTTTTTTTGTCAATTTACTTCAACGTAGATTTGTATTCGCTAATCGCCGTAGTTGTGCGAATAATTTTCAAATATTAAATATCTGCGATAAAGCGCCGAATTTCCGTCGTGAAAATGCTTACGAGGCGTGCTTACATCTCGACGAAAAAACATACTATGTTAAGTTAAATACTCTACCGTTATTATTATTATTATTATATATGATGTGTCTTCATATCGAATGCGCTCGCGCAGATTTAAGAAGCGACTCGATTGAGTAATAAAATGTCCATTATCGATACTTTGACTCGGTCAGCGCGGTACTTTAATCTTTATTATTCAAGATCTCTATACATAACAATCGGCCGTTATTATCTAAAGACCCTCATCGACAAAGAATCATTAATTCTTAAATACTCGCGTCGGTCAATTCAGTTCTCGAATGTGTGAGCAAAATTCTGCTCTCGTATTATTTTATAAAGAAAAATAAAAGAGTCATAATGTGAGGCCGGTTTCTGCTGTTCCTCTTTATAAAAGATTAGTTGTTAAATTCCTAAATCCGTCTGGAAGCGAGAGAGAGAGGGAGAGAGAGAGAGAGAGAGAGAGAGAGAGAGAGAGAGAGAGAGAGAGAGAGAGAGAGAGAGGTGATCGTTTACGCCGTATCTGTGTATCTTTCCACGCGAGTATATTTGAGAGTTAACATCTCCATTCGGCGCATTCCTCGCGAAAAAAAGAACGAGTAGATTATCGACGGTGACAATGCCAAATCAGATATGTATCTAGACGGGATTCATGGGCCTCGTCGCACATCTTAATCGCGGAAGTTCGCTTTCTTTTTCTCTCTCTCTGGTCAGGATCGGTGTCTTCACGAAGCGACATCGCCGCGCTTATCTTCGTTCGCTATTGGAAGCTATCGGCGAGGATAGACGCTGAGACTCCGGGGCAATTCTGAAAAACGCGACCTGCTCTCCCTTCTCCCTTATCTCTCATAGGTCTTCGTCTTCCGCCACTCGATTTATCTCGGAGCTCGCCTTAGCGGTTTCCGCTCGTTTACCCGCTTAATTTATTTCCCGTATCTCTTGAAATCTCTTAATAACGTCGCGGGTCCGAGCTCGGAAGCGCATCAGGGGACCCGGAGAGGACTCACCTTGCGGATTTCTGCGGATACTGTCCTCTCAGGCGAACTGGCACGTTCCCGCCGCCATGGTCAACGGGTACTTCCGCCTCTTCGAACGTGCATCCGTCGCGCTACTATCACGTGCTCCGCGGGATGCTGCTGAAAGAGTAAATACATCGAAAATGGTTAGGAAAGATTCGATTCAAGAAAGTCGAGTGTAGATAGATTTTCGTAATATAAAGCTGCTCATTAAAACATTCATGAGTTATGCAATACAGAAGTATTTCTATTTGGATGTCGTATACATATATTTTTTAAAAGTCGTAAAAAACTATAGTGTATATAAAACTTGGCATACATTAGTATAATAATATCTAAAACTCGCGACGAAAGACTAATGGCGATTGAACGAGTTATGAGGGTTGCGCGAATGAGGGTGCGATAAGCGAGATTAATCTCAAATCTGACTATCATCCAGTGGTTGCACGAGAAAAATATCGATGACAAATCATCCCTTCGATACTTTTCCAGTCCGACAGTCGACACTACGTGTATCTATAATAGGCTTATCGCTGATTATATATTTAAGAACGTCTTATCGTGACATTTATATATTTCTTAAACCACTTCAGTTTTTGTCGATTTGACACAATGACGTGGGAAGTCAATGATCTCGAGGATCTCATATAAGGATTGTATAGGTTTAATATTTTACATCTTTCCCAAAAAAGATAGTGCAGCTGTCTCAAAAACAGGTGCGAAGGTCCACCATGTTGAGGTGGTCCTTTCGTGAGAACAAGTATTAGATAGGTACCTAACGTTGATATATGTTAAATATACAGTAATAAGGGGCATGTGTACGAAAAATCAAGTGAGGTTACCGACACTTTACAAGAAATAAGTCATTCTAAATATGCGTTCGCGGAGCGTAAGAGATGAATACATTAATCATGTCTTAAAATATTCCCTGAAGTTTCCGGATTTCGTACATACCTTGAAAATAAGAGCTTACCGAATGTTTTGCTCTGATATACGAGGTTAAATATATAAGTAGTGGATCCACGCGCATATTGCTTTACTCGTACTGTCAATGCCTGACCTAACCTAAATCGAGTCCAACCGCACTACTGTTGTGATATTTTTTTAATTAGTAAATAATTAAATACGATTAACGCGTGTGTGTAAAATCATGTTATATTATTATAATTATTGGGATGTTGTGTAATGTTTGTCAATATGTTTGTTTTCAATTACCTCATGACGGACTGTTACTTGACTAGCTGGGTCCGCGAAAGGACCACCTTAATTAACAGCTTTTCGCTCGCCGAGAATCTTTAGCGATTTAATTTACGACTACTATAATGTAAGTACGTCGCATTTTTTCCGTGATTACAATCATATGCACACTTTAGTTCCATTATCTTGTATCAATTTTATTATATTACCGAATGTCCAACTGATTATCATGCTAATATTCGATAAAGTTTTTAATTTTTTAAAATTGTTAATTGAGTCATTTTAGGTGAGTACTTCCACACAAAATAAACGGACTATTTACTAACTAAAAACAAAAGAGCATAAGAAAATACACGATCAAAATATTCTGGGATTAAAGTTTACGCGAAGCAGACTGCCTCCTGAATATGCAAATTAAATTCCTTCCGCCTTTACGGATTTCGAGGAAATCGTAAATTTACTAAGCCGAAACACTCGCGTGTCAAAAGTCACAAGCTGCATCGAACTTGCACTCGTTAACCCTTTATTTAGATCTCTTAACCTCACCTTTATGACGCAAATCGTTGAAATCATTTTAAATCCGTCACTTTATGTCGCTCGTGCACCTGGTAAAAATCGTTTCTTCGTATATCTGATATCCAATTCATATTAAATTTATGTGATTTAATTTTATGTTATTTCGATTACCGATTCAACTGATTAATACTCAAAAAGGTAAAAAAAATAGAGCAAAATTCCATTTTTATTTAATATATTTATTCAAATTTGTATTTATATACCTAAATGATTTGTTCTGCGTTCAAAACTACAAAAAGGATTTTTAAAATAATAAAAGTTGCATGACATAAAATTAAAATGACAATATGTCATAATAAATTTTATTATTCATACATATCTACATATAATGCTAGAAATAGCTAATCTGCCTGAAACATTTCTGTTATAAATATTTAAAAAACTTTTGAATAAGGGGCAATATAAAGTCATCAATTACGTGGACAATCTAATAACATTTAATATAGACACTTCAATAGGTTTAAATAATTTAAAATCGGATTAATGCTATTTTTAAAAACAATCGTAAAATATATCGAAGATCTTGATGCGTCAAGATCAGCACGGTTAGTTGAGGGTTGTTTATATCGGATGCTCGATTGGAACGTAAGCAGCGATAGAAATATGCAGCGGTCAAATTTGCATACAGTGGCCGCAACTGACTGTCGGGCCTCGCCGCCGTAATATTTATGAGATACGACTTCCTTCGATTGTTTGTAGCTACGTATAAGTAACATCGTCATTCTACGGTCATAATTTTGCGCTGAAATCGCTGATAAATTTCGACACAAAGGCAAATAATATAAATTATTCACAGTAAAGTAAGTAAAATTCAAAAGTTATAGATTATATAACAGATAAACGAAAAATGATCGAAGTATATCGTGCGCGTTATAGGCAAAAAAGTTTATTAATGAAATTATAAAAAAAGATATTTAAAATAAATGCTTTTAAATACCCACTCTCGTAATTGCACACGAAACGCAAAAGTTCCCTATTACATAATACAAAAAAAATACAAAAAAATATATGTGGCTAATCAAGGATTTTTTTAAATACGATATCGATAACGAACGACATGATCTTAGACGCGATAATTCGAGCGAATCAATTAAAGTTTGCGAGACGCGTTTATGAATATTCCATGAACGAGATTCATCGATTACGGCCGCTACTCTATATACTTCTTGCCCGAGCTTCATCGGATGAATAATCGCGTCTTTTATTTAGCGCCCGAGGACACGTTACTCGGATGATTTATAACTGGAACGTAAGATTTAATTTCCATCGTCGATTACCGGCACAAAGTTAATGTGTCTATTAAGAGAGTAGGTATACCCGTGCGGCGCGGCGCGGCCAATCGAAAAAAAAGTTCTAACCGCAAGACAGATTGCGACATTATACCCTTGATTAATGCGCACTAGAAAATTCACGCGAGCATTACGAGCGCGGTAATCGAATCGTCGCTCTATGCCGTAATCAGACCGGTTGTATGTCGCGATGCGTGCAGAGAGATTGGAATTGTATGGAATTTTGTACGGGAATTTTCGCTTGCAATCCGAGGCACCCTCCGTAATATTTCTATCGCAAAGATTAGATACATTTTTCTCTTTATGTATACACTGTTACACTCTGTCTCTAGTCTCTACTTCTTTATTTCTGCAACAATCTTGCTATTAATAAACCGCATTCTGTTCTATACTTTTATAAATAAAGATCGCACACGCGATCTTTGTTTATAAAAGCGTTAAAATTTCGAAATATTTTTATCTTTATAATTAATTCACTGTTATATACACCAGTTTTAGATAATTTTTATGGATTCTTTCCTGAGCCGAATCCAAGCGAGCGAGCAAACGCAAATAAACAATTTGCTTCAACTGTGCACTCATTGAACCAAGTTCATTTATTCACGCTCGCTTCCTTGTCTTTAAAGAAGTCAAAAAATTGCATTTGATATCCATATAGGTAGGATTTCTGAAATTCATATTTGGAATAATATACAAGATTATAAATATCGCGATACACATAAGAGCGTTATTCAATTTTATTTGATTAATTTCTGGGCAAGTAAATTAACCGCAGTTTACTATGATTATCTTCTCATAAAGACAAAATAGTCTTTTCTTTTGCTTTTCAAAAAATTCGTCTCGATATTCGCGTCTCATTGCTCCGTCGCTTGGAATTAAGGATCGTCGGAGCAGCTGCCGACCTGCGTGCAGCGGTATTGCGGTTACGCAAAGGCGCATAGGCAATGAAATGCAAACAATGCTTTCTTAACGTGAGTTAGAACCGAGCGGCGCGCGCACCGTGCGCGCCGAGATGCACCTCCTCTTCGATCGTAAACAATAATAACAATATTTGTGTCCACGGCACACGTGAAAGACGCATCCCTTTCGCTCGTCCGTATGCACGGTGCGGGCACGCGAGCACATATGCAGCGGCGTAATAACCCTGCGGCGCACATCGTTTCTAATTACGACGTACGTATTCGCGATTTGGCAATAAAGCCAGGTAGCGTTCGGCAGATTGTCTTTCAGTATAAAATTATCTTACTCATAACGCGCAAAACTCTTGCTTCAAAAATGGGACGATGGCTGTTAATGGGGGTTAAACAAAAGTCGGGACGAGCAGTCGGGGTATACCGCAGGGAATAGCTTACAGCACTACGCATTTGTTTGTATGCGTTGCCTTGTGTGGGTAATGTGTATGCATACACCGGTGTGGACACGCACACAGCGCGCCGGTCCGCATTCCACGAGTGGAACAACCGGTACACCGCACGATTCAGCGGCTCTCATCCGCGAACGACGATGGGCGACGACGTTGCCCGCCGACAGTGAGAAGGTGCGTTATGCAACGAACGAAGAAGAAGTCAGTGGCCCGGCAAATTCGCGGAAGATGAGATGGCCTTCCGGGGTCTCTTATAAGGTAAACGGCCCAGTTACAGGCACTGTCCTAGTTTCCGGCACCGACGGTACATTTATATTTGTAATAAATAAAGTTTTCGTCAAATATTAAAAAAATTACAAGCAAATTAAAGAGCGTTTTTTACTGTTGATTATTGCATAAACACTTTTTTTTAAATGTTTCGTACTTAAATTACCGACAGTGAATGGGGCGACTCGCGCGTTTCAGTGGCTCCCGAAGGGCATTCCTAGGTGACACACCTTAGTGGTAGCGAACGTCAAACTGCTGATTTTTAGTATTATGTAAGTATTAAAACGTCATAATGGTTATATGAACATGTTCAGCACGAATCACATTATCGATTAGATAAGTAATAGTTTATCTGTATGTTAGTTTTTCCCTTAAATTCCCGATGCCAAGAAGTGCGTCACGTAATGAAGGTTATGTTTCACTTTTTGGCACAGAGTTTGTAATATGTTGCATCATCAATTTTGCTTTATTATTATAGAAATTGAGGTAGATTTATTGATACTTGTAACTCGAAAATTTATAATAAAAACATTTTTTATGAAAAAAATAATTCTAATAAATTTTTATGTTTGTTTGAAATTTATTAATTATTCAACACATTTTGACACTTTTTACGCTACAGATAAAGTTTGTTTTCTGTGTTTTATTTTCACCTATCTTATTTTTGTATTTTAATGTAATATATAAAAATCTGTTGTAACAGAGTAAGCACAGATAGAGAAAAAAGTGATGGAGACTTTGGACTCTTCGAAGGTAGCTAATTTATCTCATATATCTTATATTATATGTAGTTTTTGCATAGAGGTTGGCAAAATATAATACCTACAAGAGAGCTAATTAGTAATTAAACATTGATTATTACAGCTAAAATTATACGCAGGACAATTTAAGTAACTGTGACGTCTCGAAGTGCCGAAAATTGGGCCCGTTGGTGCCATAAAGTGCGGCAGAGCACTTCGATAGTGCCAAAAACGCCGGCAGTAACGAGCATTATAAAAATAATTATTTATTTATTAGAACTGAATGATTTAACTAAAAATATAGGTGAATCTTACTCAGAAAGCTTTAATGCACGTGTTAAAATAGTTTGTTTGGGGTTTAACAATATATCGCGTTCGTAAATAATAGAAAATCAGGGCCGCTGCTATAAAGGTGCCTATAACTGGGCCGTTTACCTTACTCTTCTTTTCTTTCTTTTCCTCGCGTCCCTCCGGCTCGCGCGCGCCCGCGCCGCCGCCGCCGCGCCGATCGAAATCGAAAGTCGCGCACGAAAAAATCGAGCGAGCCCTTCGATCCTGGATGACGGACTCTCCTCCAAGAGTGTTCTGTTAATACCGCAGTTTCCACTATTTATTCTTGATTGAACTACTAGCTCTATCTCCCAGGAATAAGTGTAACGAGCCTCTCCTCTCTCTCCTAGAAGTTTCATGCAGTTCAATATAATCGTATAAACTTCGATTTAATTCGATAATTGTAACCAATGTTTGGCGAAGAATATCAAGAATAGCATAGAGTCTAGCAAACAAACATTTTTTTTTTTAATGAGTGAGTAAGTGAAAATTGTAGTTCGAGCTCGTATACGGTCAACAAATAGGCGAGATTCGAGGCTATATGGCTATATGGGGTATGTTGTCCATCTTGAGAGGAACAGTGGAAAAAAAATCTGAAATGATACTTTTAGATTCTAAAAATCCATTTCGCGATTTTTTATCCATCACTCTCTGTTCCTCTCAAGATAAATACTAGAAAGTAGCACATAGACAACATACCCCTCAGCCATATAGCCCCGGTCTCTCCTACGCATACATTTCGTAATTATTATTTTCAACATTTTTAAATCTTAATTAGCTTTATTAAGTATTTATATATAATCAGAAAGACATGAAGAGGAAGCGAAATGATATAAAGCCTAAGGGTAAAACTATAACGACTATGCATTCTTTGATTTTCATCCGCTCGATAATTTTACTTCCAAAGGAAACTGATGCCTTAATAAAAATGTTCGATAAATGCAGAAGTATTTTCAATATTGCTTGCCGAGGAATTTGCTATTAAGACTCGCTTTTCGAAAAAGAAATTTTAATTGCGCACGCTTTACCAATTCCCGGAGAGAGAGAGAGCTTAATCGATCTCGAAGCTTCATCGCGGTGCAACAATGACGGCTGTAACAGAGAATAAAGATTGTTCCGGTACTCCACGAATTAACGATACGCGATAGGGCAACGAAGTCACGAGACAATTGCATTTATTGGCAATACCGACGATAATATAACGGTATACGCTATCGCGCGAGAGGATGGGCGGCGAGGATGGGTGCAGCGGTGCAACCGGCAAAAACAGAGTGTGTGCGCGCATCCCGCTTCTTTTGGTACGGAATATATTCCGCGATAGCACGTGTCCGCATTTATCCCTCGGATATGTTATGCGTTCGCGGAACTCGTTCGCGCGCTGTAGCGAGATATCGTTTGCGCGCGCGGGAGATCACTAGGAAGTAGCATATAGTCAATAATCAATAATTCAGAGAATGCGCTGGAAACCTCTTTTAAAACTCGAGTTCAATCTCACTTTTTCTCTGCTGCGACGGATTTTATCGATTTAATGGAATCGATATCGCTAGATCAAACTTACGTCTCTCGCACATCATTTTTTTTTTTGTATAAAAATACCGATGAGAATTTTTATTACTTCGTAGCACATAAACATGTATGAAAATCGAGGGTATAAAACGCGCGTGCGACACTGTTCGCTACGGTCTGCAGAATTGTGTTAAATCGTGTGTGCAGTGTATACTAGAACTTACTAGGATTACTAGATATCCGCAAAGTCGATATCGCACAACTCGCATTGAGCATCGTTGACCATCCCATGAAAGTGTCTTTCGACACGCTGAAAGAGCTGCTTTTCTTTTACCACGGTGTTAAATCCGCAACGCTCATTCTCTCGTTCACCGATCAATGCCGCGTGAAATCGAGATAGACATCGCCGCCGCGAGCCGCGTCGCACCGAACATCTCGATATTGCGACCTGCGGTTAGAACAAAATTACGAAACGCCATCAGGCGTAAAACACGGATGAGAGCGAAATTACGCAGGAAAGCCGGGCGAATGTGAGAACTGGTTAGACATGTTCGACGAGCAATCTCTTCGGTACAGCAAAATAAAGATACGCAAAAGTATAGTTCTCTCGCTTCGATATAATCCTTGACTGAACAACGATTACATTGATTTACAAACGTACAATAATAGAATAAGTAAAGTTTTTCTTAGCGCGAAAAAGTTCAACTATGTTTAGTCATTTTCAAAATAAGAAGCTATTTAGAGGTGAGATTAATTATATTAATGAGATAAGTACCGGAGGTACACGTGTAGCGTACCACAGCTGAGCAATATTTATCGGCGCGCGCAAATAACGAGATGTCCAGCAAAAAAAATTAGCCGCGTCACCGCACACGATTCTATCGGGTGTGTCTAACCCACACCGGTTGATTTACGGCCGGCAACGAGGGCGCGTTGAAATTATCGTATACGAAACTCTCCGGCGCGCAACGGGATGAGCAGCACAACGCGGGGGTGAGCGTACCGTCCTAATTCCCAATTCCGTGGGGCCACTCGCTCCGCCTCGCGGGGAAATTACTTCGGGGACACCCGGTGCATCTAAATTTCTGGTTTGGCCGTGCTTCGGGCTAGGCCTGAACCTGAGTTTCTGATTTATGTGGGCCCCCGGGGGGGAGTCCAGTTGCCAGGTCTTCTCTCCCGACACAGACGCGCGCCTTGTTACATACGTGCATGCACCGTACCGTGTACCAGTACGCAGAAACGCGCACTTGGCGCGCGTCTGTGTGTGCCCTGTGTATGTACGTGTGCACGTATATGTATTGTACGTAGTGTATAGTGTCCCGAGAGTATCCAGTATACGTAGCCGCGTTTGAGATCGCGCGTGGGTGCGGATTTCTATATCCCCGCGGGATGGATGCGCTCGCGACTTTCGAGCGCGGTATACGACCACTCGTTTGTCCGCCGTGAGAGATGAAAACCGTTTGCTGAGGCGTGTCGAAACGCGGGACGCGCTGATTCCACCGAGTACTTTGACGTTAGATCGCGATACAACGGTTGATGGTTAATTGTTGGAACGCCACCTCGTTAGGAGATCAATACGTCACGTGAGAATATCACGGCACGATTGTAAGCAACAGAAAGTGATGAGCTAGGTTTGCAAAGTGTGCGTAATCGTAGATCTTACGATGAGAACGAGCGCGTCAATAAATTCCAGAAAGTGTAATTAAGATAAGATTATATATGTATATTAGTATTATCGAAGAAATTCGTTATTTTGTCAGAATCTATACCAAAGCTTTAATCTGCACGTTTGTTTTTATAACATAAATTACATGTAAGTTTTAATGTAGCAAATTAAAAGAGCAAATTATTCTTATATCAACATAAAAAACATATCACTTAATTCAATTAAACATTGAATTCGAAAATTTAGAGTTGTGCTACAGCATTCCAATATTTTAAATATTGAAATATTATACAAGTTTTAAATGGATTGTCACATAAGATTGGTGTTTTAGCCGCGCGTAATCAAAGAGAAGCGATATTATCTGTCTCGTATTAAAGACACGGCATGTACACGTAAATACATAATACACACGTTGCCGCGAAATGCAAGACATGATTATACTTATGCATCTTCGCGCAGCAAATCGCAACATGAAATTATTAGGTACACGAAGTTTATACAATAAAGATTAATGCACGCGATACGAATTCTTGCGGTAACACCGACGGAGCCTTACACTTAAGATATAGCGTAATCGCGGTTCGCTATATATGGGGATGCACTTGCAACTTGTGCATCGCGCAGGTGCACGGCGGCGTCGAAAAAGTGGCGGCTTAAACGGCGAAATTCACAGGCCAGTGAATAATTAAAGTTGCTATTGCGCTACGCCCTACTTTACGTATAGTTTACGTATACGCGCTAGAAACAAGACCGCTCGAGCCGGCCAAGTTTCCTGCCAAACGTTCGAATAAATATCACTATATATTTAATAATCCGATTAAATATACGTTCAAATATTTTTTTTATGGCGCAAATAATCATCACAATAGACGAGGATTTTTTGTTCATATTTCAAATAATTAATAACAAAGTATAAAAGAACTCTTAAAGAAAATCTTTTATTTTATATCTAATTTTGCTGTTATTAGATACAATAACTTACGTTGTAATTTCCTGTTACAAAATTATCTTGGATAATTAAAGAAATGCAAATTCACATGTGTCTTTAAAAAGCCACTGATTATGTGTTCTCGCAAAAATCATACAATGTAAAAGATAATTAATACCTAATTCATTATCCGTAATTTCACCCCGCATTTATTCGAATTTGCATTACATGAATTATGTGACTTTTACTGACACACATGCAGCGTCCAGATGCCATGTATTTTTTAACCTTGATTTGCATTCCACGTGAATTCTCCGCGCGCGCGTGCTGTATAACAATTTTCACGTGGTAGACGCACGCATATACACACGTGCGTTCCTCGACAGTTCACGTACCCATGTTAAAGTCGTACTCATGTTAAACGCGTTAAATATATCTGCCGAGCAAATAAAACCGTCGTATCATATGTTGTACCTTAGGCATTTAATCGGAGTAGCGTGAATCACGCGTACCTTTGTATCAAGCATAAAATTATTTTATTCGCTTGCTTTATGTGCCTCCAATTTGTAATGTTTGCAAATCACATCAGGACACAAAGAGATCATAATTGCAACTTTTTGTTATACATAATGCATCGAGTTAAATGAATCTAAATTCCTATGGAAAAGAGGAAGATAAAGTATAGACGAGTCTCAGTAATTCAGAACGTAAAATAATTAATTGATTCAAGTTAAAAATAGAAATCGAGTGAGAGAGATTTGTTATGCAATAAAGGGTTCCTCTTTAATTAAAGACAGAAACACAGATGGCTATACCGGGGAAGGATTTCATATTTCAAGCAACTATAGAGCCTTTCGACAAATGTGATTACACGATTGAAGTCTTATTTCGTGGCGCAGAGGATTTATATCAATTAACATAGGTACGAGGTATGGCGGTTTTGTTCTGACCGGCAGAATCTAGTGCTTGAATCCGTAAATGCTGTACGGTCCATACAGCGCGTACGTTCACTATTCTCAGATCTCGCTATAAGAGACACACGTCTATGCGCGGATACATGGCCGTTCGTTTCGCATGCTCCACGCTGTATACACGGTAGAGAAGCTCTCCTCGTGTGTGCCTTCCGGATATATAAGTCCTTTCTCTGTGTTTCTCTCTCTCTCTCTCTCTCTCTCTCTCTCTCTCTCTCTCTCTCTCTCTCTCTCTCTCTCTCTCTCTCTCTGCGCCGCGGTTCTTCGTAAGCCAACCGGATTAACCTAGTCCGATGTAGAGTCCCTTGATACGCGAAATGCGGAACGTGGAAATCGGCACACGGAAGATTTCGCGCATTGCGCTTAAAATGCCGACTATTCAGCCGCGGATAACGTAAATTGCTCGTCGATGCGCCGCCGGCTCGAAAATTCCTGCCGATCTTGCCGAGAGTATATACGAAGATCTCGCGTGATTACGGAGGGGGTATATTAAAATCCGCGATAGATAGCGCGAAGCTGAGGATTTCGAAATAAGTCGAGTTGAAAAGTAGAAACCGACACAAGTTGTACAAGATATTCCGCGCTAGCGGAAAATAGACAGCGATATTCGTTACGAAATTTGGAGTCGCTTCTTTTCTATAGTTTCTGATAAAAATTAAAAAGAGTTCTACATTGCCTATATTAAAAAATCAAAATTGAAAAAATGTGCTAACTTCGAATCTAGCACGACATTCTCTTCTCTAAAGTACCAAAACGCGTTTATAATATTTGATGAGCGTGCCCGATAGTTCTATTCAAGTTTCACACATATATACAATTTCAGATCGATATTCCAATCAACAATTTTTAAACAATTTTTTTATGTCGGCGCCCAGAACTCGTAGAACTGTCGAAAATAATTGTTCAAACTGCGGAAAATCATCAACACGACACATTTTCACTGAGTGCTGGACGTAACTGTTAAAAATTTTTTAAAAACTGTTAATTGCGGTGAAATATCTGTTAATTGGTGAAATTGTATAGATAATATGTGTGGTACTCGAATAAAACTATTGGGAACTCTTGTCAAATATTATAAATTATAATACTCAATTCGTTTTCGTACTTTTTAGAAAAGAGAGTGTCGTGCTAGATTCGCGAAATGAGCACATTTTTTCAATTTCAATTTTTTAACATAAAGAATACAGAACTTTTTTTAATTTTTATCAGGAACTGTATTAGAACTATAAAAAATGCTATTTGAATTCTTAGCATCTTTTTTAAATTCGTAGAATGTCATGCCAACTTCACAGATGCGTCGAAGCATTAATAACTTTTTAATAAATCTTATACACGTTCGTGTTCTTCTTAAATAAAATCTAAGTTACTCGTTTCCAATTATATCAATTACGTGCCATTTACACGCGCGTAATCGTCAGAGAACGTTAAGAATTACCTAAGCTATTTAAATTTAATACATCCCCGTGGCGAGAGAATCCTTCGTAAGGCGAAAAGGCGATTCCTCGGGCAATGAATCATCGTATTTGCGACGTATGAAGAGACACGCGTGCACGCCGGACGTTACTTCGTCAAATTCATCGGAATATCATCGTTCTCATCGTTGGTCGCCGGCACGTTAATCGATCTTCGTGCGCGCAGACGAGTAGAGAGAAACACGGGTCCGGTAATGTTATCGAAAGCCTCTATCTAAGAACCTGTCAATTGCCGCAAAGTAGCATGCGCACGCGAGCGTATTCGAATTCCGACGTGCGCATAAAGAGCATAAAGAGCCAATCATTAGAGACGATTAAAGGGTGGAGGTTCGCTTCGCCTCGAATCTGAGACAGGTGATTGCGGAAAAAAAGGTCTGTGAACAAACTTACTTGCATCTGAAATAATGACGTGCTTAGACAAGCTCCGTTCTCTCTTACGCGGAGGAGGCAAGTCGGTTAGTTCAGACATAAAAGCTATAAAAGCAGTAAATACAAAAAGGGAAGTATACTGACAAGTATAAAAGGAAACCGAGTCAATCATTTCAATAACAAAATATGGAAAAAATTTCTATATTTTAATCTGATATCCAAAACTGTTTGATGAATTTTACAATTATAGGTAAAATTCATCTAGCGCGATTTTTTATGCGTTTCCCTAAAATAAAAAAAAGTTTTTCCGCTCGTCCTACCCTACTCCAGTCCGTGAAAATTGTCATGTTTGCCGTGTCAGTCGAAGAATTAATATCCCATACCTTCCTCTCGTCTCACTTCTTCGTCTCGCGCGTCAGCTCAGCGATGTAACGTCTAAGTCTTTAGAGCTGCTCAATCACTCGGCGCGGTAGCTTATCCCGCTTCCGAGTACATCGAGCATCCCGGGAGATACGTCCGCTCACTCGCCGATCAAAGTGATCGCGGGGGCCTCGTAAAAAGAATTCGGCGTTTCGCGATGCGGCGGCGCGCGGACAACGAGGGAAGCGATGCGGGCTCGCGTATCGAATTGAAACGTTACGGAAAACGATGGCGTAACCGTTGACCGTTGAGAGCCCGGCGTGAGTAGCTGTCGCAGGTGAGCTAGCGGAAGAGAAGGTAACACCCTCTCTTTAGCCGGCCCTATAACAGCGTCTCTTAACTCAGTTAGGCCCCGACTGGCTCGAGAGAGTTCAAAGCGCCGGGGAAGAGCTCGTCCCCGGCTGATGTAGTATTAGACCTCCTGATCGAGGGCGTTCCACGTGGCTTAGCCCTCCTTCGCTTTCGTATAGCGGCTCGCGTGCACGCCTGCACTTCGTGAGGATTCCAACGAGGATCGCGGGAAGAAGACGCGAAAAGACAGGATGCTCTGCTCGCTCGCTCAATTTCAACCATCTGAATGTCTCGCGTCTCGTGCAAAACAGTCGTGATTCTTTATTGTATGGCGGAAAAAAAAGCAGCAATCATTCACAAACTCGGATTTGAAACGAAACTTCAAATTCTCTCTCTCTCTCTCTCTCTCTCTCTCTCTCTCTCTCTCTCTCTCTCTCTTTCTTTCTCTCTCTCTCTCTCTCTCTCTCTCTCTCTCTCTCTCTCTCTCTCTCTCTCTCTCTCTCTCTCGAACTCGAGCTCGTTCGAGCGCGTCTTAATATGCGAATTTCTTCGATTAGCTGAAATTCTGTTACACCCGATGGTTAATGGACAGTTATGATTGGCGGAATTTAAAGATTAATCGATTGATCACTCTGTAAGTATAAATTATCGATCACGGCGGAACGGAGATAATATTATGATGGTAGAACGCGCCCAATATTCGTAATGACTAACTGACACCGAGATTACTCAAGTATATAAGCGAGTAATAACTACGCTACTAGTACAAGTAATAATTACGCAGGGAGCGTTACGACAATGTAATGCTTTAATTCTTTTATTAGAAAGTATCGACGAAGTGCGCTCCGATAAGTCACGGCGAGACGCGATAAAAGCGAAACGCTGTTTGAAACGTACTGTCATTTATTTGCGAAGCGTTTAAAACCTATAAAAGTGAGAAGTGATATATGACGAAGGTTGAAATTTTACGGAATCACGTCGATGGAAAGTAATATACATATAGTTTTTTATTTCATTGAATTCGTTGATTTTTCACGTAAGATTTCAATTCCATGAATCGTATAAAGGCTTTAATTTTTCGACTTTTGAAATCGTGAAAAACGCGACTTCTCTATTTCCCAAATGACTAGACGTTTCGATGAAATATCGTGGACTTAAGTAATAGAAATATATGTATGTAAAAAAGATTATATATATATATATATATATATATGTCCAAATGGCAAGAGACAATTTTTTAGCAATTCTCCGATGAGAGTGTCGTGACAGCGAGGAAATTTGCTATTTCTCGGTGAAACTTGTGCTTCCAGCACTTCGTGTTGGCCGGGTTTAGATAGAATTCCAAAAAATTCGCGTATACCTCTCTCGCTCGTCTGTCTCTCGTTAGGAAACGTCGACGAGCAGGAACGGAGACCAAAGTCGTGGGAAACTCTCCAAGCGAGCATCGAGTATGGGAATAGGAGGTATTGGTTATAATTCTATACCGTGGTTCGGTTAAGTACCTTCCGATTAAAGTCGGCGGCCACGTGAAAGTATACAGTTATGGTTGCAGGGGCGTCCATATTCGTATACACTAGTATAGGCTTACGGATAAGAGGAGACTGTCCGGAATTGAAAACGTGATATCTTCTCGAAATTGAAGCGGAACGTTTCTGTATACCGAATCGAGGTAAAACAGGCACGGCAAAGAGGAACAAACTGGAAGGACTCGCAAAGATTCCGTCAACAAAAATCTAATAACACAAGAAATATAAATCTTATATATAAAGTGTACTTTTGTGAGACTTATAAAGAAGTAAACATTATAGTGCAAATATCATTTAAAAAATATCATTGAAACAAAACGCAAATCGTATTTGTTGCTTTAAATCGACGATCACGTTCCCTAAATTATTTCTAAATATTGATATGCACTTCAACCGCGGTCGCTATTGCGGATGCGCTTGCAATTTTCGCGAAACGCGCCCAGATCGTTGCAAGAACAGCTCTACGAGCGGTTTCGCCGAAACGTTCTATAAGGAGGCGGATAATGACGTTCCCGGAACATCTCGAATCCTCGAGCGGCGTACAGCGCGCCGGCGTGATTTACTCGCTCGCGCGAGTAGCGGCGAGTCTCTCGGGCGAGTTTGAATTACAATTACCGGCCCGTTTCGGACGAGATAAAGCGGCGCGTTTGCACGTAACACATCATCGGGAAATGGATGCACGGGACAATAATGGACGTCTTCTACACGGCGCGCTGTCTTTTCGCCGTTTTCGCGCGGCACACAGTATATGTTTACCTCACAATGTACAGATTTGTAACGATCACGACGGTTTCCACGCGATCGCGAGAGTACCTGCCGATCTGAGTGTTTTCTGAGGCGGCACACAAGAGTCCCGTCACAAAATTTATGCATAACGGTATAACTGCATCGGCCATTTGTGAAACTGTTTCCGTTGTAGAGTATAGAACGTGTATTAGAGTGTCATTTATGTCGCGCACTATTATTTAAGCGTTAACAGATGATATATAAAAAAGATGAGTTGAGGCACATATGAGATGTTTCGAGTGAGTATCTCAAATTTCGATATCGAACATTTAGGCTCAAAAAGAGAAAGACCTTCCGTCTTCGGAAAGATAGATAATTCAGTTCTATGTCTAATATTCCCAAAATTATCTTTTTAGCGCGAGAGCATTGTTATTCTTTTTCAAGTCTGCAGTTTTGAAACATTTCTCCCCGAAACTCAACGTAAGGAGCTTTAAGCTTCTTGACGAAAGCTGTTTCTCTTTCATTTCGAGATTTGAGAGACAATGGTTAAAAATTAACCGCAATAGCGAGGAAGAAATAGTCACGAACGCTTTCTTCTCAGTATCTCACGGACTTGAGAGCCGCTGCTCGCATGAGTTTCATTAATCTGACCGCGCCTGGAGCCTCGTCTTGCATCGTGTCTACGTGTGCACCGTCTCGCACGTTTCGCCGTGCACGTGTATGCGTGTTTGTGTAGATGTGCTCTTAGTTTACACGATTACGAGCGCGCGCGAGTGAGCTAGCAACCCGGTTCATTACCGTCCCCCGGTTGTACAAGCGCGCACGTATATGCAAGGGCCCCGGTGCACGTGGACCGGCTCTATGTGTGCACGAAATAAAAACACGAGGCAGGTAGAAGTGTGGTCGAATAAAAAAAGACGGATGTACAGGGTGATCGGAAAGTAATAGCCGTGATTTGTCCGGCGAGGAGAGGCCCTGCTCTCGTGAGGCCCAGGATACGTGCGAGCTCGCGCAAACCGAGGATCGTCGAAGGACCTATTTTATTGCCGTCGCGAGAGAGATCCCGCTTGAGATCCGATCAGACACGCGCGCCTCTCGTCGTTCGTCTATAGGACGACAAGTACGTGCCGATTAAAAAATTTTTCACGGGCGCGAACCGCGTATATCACCGTTAATCTCGCATGGCACGTTTTTCCGTTACGCTTCCTGATGACGAACGCGGCAGCGCACGGCACGAGAGATAAATCAAGGAATCGATAATTATCAACTTTCCGACCGACTAAGTGTTCTGGAGGCCCCCGAACCGGTTTGGCATACATTCATGAGAACAATCGTAAATCAATTTGAAAGATTGAACTTTTGACAAACGCCTCCGGGTGGCCGGCCGGGTTAGGTCAACATTGAATCATGCGGGAAATAATGACAATTTGTAAATGACCATCAGTTGACGGCTGAACATTTTATTTTTTCATGTAACGCACGGTCTATCTTCCGATATCACTCGTTTACCATTTCACATTAATTATCGTCAGAGTTCATATACGTCAGATAAATCGCGTCTTTTATAAATTTCACCAGTTTGAATTTTCCGAATAACTATATACAATCTCTTAACACATTTCGAAAAGTAGAATGCCCAAGAAAATGAATGTAATATCCTGTTTTCATAATTGCAATTCGAAAAACACAATGCAAACCTGCATCATCCAATCAATTAGCGTTTATTAACTTCTTATATGCGTAACTGAGGAGTCCAATAATTTACTTTTTTTAAAAGATTTTAGAGCGATCCTTGAAATTGAAAAAATTGAATTAATTTTTGTCTCAGAGAGAAGCGAGATTCCAATAAAGAAATATAATATCAAAATGAGATGAAATATAATATCGAATAAATAAATGTATTATATCATTCGATTTCCATTATAATTTCAAGTCGAGTCGACTTTATAGGCATAAATTTACCTCCATTAATCCAAACTACGTCCGAAATCGAATGATACAAGTTTATGATCGTCGGATTGCCGACGCTGATCTTCGCAGTGATGGGGTATCATTTGTTAACGTCGATCACGGCAGCGAGCGCGTTTGCCGGGCCGATGAATAAAACAATAAACATGTTTGCCATCCTGCTGATATTAGGGTCTTAAAACTCCGCTAAATAAATCACATGTAATTAGCGTTTGAATCTTTAACCACCTTGTTCCTTTTAACCCGTGGCAGTGCGTTCCGAGTATTGCGGATTAAAACGAACAACGCACCTCCTGGTAACGTACGAAAGGGTGCGCAACGAGAAAGATCCCCAATTTTCGTAATCGAGTTAGATTTACAATGTTGAATAAGGTCAACGCGGGACGCGAAGGTTAATTAAACGCATCCCGGATTCTGACGTACGTTTCAACGTTGATCTATTCTCATAATAATCCCGGGGAATTTCTCCGATCAGAAATTCCGATGATCCTAACCGCGATCGTTGCTTTCCCATTGCCGGAGTGCTTTCTCGGCGAAGAAGGTGCGAGGTGGGAAACGGGACGAGGAGGTGAAAATGGAGAGCCGCGTATAGAGAGGCGCACACCCACCGGCTCAAGTATCCGCCGCCGCGCGCGTCCGGCGCCGGCGGCGCCTTTTATTTACAGAATGGTGGAGTGTAAAACTGAAAAAAAGGCAACGCGTAAGATTAATCAACGACATTCTTAATACCCGCCGCGGGCGCGCGATGACGGAAGTTTTCAGGATTGCTATAACGCGCCGCCGCGCGCCAACCGCATCACGGTTTTCACGGCGGCGGTATCGTGCGCCGTATCGAAGAAATCTCGCAATCTCGTGTGCACCGCCGAGCGAATAAATTCGCCGGCAGATAAGGTGATTTAACTTTATTAATTAAAGAGTATCAGCCGAGAGTCCCGTTTATCGAAATAAATCCTCCTTTCTCTCATTTCTTTAGTGCGAGGTACATCATCCGTTTCTAAACGCCAAAATTATTTCCGCTCGAATTATTTTAGGAAATAGATACGATAATCTTTTAAACCCATTTTAAATAAATCTTGTAAAAAAATTTCAAGTTTTAATTTTTTTTTCGTAGCAAAAAAATTAAAATAGATTGCCGAAGACGGAAATTGCTTGTCGCAATGTCGAAAACTAAAAATTTATTGAGACCTACCACAGTGTAACACATAGATATTTTAAAATTTTAATTATAGAAACAGATTTAATTCTTAAAGCGCGCGAAGACAGCCTTTCTCTGCGGTATCTGCGAATAAGCCTGATGTAGACATGACACATTAAGCATCCATCTTTACAGCATACTCAGGCCGTCATAGCGAGGCGAAATTAATAGCGAGTCGCAAACGGCAAAGTAAACGCAGCGAGCAGCTTCGAGAAAAAAGGCTAATCGCGGAAGTGCATCGCGAACCGTACGATCGATCCGATCGGCGCTAATTAACTGTCAAATTAACGCGAGTTATCGTCCCCTCGAGGGGGCCGCGAGAAAAAGGACCTAACTCCGATCGTATCGTATACGCTATCGCGTATGTATTCACCGTCGTGATTTATAACGAGCGTGCGATGCACTCTGTATTTTTACATTAAGTTCCTTTAATCGCCGATTAAAGAGATACAAAAATTCAATTAAAGACATCCATTAAAAATATGCAACAACAAATGTACCTATATGTATGTACGTCTTGGAAGGACTAGTGCACGAATGTGCGTCTTGTATTATTATCATCGGATTTGCGCAAGATAGATACGCGGCAATCTGCGATCGTAATTATCTGCGTTATCTCTGTAAATAGTAAATAAAAAAGAGGCACATTAACCTTTTAAAGAAGCTTGAGAGGAAATTGCGCCAGCTGCGCGTATGACGTAGAAAGGAGTGGTTACCTTGATACCAATATGAATGATAGATATTGTAAAAGTGTCAACCGCGATATAATATTTTTTATGCAACATCCGCAGCGATTGAATAACATTCGAATCACCGCGACCGTGCGCGTTCGTTTACTGTAGCGCGAATTTATGCAACATTCCTGCATTTAATTTTCACCAATATGGCGAGATCGCTAAATCAATATCACATTTTGCGTTAATATATATCCGCAAATCGCGTTTCATCGTATAAAAATAAACAAACCTTCGTTTTGCAATAAATGCGAAATTACTTCGATTCAATCTTTACTTGAGCTGTAAATAAAAATTTGCAATTTAAAAGTCGACGAATTTTTTAACGTACCATTGATTCGCGTTAACGCGATAATTTATAATTTTGCACATTTTTAATAATTCTATAAATCTCTCTCTGCAGATTGCTTTACGTAAAAAGATAATGATCAATCATTCGTATATAAGAATTTATTTTTACAAAAAAGAAAATTTACAATGACGAAAGGTAATTTAACAGACAAAATAACGCAGGATCTAAAAAAAAAGTAAAGAAATGTTGATTACAACGGAGAGAAGTGTCCCGTGCGTGGTCTTAAGACAAATGACTACGCATATTGTAAAATTCTACGGCGCAATGTAACAGGATTGGCCTACCAGTGCCGTCCATCGCTGATTCTAATGACGGACATTCTTTTTTTATAATCATTCGCCCGAGGAAGTGTTCATTATTTCGCAATTTCTTGATCCTTAAGCACCGGCGTGTACTTAAGTTGCGCACAATTATTGGCACGATACCGTTCGCGCCGGGTGGATTTTCTCGCGAGGCAAAAAGCACGCGGCGCGTATACTCGCGGCAAAACGCAGCGGCCGTCAGAGAGAAAGACGCTATTCGAGACTTTACGTTTGATCATAATCATAGATCGTGAAAAATAATCAGGCTTTGTCGGATGAATTAAAATTATGCGGCAATCAAAATGCAGTACATGAGTTCTCATCTCTTATATGTCCATAATTAAAAATGTTAATTTCAATTATTTATAACCATATGTAATCATTTATAGTTACCACAGCACATAGTTTATTAAGGCGAAAAATGTGCATAAAAATTCACACGAATAATACTATTAGGTTACTAAGATCCAGTTCTGATCGTATAAAATGGCGTTTTTCCCTAATTGATTGTACATACAAAAGATCCGATGTCTTTTTAAATTCTTAAAGTCTATGCAAATCGCATTCTTACGATTCTCTCACAATTTATGATCACGATAATTCGAAAGTATATTGTACCTATACCATACAACAATGAAAATCCGTGATATACATTATATTGAAGTCACCCTTGAATATGTATCTTATTTCTTTAAATATATTACCCCACATATATATATATCCAATAACGATTACGTGTTATTTAAACGTTATATGTGAGATACGACAATTTTTCAAGGAGATACTTGAAAATTTTTAAGGCTATCTGCGCGACACCCCGAGACTGTATCGCGCGCTGTGATAAGAAGTAGATCTCAACCTCGCCTCCCTCCCGAGTTGAGGCCCAGACGTAACTCGGTGCAACAGGTATCGCGGCAAGAGCTGCCGATTGATCGCGATTCCCACGAATGCGCCGCTGTCAGAAAGCCCGTGCGGCGGATGCGCGAATATAATCGGCCGGCGCGGAAATTGTCGGTTCCACGATGCTGCGCGGCGCGGCGCGGCGCGGCGCGCTCGCTAAAAATGATTAATAAATACGACTCCGGGGACTGTCGATCGGTCCGGGGGGACCCCGCGTGTGTGCGTGCGTGCGTGCGCGTGCGTGCGTGTGCGTAAGCGGGCCCCGGTATTTTGTCAGAGACGTGCACTTATCCCATCATGCACGCCGCCCTTTTCGTTTCTGCCTTTTTCCCTACGGTTTCCTCGCGCTCTATCGTTCCACCTACCCGCTCCTCCCTCTCGCCGTATACAGGCGCGCGCGCGCGCGCGCGCGCGTACACATATGCACGCGCACGCACATGCGTTTTAAGTACACGCAAAAGCTGTGTTTATCATTCCACGGCAGCCTTATTCTTCCCAACTTCCTCCCTCCCTTCTCGCCCGCCCATTATCCGCTCGTCCGATGATTCTACCTTATTACCTGCAATGTAACGTGCATCTACGGGGCGAGGGTGCAGTCATTGACAAAAAACTGTGGGGAATTAAGGCAACGCGCGCAAGTAATTTTTCCACGACTTATGGAAAATTATTTAAGTAGGAAGATTCGCGTATTTTGCACGATATCGTGACGTTGTGAAACAAATATTTGAGGCTTTCTTTCTTATAATTCAATTTAAGAACATTAAATAACGATTGAAATATTAATTGATCTCTTGCAAAATAAATTTTTTTTTATTTTTATTTAATACGTTTGTATTACTGTGTGTGTGTGTGTGTGTGTGTGTGTGTGTGTGTGTGTGTGTGTGTGTGTGCGCGCGCGTGTGTGTGTGGTCATCTACAAAACATAATTCCTTAGTTTTACAATTCATAGAGTACAGAAATAAATTTTAACAGCTGGCATTCTAAAACACCAACTATTTTTTCACATCAGGCTGAATCCAGTCCAAGCAAGCGAGCGCGAACAAACACGAACGAACAACTTGCATATCAGCGGCGTCGTTCGTAATTATTTACGCTTGCTCGCGTGATCTGGATTTGGTTTTAAATTTGGTTTAAAATACAAAAAAGAGGTAAAAAATAATACAATAACCGCCGACAAGATTTTTTCCAACAAAGTGTTGTACGACTGCAAGATGTAACGTCGAAAAAAGCCAATTTCAACGGATTAGAACGTTTTGCGAAGCGTTAGGGACCTATTAATCAAAGGTGCGCTTTTCTGCAAGCGGCTGATCAAGCATATGGCTTCCTATAAATTTCGCGCAGCGAAAAAGGACTATCTTGAGAGAGTTGAATCATCATACGCGCACATACACACACACCACACACACACACACACACACACACACGCGCGCGCACACGCGATGCTCCGGCCGAATGATTATAATAAATTCGATCGCAGCGTGTGAGCGGCGAAAGAGATGCTGCCATAGTTGCAGGCATAGACGTACGTTACACTACGAACCGCAACCGACATGCAGTGGGTCAATTCGATTCCGCCTTTAATGACTACTCGAGTGATGGGGGGAAACCGAGGGAAGAGCCTTTTAATAACCCTTTCCCTTGAACCCCGCTCGATCGGAGGTTCGAAAGTCGCGGCAAGGTTAAGTACTTGCACTCCGCTGCTCGTCGGATGCCCCTTCTTCCGGTTTCGAACGGGGCAGCAGATCGCCGCCGATTACGATAATTAACTTCTTTTCTCGTCGACAAATTTGCAAGGTGCATTTCCCGAATTTTCGGAGGGAAAGTCCTCGCGAGGAAGCTCGAGCTCGGAATCTCGACAACGCTTAGAAACCTGATTGGACGATTGAACAAAGTCAGATAAATTTATCAGAAATTCAGAAATAATTAACTGACAGAACTTCCATAAATGACTTTTCCACAATTTTCAAGACGATTTTAAAGCGCATATTACCCCCTAACGAGTAAAGTTTAAGATGAGGAAGTTGTACAGGACAATTTAAGTTTTTGATAACTCGTATATAAAGACGTTAGTAATAAATGATAATTATAATAATAAATCTAAATTCATGTATCTCGCGCACGAAGATTTTATAAATAGATTTTATAAGGCCGGACGAGGGTAATGAAGTTTTCCTTTTGTTTGGGATGGCCACTGGATAATTTCACGACGACGAACGTACTGCATATGCAAGTGCCATTGCAGTGTCACGACACGACGACTGGTTACGTTTGCCATTGTATATACGTCGGCGCGTACACTGTCCTCGAAAAGTCTGATATACATCCCGTGAAAACTCACATATTGGCGGGTGTTACTTTCTGGAAAACTGCGGTCGAACGCGAAATTCGCGAATTAAAAAGAAATATGTAGAAAATGATTCAAAAGTCTTTTACTCGTAAAATTTCTTGTTATTTCGCTGCTAGGAATTACTCCGCACCCGTTGCCAATGTCTGAAAACTTTTCGGCGCAAAAGTGTATACAAGGCGTATGTCTCACAAGTTGACGATGCAGTCCGCTGCTTATTTTTATCTCATTACTCGCACGCACCGCAAATTTTTTTGCCATATGAGCATATACGTGATTTACGATCAGGCAAACAAAATAGCAGAAGCAACGATTCTTCGTTAAAGCGATGCTGAAGTGGAATGACATTTTTTTTTGTCAATTCGCCTTCGCGCGATTGCATAACGTATCGTAAAGATATTTTGACTTTTAAATCGCATTTGGATTAATTATGCGATCGGAGTTCCAAACAATTTTATCGTTTAAAGTTTAATACGAGATTGTCAGGTTAAAAATAAATCTCGGCACTCTTAACTTCAAATACGAATTAAACAAAATTTGTGTGTGAACGATTAATATTATAAATAAATTCAAAAGAAGCTGCAGACTTTTAGTTATTTATTTTTATTACATCATTTTTAACGATTATAACTGACGTGTAGATTGTTACAATTTAAATCCTACCAAGTTCCAAGAAAGGTGACCAAAAAGCATTTATTGTAGATTCAACGAGGAAGAAATTGCGACCGTTTAAGAAGCCTCCCCATTAAATTTCAGACACAAATCCATTCAAGTTACTTTGCCATATGCTGTATAGCTTAGATTTCATAATTTTTTTACACAAGGCAGTCTCGTTTTTGTCTTAAAACAGCAGTAATTTCCGATTCTTCATAACATTGACGCACGTACAACACATCTAACTCTCCAAGACATAAAAATCTAAATCGAAGTCTCAATCCAAGTCGTTTATCGCTACGCAATGTACATACACACGTTATATCTTTTTGCTTATAATGTTATAATGTAAAACACATTTTCTGGTATCTCGAGCCGCTTCGGAGATGCGCTCGCTCGCTTATGCTTTCCGCGAAATCGAATCCACGAGTAACTCCTCCCCTCGGTGCTCTCCCTGCCTTCGCAAAAACGCGTCTTATAATAAAAGCAGTTCTTTCTTCCTATATAAAACCAGTCATTACTTCCCCAACACCAGTTCATTTACGACATCACTGTGATGCCGTTGCATATTCAGATGCGCGAGCGAGCGAGACCGCGACGGTATACTCGTGCTTAAACGCCGTAAAAACGCGTTATCGTGGGCGATTGAGAAAAATACCGGATCGATCGATTGCGAAATTACAGCAATCTATATATATTTAAATCGCTCTCGATAAATTGAGTTAAATAAAAGCGGAACGGAAGTCCGCAACTCTTGATAAAGACGTAAAAATTATATTGCGTTATGCGATAAAGCGCGAAATTGAGATTGTTTAAAAGTTCGCAGAAACTGTAGGTGATGCGTTACAATCTAACTTCAGCCCCTCCGCGCTTCTGTTTCTCACAATGTTCGTTCGACCTTCTCCTAAATAATAGCACAATATTCTATAAATAATAGCACGATCACATTGGACGTATGATGTCTCTCGTTTGCTATTATTTAGATATGACTAATGCCCATTTCTACCAAACCAATGTAGAGCTCGTTTAACTTACTTTTTATGTTCCTCTAATTCTTGGAACTAGAAAAGGCTAAAAAAACTAAGTCAAACCGAGATTAAAGTTAATCTACGTAGATAGTAATGGACATATCAAGAGGAGTGCGAATAGACAGCTGAAACCAGCACAATTCTGGGCTAAAGTTTGATCATAACACATATAAAGTTAACAATAAGAAATAAATCGCTCCGCTTTACATTTTGCGTGACAAGATATCAAGATACAATAGCAACATGTGTTTTTTAATGTGAATCTCTTTCGATCGTCGCGATAATTCTTTTTCGCTCTTTCTAGCATTTGGCCACGCAACTCGCTGGTACTTTCGGACGAAGTTTCAAGTGCACAAACAGCCGAGCGAGATTCAAGACGTCGAACGGCGAGGCGAAAGGATTACGGGCCGCGTCGAGAGAAGAAAGAAGATGAGATGAGCAAAAGGACGGACTCACCAGCAGCGAAGTCGTGCGCTCCAAACGTCAGATTCCAAGGTTCCGTAGCGCCAAACTCCCTCGGCGTGGCGCGGCGTGGCGCGGCGTGGTCTGGCGCGGCGACCGGCGTGGCGCGGGACGGGACGGGACGGAGGGAGGCGCGGGTGGGACAGGGCCGATGCACCAGCGGGGAGAGACCGCGAGAGGCGGCGGCGGGCGGCGGGCTGTTGTAAAATGCAGTTACGCAACACGCAACTGGTGGTGCACACGCGATCGCGGCGCCCGATCGAAGGCAAAAACGTCAGTGTCGCGCGACGGACGCGTCACCGTCGCGCCGTGCGATCGCCGTCGTTGTCTGCGAGTGTGCGATTATCGAGCGAAACCGCGACGGGAAGGAGACGACCACGCGGACTCCGAGCGCGCGGCAGGGGGGGAGAGAGAGAAAGAAAGGATGACAGATCGGAGCGAGCACGCGAGAGAGAGACAGGCTCGCGTCTTCGAAGGAGAAAGAGAGAGAGAAAGAGAAATAGATAGAGGCGAACAGAGATACGCGCGAGGCGCGATCGCGCTAGGGGCGTCACTCACGAAGCACCGCTTTCACGCTCCGCGAGAGTAGGGCGCTGCGCTGCTCCGGCCTGACAGCCGTGGAAAAAAATTGGCAAAATCCACAAACCCCGGCGTAGCAACGTTCGCTCGCTCGGTCCCGCTGCACAGTGCACTGTCCGCTCTGCGCACTGTCCGAGCGCGTCTACGTTCACTTCGCTTCTCGGAGCGAGGCTCGCGAGTTTCGCGTTCGCGCGACTTCGGCCGCGCTCGGCTCGCCGGTGCCGCGCTCTCGCGATTATGCGCGCGCTTCACTTCGCCGCGCTCTCAGGCCTCTCGCGCCTGAAGCGCCTGAAGTTAGCCGAATGTGTCGCGTTATCGTTCGCGCGGCGCACGAAAAAATAGAGAGAGACGCTCGCGCCCGAAAATTTTCTCTTTTTCTATGTTTTCCTTATGCAAATAATCCTAAATTTTTGTATTTTCGGCGGACGACAATGTACGTACTAACATGCACTAACATGTGTAAATGTGCGTCATGTAAATTTATATACACGTGTATTATTGCACATGAGCGAGATTTCGTAGCCACATACAACAGTATAGTGCTGCCATCTCGAGAAAGTCGATCGACTAACTCGCAATGTTTACAATCCGTAAACCGTCGATACAGATTACAACGATAGATCCCTGTCTTCGTCCGAATATTTATCACGAACATATATATTAAAATTCGCTCGGACCGGCAATTCTTATTAATTTAATGAATATATTTATGCGATCTCTCTCTCTACCGTATTCTTTCGCGTTCTGATCTCGCGCAACTTTTCTTCTTTGTAAAATGTAGGAAGCAAATCTCGTTGATGAATTCATACGCAGCTCTTTCAACGTCGTTATATTATTTACCCGATATCGCTCACCGGAAGACTATCTTAATCTTTCGGACCAATCTTTGCACAAACATCCAGCGATCCAGCCTTTTTACGCAGCCGTGGACCGCGCATTTGTCGATTCTTTTTCCAGTGTCTCCCTCGATCATCCGAAATTTGATAAGCCAGGCGTTATTCGGACAGATAAATGAGACTCCCGGATCGCATTTCCATGAGCTACGAAAATATCGGGCCCTAAGGCCCCTAAGCGTTGAACTCACCATGCGGCGACCGACTTGGTGATCTCGCCGAGCGAGCTTTCGGCACGGATTTTTGGCGTTCAAGTCACTGATAGGTCGTGATCGGGCACGAGTGGGCACGAGGCTCTCGCTTACGCGGCGTTGCGACGCGATGTCCTCGAGATCGCCGCGATAGCAGACGCGCGAAACAACAGTTCTCTCGTACAGTCTAATCGCGGAACAATCAGTCGTTCAATATGATTCATTACTTCGAGAATAATCTGACGATTGCACGTTAGTGCTGGCCTACAACCATGCTTTAAAGGGTAGGTATTTAAGCTCTAAGCCGTAAGAAATTGACCAATCACAATCGAGTATTCTTCTCACGTTTCATTGTGATTGGTAAATTTCTAATTACGGCTTAGAGCTTAAATATCCTTTAAAGCAAGGTTGTAGATCAGCACTTACGAGTATCGCACTAAAAAATAATAATCTCGCAGAAAATAATCGAATATAATAATCTCTTTCCCTTCTCCTCCTCGCTTCGCTTCACATTAAATATAGGAAGTGACGAAACGTGATTACGAAAGCAAATAATAAAGATAGAAACAACGATGATAAGATAAGCGAAGTCTAAAAGCGGATTACTGCAATGATCGCTCCGACCCAAGGAAAAGTAGGTCGGTAAACTTGGAGCAAAATGACGCGAGAGTCATTAGCGCTGATCGCGAGGGGAACGTTACGGTCCCACGTGCATGTCCCACACGCAATGAAACTCGCATCGGCCATTTAAAAGCTCGACAAAGTGAGTCATCGCGGATAACTGATGAGCGCCGCTAATGCGATATATCGAGCTCGACGGCGTTCCTCGTTCGCCCAAGCTGATATGCGCTCACTTTTTCGCGATTGTGGACTCTTCTAGAGCGTAATAATTACGATGTTTTATTGTAAAATTGTAGGCCTTTTTTTGCGCCCCTGAGTCATCACGGAGTAGCAGGACGACTTTGGTTAAACTCCGATTAACTTAACCGCGATTAACTTGTTTAGTGGTATATTCGCGTAATATTTCGTTAACGTGGACAGAATTATCAATATTTTTGTCGTCTAGGAAATGAGAGGAAAGATTAGATTAGGAAGAGTTTATTATTTTTAATATTTTGCCGTAAGCACACAATTTTGCTAGCTAAGGACGAATTCAAACTCCGATTAATTTAATTGGCAACTCACTCAACCGGTAGAGCTGCTTACGCTTACGGCAACATTTATAGCTATTCGTCCCTAATTCGACTTGATCAAAAACAAAAAATTGGTAATTATATTCACTAAATATTGCTTACGTTAACGTCGTACCGATTAAATTAGTCGGGACGTCGATAAAGCTTCGAAAGTCGTCTGTATATGAAGAACGAGATCGCGCGATCGAAAATATTGCGACTGATAAGAATCTAAAATGTGTCCATCGACGGTGCTTATGTGCTCTAAAGGGGTCCTTGAACTCCACTCGAAGATGCTTTCACAGTGATAACGACGATAACGAATACATTTTAAAAGGTTTGACTACGATATTATTTACCTTTATTTTAGTTTTTATCAATCGAGCAATCACTTTGTATCAAGCGCGCGATACTTCATTCGTGATGTTCTCCACCAAGAAGCTCTTTTACTTATTCTCATCGTTAATAAACACGTCTAATTCTGTCTATCCCCTCTGTAAACCGTTTTTGTCGAATGTTTTCGGGCGAGACGGAGGAATAACTTGAGCGAGGATCGTGCTGATGGGAGGGCAAGAAAGTTACATATATTTCTCAAGAAATTTGTTACCTATATCTTACCCTTCGTTAGCTCAACCTGCGGTCAAAGTGGAGAATAAGAAGATTATTCCCAAACTGTCTTGGAAAATTAGTAGGTTTCTATAAAATGAAAATTATGAAACGGACAGGGTTTAGGATATGAAATCCAATAACGGATCGACGTATTCTCGATTATCAAAAGTAAAGAAAGGAGAGAAAAAGAGAGAGAGAGTATAAAGATTCAAAGGGGACTCGTGTAGGTTTCTGGCTGCTCTTCTTTATTGTTATATTAAAGAAAAAAAAGATACAGCTAGTAGGAACAGGCCTATTTGGCATATTTATACATGTACAGTTACGCTTTTCATAATGCTAATAGCTAGTGCTACATGGAGGCGTGTACACCGTAAGATCTAACAATAAAATATATACAACTTTCAATATAATGATTAAACTTAACCCTTTAAAGGTGAGTATTTTAAACGAGCCTTATTACGCAGAATGCAAAACAAAAAAAATGAACTATGCAAACAAAATTTTAGATTAATTGGAATACAGGATTGCAATTTTTTATCAAAATATTCAAACTTTATTTTATTATTAGAATGTGATATATTATGACAGCAAAGTATACTGTGGCTCATCTGCTACGCCCGTTCTTAAAGAGTTAAATCAAATTGAAGGGTTAAAATACAAGGGGATAGGGCTGGATAGGGCTGCTTTACGTCGCGAAAATGCCTCGTCGCGCCATCGGACGTCACGTGGCCGTACTATCGACCGTTACCGCGGCAACTTCACCCCCCTTGAGCTCCGCCGGGCTGGCGCCGCTGGCGGGCTCGTCGGCGCGTCTCGGCCTCGGCCCCGTGCGTCGCGCGTTCACACAGCTCGGCCTGCTCGGCGCTCGGCTCCGCTTGTCAGCTCAGCTCGGCGCCGCGGAGCTTGAGGCTTGAGGCGCATCGAAGATGGCGACCGGAGGGTAGGGTCGAGCCGGAGACGCGACGCGAAGCGCACCGCGAGGCAACCCAAGTGGAGAGACGGCCGTGGAGTGGTCGGAGCGAGCCGGATCGAGTCCGGGTCCGGGTGAGGTGAGTAGCCGCGCGAGCCGCGTTCGCGGAAACCAGTCGTGGTTGTGTGTCGTGTCGTATCACGTGTGCTGCGCCTCGCACCTGTCGGCGGCGACGATGACGGCGGCGGCGGGTAACTAAACCATCGGCGCGATCGACGAAATCACGCGCGCGATCCCCTTCAATCCCCTTCGCGTGGGCTTTCGGTAAGTTCAATGCGCACAGATCCGTGCCACGGCGAGAAACGGGAGCGACACGCGCGTGTGAGTGCCGCGCGCGACGTGACGCGACATGCGTGCGTGCGTGCGTGCGTGCGTGTGCGTCGCACACGCTCGAGGAGCCCTAATCTATACTATAGAGAGGTGGAAGATCTCTCACATCTCTCTCGGAGAAGGTTGCTCGCGTTACTGAATCGCAAGCTGCGCCGAGGAGCAAGGAGAAAAACGTCCAAGATCGGACGCGGGAATGAAAATTAAAAAGCCAAGGAACAATAATTCGCGAAGCATTGGTTTAAAAACGGACTTTGTCTCGCTCTCGATCGCACGTGTTGTTATCTCGTGTTATTATTTTTTTTCCCATAAAAAGTAGAACGAACTGATACTGAAAGCAACATTTCTTAATTCTCGGATTAATTACTTTGTTATCTGTTTGTGAATTCTGTTCTATGTTTAAGTAAACAAATTTCTAAGTGTATCGTCAATTAACTGACAAAGTTAAAATAACTGATTGTAATTTTTTTTTTTTTTCAATAACGATACATTTTCTGAGTTTCCAATGATTAAATCCATCAATTTACTCTTCCTCTTCATCTTTTTTTTAGAGATATACATATATAAATGGCATATTTAAATAGAAGCAGATATGCGTTAATCGTCGGTATAGTTTCAGTGTTGAAACACCCCAATGTTGCGAGTAAATTGTTAAACGCAATTCTTTATAATCCGAACTTTCGCGAGGAGAGTCATTCTTGACGTCATATCTCGAGTTGCATCTCTCGAGCGCGATGCGAATATGCGATTTCGTTAACGAAGCATCTAGCCGGCGCTTTATATTTCTCGTTAGCCGCGCCTCCGCTCCTCAAGTTGCTCCAGTTTTTTCCGCCCGCAAGCATCACGCCGCGCTCGTCGCACGTCGCACGCCGCACGCCGCACGCCGCGGCGCCGTCGGTCGCGCCGGCGGCCGTGTCAAGCGATGGTGACAAAAATTGATCGGTGCGCGGTTAGCAGATCGGGTCACGTAAACGCCAAGTGAGCTTTCAATCGCGCGATGTAAATGCCTTCCGCGCGATCAATGCCCCCGCGTACTCGTATACAAGGTGTCCCGCCGTCAATCGTGTGAAATTTTAATGGACCTTTAACGCGTTCGCACGCTCCGTTACCTCGCGTTGGGGAAACTTTGAAAAGAAGTTCACCTTACACCTTCGAGACGCCTGAAGAGTTTTGTCGAATGCGAGAGAGTCGTCGCCGATTAAGCTTCCAGAGCTTAAAGAATTTACTCGTGCCATAAGATGTTTTTTTTTTCGTGTAATTTGCATCGTGTATATAATATCGACAATCGATGATATATCACATTGAAATCGAATCGGTTGACAAAATCATTCAATTAGTAAGATAATCTGTCAATTATAATTTTGTTGCTACTAATTTGACACCTTGTATACGAATATCGAGAGACATTGCCATATCATTTATTCTTATCGCAATTATGTTCTTTTTTATATATCATAAAAAATACATATATCAAGAAATACTTAATAGGTAGGATTACCCTCAATTTTTATTTCATCCATTAAAAATGAAATAAACAAGAAATAATTATATTATGTTTCTCAGCATATTATATTACTTAAAATTTAATTAATTTGGTGCATATATCGATCGTTATTAAATATTTAAAAATACCTTGATATATTCGCCTGTTTTAGAAATATCAATAATTCCAATATTAGTAAAAAAAATTTTCGATAAAAGAAATTTACAATTAATATCTTTTATTTGCAGTACTAACTATTAGACAGTTTCGTTTATAATAATGGTAAATAACTAATCAAGATGTGTAATATCTAAGTAACACTAATCAGATAAGCATCTGTGTGTGTCGCAATTCTTAATGCTTACTTCGCCGTAACATCTCTCGTTCACTCTCGTTTATTATCTAACATCCGTAAATGTAAATGAGGCTGGTTATTATCGATGGGCTCCCGCAATTTAATATCTACCGAATAATGTTGATTGGAATTAGCGAAGAATTGCCTCCGGTGTCTCTAATTTCTTTCAGATCTGGTGGCGGGTTTCCTCCGGTTTTCCGCTAATTCAGGATTCCGTCGGGACGGCTAAAACACTAACCCACACACAATTCGCACGTTCTTCACCTGTGTCGATAAATAGCGATTAACGCGCGCGTAAACGTACTCGCTCGCTCGTCAACGTCTAGTCAAAGGGATAGAGGAAAAAAAACCGGAAAGAAAGAAGAAATGAATCGGCGAAGAAGGAAACCGTGAACGCTCCGATCGAGATAAGGGTCGACACATGCGAGAAACCGTAGCCGAGCCAAAGTGTGTAAATATAGAAACAAGATAACTAGGCTGATTCAGAGGGATCTCCTCGACGGTCATCCTCCTCGCCGCCGGTGATATCGTACCAAAGAAAGAAAAAATTCGATCCCGTATCAAGTTCCTCCATGTTCCAACGAGATCGATATGTTCGGAGTAACGAAGCGCAGAAGCGAGCGATCACTCGAGATTGAATCGTGAAGCTTTCGTCAATGTCGAATAAATTAGATAAGATAGACGAGAATCGCGAGGAAACTTAATCGAAGTAAGTGCCATTCGAGTATTAGAGATTAATTCAAGCGCGACAGATTAAACGCGAAGCATGTTACGCAGGTGGACGGCTTTTTGAAAAACGATCGGCGGAAGTGTCGCGAAACGTGAATCCGAGGCTATCGATCTTCGTAGGCGAGAAGGTAGTATCGACGACGCGACGACACGAAAATTGTGACGAGCTGGTCGAGTTCTCTGGTAACATCGATGCAGTGCTGGCTGGCACGAGTCAGCGTTTCCAATTCAGCGGCCACAGAGAGCGACATGCACGAGAAGACTCCCTTTCGTTGAAAAAAAAAAACCTTTCGCGATTTATCATAGTCTTCGCACAAATAATCGATGGCGCTGAAAGGAAACACTCTTATTTTCTGTAGACCGTTCAATCGTCGCTCCGTTAAGAAATAGAAAAATGCTGGCGTTGTCAAAGGAATGAAACCCTCAAAGAATTTCGCTGATCTTCGATTTTTTTTTGACGTTTATGAAACAGATTTCATATAACGATGTAATTAATACGTAGCAAAAGTAATACCTCATTATCGAAAAAGTTACCAATTGAAACTAGGGTATAGCCGTGGATAATATACACAGAGACAATATCATCTAAAGAAGCGTATGCTGTGGAGATTCAAATGCCGCTTGCTTTTTTAAATTAATGAGAACCAAAGATCGACGGAATAAGTTGCGGACTTTCTATTCGGGACCCCCGAAAACGAATTAGCATCGAAGTAAAACAAACGGTAAGTGTTGTGCCCAGGCAAACAGCAGAAAAGGGTGAGAGGTCACAGACGGCAGGAAGGAAGGAAGGAAGAAAGGCACAGGAAACAAGAAAGAAAGAAAAGAAGGAAGGAAGGGTTGGCGATAGTCGCTTGGAAGCAGGTTGAGGACCCGTCTGGAAAAGCGCGGAAAGGGCGACGGTGTCGTGGAAGCGAGGGGGTTCAACGTGCGCGGGGGAGAAAGAGAGGAAGAGGAGCCCCGGTTATCGTCGGGAGGGGTGTGCATCGGGGCTGATATCGACCGAGGATTGCGCTTGCGTGGAAAAAGGCGCGAGCGCAATCGTGAGAGAGAGAGAAAGAGAGAGAGTGAGAGAGAGAGCAACGGCGCCCTCCGCGTCGAAAGAGGAAGAGCCCTCCCGTTCCCCGTCGTCAGTCGATCGTCGCGTCGACGAGGAACCGGCCGCCGTCGCCGCGACCGTCCGGGGAAAACTTCCGGTGTTCTCCTGGCAGAACCGGCAGAGGCCGGGTGCACGACACGGTGATTCCAACGCCCGCACTGGCCCGTACTTCCGGGAGCGAGCTGCCCGGGCGCGACCTCGCGGAGAGCTCGACTCCGCTCGGCATTGCGTAGCGTAGGATCGTCATCGTCGTCGCCGGGGGACGGGGAAAAACCAGCGCTGGCGGTCCGAGGCGGAGAGGGGCACAGACCGAGGTATATCGGGACGATAAGAACGCGATAAGCGGGCCGCGCTTTATAAACGCCTATGCGTGCGCGCACCTCTTCTCCTCTCCTCTCCGTCTCTCTTGCTCCCTTGTTCTTGCTTGTTCTCTCCGACCTCATCGCCGTCACGCTGATAAAAGACGAATCTGGAGATTTCCTCGAGAAAGACCGCGCCGCTACCAGTTCGGAACTGGCGATGCCTCGTGGCGGTCATTAGGGCATTGCGACGAACGGCGATTCCTAAGATGCGGATACGGTGGACTTCTTCCAAATCTCTCGTTCCGGTCGCTGATAACGATCGGGGTCACAGTCGCGTCCCGCGCTCCGCGTTCGATCGCCGTGTTCGGAACGTGAAGCGACATCGATGCCTGACTGGCGATTTCATTCGTTTTGATTTGGAGTTTTCGTGAACCGTATGGGTAATAAACGGGTAAAAAATACATCGGACTGAGAACAATTGTGATCAATAGAGAATATACATGTCGCACGATGTCGAGTGTCGTATCCGTCGACAAGCACGGTTCTTCGGGGTAGCAACGCGTGCTTATAAATTTGACCGAAGGGGGGAACGATGATCGATGTGAGTTATTTCAAGACGGGCGATCGACACGGTATGCTGAGATAATCAAAGTCGAGCGTCGAAGTCTCTCGGCGTTATCAGAGTCTGGGTTGTATAGAAGTCTATCGGCACGGCGCGATGATTAGCATGCAGGACTATTTTGAACAGCTAATCTTAAACAATCTAACTGGATCCGAGCAACCGCAGGAGGAAGTTCAGCTGACCGAATTGCGGCCGGTGAAACAATCGCGCATCAGAGAAAATGTCAAGGATACGGACGCGACCGACGCTCTGAGAGCGCTCAGGAGTTTTTCGGGCGACTGCGACGATGGCGAAAGCATTGATCAGCGAGAGTTCAATTCCTGCAAGAGCGTCGAGCAATCGGAATACCAGGGTGGCAAGCTTCAACGAGTGGAGGCTCATCGGAAAAGAACGGAAGACATCAGGAACACTGGTAAAATCGGTAATGAGGTGACGGTAGAGCTAGTATGTAATGACGAGAAGATCGCACACGTGAAAGCACCGAGGAGGAAGCTGGTGAAGTCGAGCAAGAAAGACCGAGAAAAGCCAGACGATATTACTGAAAGAGATGGTATTACTGAAAAAGAGAATCCCGAAAAGGAGCTCAGATTAAGGATCGACGCCATCATTCAAGCGAATTACTTACTGGAGCGCGAGAACGTTGTCGAGGAACTCGAAATTGTGGAGCATACTGACACTCCCTCCGCTGCCGCCTCGACAAAAGCCTGTGTGAAAAACGCAGAGAATAGCGATAGCTCCGTGTGTAATTCGGTGGAAGAAGAGGAGACGACGAGGAAGACGAGGAATCGGACCTATAAGATCAAACAGGATCTACAGAAGAAGTATTTCTGCATCATATGCGACGCGCGCTTCAAAGGTAGCGGTGGTCTGCGGAATCACTACAAAGTGGTGCACGACACTGGACCGGTGTTCAAGTGCCACGACTGCGGCAAGGAGTTTAAGCTGAAGGAGCGATTGAAGCTGCACGTGCGCATGCACACCGGCTTCAAGCCGTACAAGTGTTCGGACTGCGACAAGGCGTTCGCGCGGGGTGGCCAGCTGTTGCAGCATCGTCGCACGCACACCCAGGTCAGACCGTTCCACTGCGAGCTGTGCTCCACCACCTTCACGTGCATGGCCAATCTGTCGCTACATCTGAAACGTCACACCGGCCAGAAGGATCACAAGTGCGACCTGTGCGGACGCGCCTTCGTGCGTCGCGACGCTCTGAAAAAACATCTGGAGTGCCTGCACCGCGACGTCAAGTCCTTCCTCTGCGGGATCTGCAACAAGACCTTCAAGGGTCACCTGCCGCAGCACATGAGGACACACGCGAAGGACCGTCCGCACGGCTGTGCCACGTGCGGCCAGCGATTCGCCCAGAAGTCCCAGCTGACCGTGCACCAGAGGACCCATTCCGGCCAGCGACCATTTCGCTGCCTGGTCTGCTGGCAGGCCTTCGCCCATTCGACCGCCCTAAAGCTGCACACCCGACGACACACCGGAGAACGGCCGTTCAAGTGCACCGACTGCAATACCGGTTTCACTCAACTGCCACATTGGAAGAAGCATATGAAGTGCGTACACGGCAGAGACAATCCGTATGGCTGCAAGCGTTGCAAGAACTTTTTCAGAATTAAGAGCGATCTGGAGAACCACGAAAAGACTTGTCATCCAGAGGCTGAGGAGGAGGATGACGATGGCAACGTTTCCAGTAAACCGGCCGGCGGCTCCGAGATCGTCGAGAAGACCTCTGTCACCGCGAAGTACAAGATGATGACGGTGGAGAAGATGCGGCTGCTGCTGGCGGTTCTCCTGAAGAGGATCAGTAGGCAGGAACGGTTGGACGAGCTCGGCTTCGGCAAACGTCTCATCGACGACGTTCTTCAGGACTCCCTGGTGTCGGCTGGCAAGGAACCGGTCACGGGAAGCGGCTTGTCCGAACTTGAGGCTCTCACTCGGAATCTAGAAATCTTCCTGGAATGGACAGTGCCGAAGGAGCACTTGGAGACTTTTCGTAAAATGAAGAAGTCACCCGAAGATATTTTGGAAACGCTCACAGCTACGTAAACACGTTCATCCATTAACAATAGCTTTATTATCTTCCTCTCGACGTGAAGATTAGAAGAGTGAAATGAAATCGATAGCATAATGTCATCTCGCGCACGTTTGTTCGAATGACAGCAAGTTTTTCTGCACTCGGTCTTAGCTTAACCAAAATTTGCATCAAAATTTAAATATTTTGTCCGAATTCTTTTTTTTTAATACTTTAATTTTTCATCCAACATCATATGCGACTTTTTATCTGTGTAAACTTTTATGTCTTTTTCTTTTCTTTTACATTTATAATTTATGATTTATCGCAAAAATCTTTTAGGGAGTGAAATAGAATGCCGGAAACTGCAACTGGCATGACCGCGGTCATGATATGATCTCTGCATCCATTATGCCTAATAATGATAGACTAATAACGATTTTCGAGAGAATTCCAGGGAATTATTGAGTCATTTTTAATCGCATCAATCAGCCGACGATAAAACGATCGAAGTTTTCCGTGTGTGATATCTAATCTATCAGACGAATGTTAATTTCTGTGGTGCCATGTGTCATAATACTTGCCATACTAAAGTATATAAATACCAGTGAGTACACCGTATGATTTAGGGAAGCTAAGTAAAATCCTTTTATTGTAGCGTAAGGTAAATCGCATCGGAGTAGAACATGTATTGTCAAGTTAAATTAGCGAAAGTCAAGGACGTTTCTCAAACGACAGAAGCAAACCGCCGTGCTTCTTCGACAACTGAGATAGAGTTATACGTTCTCTTGCCATATCTGTTAAAAACATGCATGCACACTGGCGAAGAATACGGTGAGAGTAGGATCGTTTTAGTACATAATATTACTCTAATTGTAAGCACGACTGTTCGTATACCAAAAAGAAAACCAGAAACGAGGCTAGCACGAGTCATTCGCAATTACGTTCTTTCGCGCGCAATCGTTACATTATCCTATATATTTATAAAGATATATACGTCTATATACATATCTATTATATATATACACACATTTATAAATTGAATATTATGAGATTTTGTTATATATAAATGTGTTCACGGGCGCGTCCGGAAAACATAGATTTTGACACGATCTTGCGCGACGTTCCCGTTGTAGTAATACTATTATTTGTTATTTATCTCATACGTGCACTCGCGCGCAACTGGAGGCTTGATTGGCCGCGGATGAGCAAACACGTCGGCGTGCCGTGACATTGCCATCATTTTAGATAGTCATAAGTAAATGTGAGCAGACAATAATGAACGAAGGTTGCGAGTTTAGTATATATTAGTCATTGAGAGAAGAAAGATATATATATTATATCCATATACACACACACACACACATATATATACATACATATATATATATATATATATATATATATATATATATTGGTATTAAGTGAACATATACTGATGGTCGCGAGGGGGAAAGGAACGAAATATCTTTTCTTATCGATTCTGAAGATGTCAAGTCTCAGAAAATGATTGCAATTCATTTCACTTCGATGAATGAAAGTAGGATGTACAGTAATATAAATTGACTATCAAGATATAGATATCTGATGCAAATAATTCTTTTTCTAGACAAAGACATTTTTTTCTTGCTAGCGCGTAAAATCAAAATTAACTTGGTATTCCTAGAATTGAGCAATATTAGCTCAATATCAAAAAAAGTTCCTTTCCTCGACGTACCATAAGGATATTTCTCAGTCGTGCGTTGGGCTAAAATTAGTCAAAAATGCTGCAGTCGGAGGTGCTATTTTGTGCGAATTTTGTAATCGTTTGCAATATTCGAAGCTGTTCGAAAAGAGATTCGTTTTCCAAGCTTTCTTTTCGACACACCAGAATGATCAGAGTGTTGTCGAATCCAAAGACTTCGTTATCGTACTAAAGCATTGCCAAATATATCGCGTATGTACTCTGTTACGTTTTATGATTTCAATTTTATTATTAGCAGGCATCGATATGTATTTTGCGTCGCGCGTCCGTAAAGCGAGTAGGAAAGGAAAGAAAGCAACGCGTATTCATGCGTGTGACGCACCTTAATGTGTTAACATGAGCTTGAATGTATGGCGCACGCAGTGACTTAGCGTTTTCAAATTTATTCGGAAGATCGAATCTACGCTTACGGTTCACGCGGATGCAAATGCGGGTCGGAGTGCACTTTGAATATAGATCGAGGTCGGAGGAGACGAGGAGAACCGTTTCGAATGGCCTGCAGGAAGCGTAGCTTCCTATATTTCCTCGACGAAGTCCACTAACTCTTGGACAATTTTGAGTTACGGTGCCAAACCAAATAAGTAACGCTGGCGAGATTGACTATCCTGTCTTTCGCGAATTTTAGTCTTATTTTTTTTTTCGCGCGAGATCACGAAATTAATATTCGAATCACGTTTTTTTATCTTTTCAGCATCGACGAGATCAGGATACTATTGTTTTCCTTTAGTGCCATAAACTAAACATAGTCATATTTGTACATTAATATATTGTGCGATGTGTGGGAGAAAACAATTTGAATAAACATGTTTCTTTATTCGGTCGTTTCCTTTCCTTGTGAACGTCACTTTTCTATTAATATCTCTCACGAGTAGATATTAATTAGCGCGACTGACGTTAATAATAATAATTCATTCCATATACATGATACTTCATTTCCTTCACACATTATTTAATTGAAATATTTCACATTTTCTTATTCATATAATTGAATAATAAAAATATATCAACTTAAAGTAGGATATTTATAAAAGAAAACATACGTATAGCATATATCGCACATATATCACATTAATTATTTGAAGTGAGATTTACATACCGCGATAGAAATCACGTTTAATTAATAGTATTGTCATTCGGTCCTCCAAGTATCCAATAAAATACGAACGGTAGTTTCATGTCCACTTGCAAACCAGTAATATCTAGGCTCTGAAATAATTTATAAATATTTTAAGTTTAGTTGTATTGCTTTGTTTTAACTTTCAGATATTTATCGCTATCGAGTGAAATATTTACCGATGTGAAAACGTCATATTTAAATCCAATTTCATTTTGATTTAGGAACACTCTGGAGACCTGCTGTTGTAATCCCAAAATTTGTACTTTTCCAAGAATTACCTCTTCGTTAAGGTAGCTTTTATCCATTTTTATATTCATTAAATGGGATTGGTTTGCAGTGAAAGACTGCCATAAATATTCTTTATTTTTTATAGTATCTGTAGATTAAAAAATATAATTAGTAGTCAAGATATAGTTCAATAATTGTTTAACACAAATTATATTTTACCCAAGTTATCGCCATCGTCCCAATACAGCTCTCCGTTGGCATTTCCAGCTTCATCCAACGCTACTATTAATTCAAAATCATTCTTTCTGCTCTCCGTTGTCGTTACACCCGGTTTCTGCGCTGGAAGTATCGAGCCTCCACGAACCAATAACGGTATGTTGTCAATCGGTGCAGGTAGGGTATAATGTTTCCCGATCGAGAAGAAGGATTTAAGAGTATAATAATCGTACCAAAGACCACGCGGTACGTAAACAGCTATCTTAGTTTTATCCTGTGAAATATAAGTTACATTGATTAATTGTAAAAGCATCTCAAATTATGTAAATAAAATGAACTGATGGCGTACTTCTTCGAGAACTGGATTGATCATAAGCGCACTTCCCCAAAGAAATTGCGTATCAATGTCGTAAGTCTGTCGGTCATCGGTAAATCTATATAACGTTAATAACATTGATACGCATGTTATTCGTAGTAGACAATAGATAAGATGGGTATACACAAGGTGTTGATACGTACTCAAAGAACAATGGACGCGCCACTGTTTCCCCGAATTTATGCGCTCTGAAGAATAAGGTGTACAAATACGGTAGAAGCCGATAACGTATTCTGAGAGAATTTTTTGACGATTGTACCACTAAGTCGCCCATTGCAACTGGATCCTGCTCCTGTGTACATATATAATTCATTTTACGTTATATTGGAAATATTTCAATAATTTTTACTATTAATCGATATATATATCGGCACTCACAATTGTATCATCTGAATTATGATTTCGAGAAAATGGATAAAAAGCACCAAGTTGCATCCAGCGATTACACAACGCAGCGGTTGTGTTCCCGTCGAAACCGCAAATATCTGCGCCCACCATTGGAATTTGATAAAAATTGAGTGACAAAATGGCTGGAATGCTCATCTTCAGATCATGCCTGATAAAATGGTCCTTTAATTAATAAGTGAAGATAATATAATGATGTACATTAAGATAAACTCTAATTACCATGATGAATAAACGTCACCCGTCCAATGACCCGCGTAATGACCATGTCCTACCCATGTCGAACGAGATATTATGAACGGTCTTTTTAATCTAATCTTCCTAAGGGCACTGCATACAAATTTGGTAGAATAAATTCTTGAGCTCTCTGCAAGAGTTAAAAGATTACAAATTGCTTTTTCTACTTACTAATTCGTGGCAATCGCTTGACTCGTTCCGTAAGTGTTGTGAAGATTATAGTGTGTGCCCAAATAATGTTTCGCATTCATGCAAAGAGTTTTTGTAGCGAGCAAATCACCAATGACATGGGGGACATATTCGGGATAATCTAGATTATTATGCGCACATCCGTTTTTATAACCATTGTAGAAATTGGACGGTTCGTTCATATCCTTGATGCGGGATTAATACAATTTAAGTAATTTAGAAATCGAGTAATTCAAAAGTATCAAAATAATTTTTTAAATCAGTCGAGACTTACGATCCATGCACCGTCATACGCGAAACTGTTGTGCATATCGCCCATCATATTTGCATAGTAGATCATGGTTTTAGGGTTCGTGAAATCGGGCCATACTGTGGAAACGAAATTCCAGACTTTGGCGACGAAAGGCTTGTGTGAGATACCGTCTTTCACAAATATGTCTAGTTTTATTCCCTCATCATAAGGCAGATAAGAACCATTATCTTCGGAAGCAGATATGCCGGCGTCTATTAAGGGGATATAATGCATTCCTACCTGTAATAACAAAAATTATTGACATAAGCCAACTCTTGCCCATCGCATGATCTTTTATAGTTTGATATACTATACCGAGTGAATCTCTTTCACAAACTTAGGCAAATCTCCGAATTTCTCTTTATTATATGTAAAATCATTATTTTTGTCCATATAATCCAGATCGTTCCATTGAGTATCCTATAAAATACAACATAATTCATGATAATGTACATCTTACACATTTTGAAACATTTTATAATACAGCAGACATTACAAATGGGATGCCAGCCGCTCTCGTTCTGTTCCACACTGCTTTAGTATTTTCCAACGATCCATATCCAAACCTTAATGTACAAAGTATATTAATATTCATGACGTCGAATATTATTTTGTACCAACATAATACCTGCATAAATGAAAACCGAGCGACCAATAGGGTGGCAAAAACGGTTTGCCTACGAGAACGGAATATTGTTTCACTACATCAGCTGGAGTCGGTCCCAGGAAAAAATAAATATCGAAAATACCGCCGATCGTTCTAAATGTTATAGCCGGTGTAGGCTGCAATATCACATCTAAAATATACGAAGTTATACTTAAGATAATAACTTTTGATAAAATTATATATTTCATATTCGTTTTAGAATATATAAGAAAGAAACGTACCCATAGCGTTACTGTTTAGAAATAAAACTCCATGAGCCATTCCAGATTCCTCCATAACAATGTAAAACGGATGAGATCCATACAAATTTGCCTTTAAGTAAATAGAGAAGATATTATTTGCAATATGCAGAAACAATCCATTTGCTCTACGATAAAATTAAGCAACATACGTTCTCCGTTGGTGGTTGATCTTTATTGAATAAAGTAAATGATTGCCAATTAGTATTTAATTTTAAGCTTGATCTATGCTCGCCAATGCCATAAATATTGCTTGTTGGTAGCAATGAGCTTATTTGTAAAAACTGGTCAGCAAATATAAAACCTCCAGTCCCAATTGAATTAAATCTGCAAGTAGAATATATTATAAAAATAATTTCAATGATAACTCTCATAACTTTAACGTATCAAAATTATGAAACTCTTACAATGTTGTGCCATCACTGATTCTATTGACTTTAAAACCAGGTTTTACGCCATCGCTGTTAAATTCATATTTTGCGTCGGCAACTCGGTATAAAAATGGCTCCGGATCCGATCTAATTGGCCATGGTGGTTCGTATCGTGGTTTCAAGGGATCATATATCTGAAAATTATCGTATCATTCTCTTATTACAATGCGATAAAAAATTACAAGATTCTATAAATATTCATTATACCTTCACACGCAGAATTGAACTGTCTACGCTTGTGGCTTCTACCTTCACAAGAGGCACATTATTCTTGTACACAGATTTCTTCTCTTGGCTGAGAAAGCCTAAGAAGTTGCTACCATCCTGACTGTGGTTAATAAATTTATACAGATTCCATCCCTCGGGGTAGTAACAATAAGGAATGTACAATGGCACGTGCTTTTCACTTTTGTTCCTCGCAAGAGGATTCCAACAGCATCCTCTGTCTGTACAAGATAGTTGCGACGCTCCATCCTCTGGGTGGCAATCGAAGCGCAATATTTCAGGAACATTAGTGCACTGTTTTAAACATATAAATAAATAATATAGTGACACAATAAACGCAAATATAAATAACACATTAGTTGTTTTTCTTAAATTGTAACAGAGAAATTTAGATTTCGCTTACTTGAGCATTGTCAAAAGATGCGTTTTCTTCAGGTAGGTTACTTTCTTTCTTCAAAGGCACTATTTTTCGATCATACGTTTCTTGTTCAATGTACATATCGGGTGTATCCACTAATACATGCTGATACCTTGTCTCCTCGATACTGTCGTTATTTATATTAATCATAAATTCCACTTCCGCATTGTAACTACTTGTAGTAGTACGTAATGGGTTCATAATGAGGTATAATAATGGAAGACCGAGATGAAACAACAATAAAGTCGCGATGAGGCTGAAGAGTAACGTTATTATTAAGCGTTTTATGTTGCTACGTTTATCAAGATTCGACTCTTCCTTTTCATGTTTTTTCGTCGACGGCTTATGAGATTCATTTTTCGATGTTTTAGTCACGATGGTTTCAAATCCTCCGGCAATATTGTTTGAGTGATCTTTGATTGCACGGTAGTATCCTGATTTTTCAGGAACATCCTGCCCATGTGCCTTTACATCAGTCATGTCTCAAGTTGTTGGTCAAAACTGCTTCCACGAATAGTTTCCAGCGGGTTCTGCCTGAAAGCGATAAGGATATTAAAAGCATTTTATGCATGAGCGTACTTGTACAAAGTCATTACTGTCAGTCGAATGAATGTTTATGAAATAAATGTTTCTTTAACAAATGTAAATAGACACGGGCTACGGGCTATTCTTGGACAGAACTTTTAATTTTTTCATTTTGCCGGCAACGTTATCGTCCTGCACGCATTTTTATTCTACACGAAGAGTATGCTGCAAAATATGTTCCATTCTATGGATGAGAACGCAAAATTTAATGAAAAAATTTAATATATATTTTATAAATATATATTTACATAGATCATAACCTTCAAATTACCGAGATTACATGTATTCGCTACACAAATACACACCAGGCTTCTGAAAACAAATATGTTCCACACTGCACGTGCCACTATGTGCGTCACAGAGAACTTAGATTAAAATATTAATTATTCTCGAGCGGAGAATCTTGCGCTCCGGACCGCTCGCCGCACTTTGCTCACTTTGCTGCTGCGCATAATGCACATATGTGGCTGTGGCAGTTGAATGTTGAATGCTGATCTTTACATCGTGTGCGTTGATCTTTGCATCGTGTGCTTTTCATATGCGTCATCTCCGCTCAAATCTTTACCGAGTATCCTAACATACTCTATATGATTAAAATAGCAAAATGGAAAGCATTGTATGAATTGCTGGCAAATGCGTTCTATGTTGTCTCCCTGACTCTCCCTATTATATTGTTATCAACATTTTCGCTTGTTAAGCTTGAATTATCAGGCAAACACTCGTCAGAAGAAGTTATCTCAGTCTCTATTCAGCTGACTCAGAATCAGTTTGATATGGCTATTATCAGTGTTTGTCAATTACTCAATGCATTTATCAAATTCTTGTCTTATCGTTATGATAAAAGTACATACCCCTATTTTTTTAAAACTATTGTTTAGCAAAGCAGACAGATAGGAAATTTTTCATTACTGCATCTTTGAACTTGTAAAAGTTAATCAAAGTAGCGCGAAGATTTAAAGTGCAAAATTATATTGGAACAGAGTGCATCTTTTTATTATAGATTTAATCAGCAATACAGGCGCATTACGTATAAATTTTTGTACAAAATATGTATTTTGTATTATTATTGAAAATTATTGAGACAGTTCTCTTTCTCTTCTTCACAGTTTCGAACAATACCTGAAAACAAATTTTTTTTTATTTTATAATTCATGAAGACATTCAGATATTTTCTTATTCTCGAAATATGTTAAAATCTTACTCTTGCAAATTTCGTTTAAAGCATTAACGGTTGGCGAATCGGGCATTTCCGTCAGAAAATTTCTACCCTCGTCGCAACATCTGGCTAGCAATGGGTCCAGAGGTATCGAGCCTAAGAATTCTACATTTAATTCGTTTGACATCGCCCGTGCACCGCCTGACGAAGCTGGAAATATTTCTGCGGTATTCTGTGTGCGAATACGTTTTATTAATCATATCCGTCCATCCTTCTCTTTCATCTCGCTCAATCACCGTTCTCACCTTGCATTTAGGACATACGAAGATACTCATGTTCTCAACCACACCCAAAATTGGAACGTTCACTTTTCGGCAAAAGTCTATCTCCTTCCTGACGTCTAAGAGGGCAACTTGCGGCGGTGTCGTGACAATTATGACACCCGTAATACCGGCTCCTTTGAGATATGATGTAGCTGACAAGTGTTCGTCTGATGTGCCAGGCGGTGTATCCAAAATGAGATAATCCAACCTACCCCAGTCAACTTCCGACAGGAACTGCCTGATCATACCTGAATATATATAGATATGTGTAAATTCGTACATAATAATAGAAAAATCGACCAATATAATAAGAGCTATATAAAAGATGAGATCTCTCAAAAGCATACCATTCTTCTTTGGCCCTCTCCATATAACTGCGTCGCTTGGACTGCTCAGCAAAAATCCAATCGACATCAGTGACAAGTTATCCTCGATATACTAGAACAAAATAACAATATGCAATGTTATGTAATAACTTTTTTTTTATCGGCATAGTAATTGTACTCATAATTTACTTACTACGGGTGACCATCCTGATCCACTTTGGTGAACTTGTTCCCCGAGTACTCCCAGTACTCTTGGCTGCGACGGTCCGCAAATGTCGATGTCCAATACTCCCACCTGATAAGATACAAGATTTGAAATAGAATGTAAATTGTCAAATTTTAATATATATCACAGAGAGATTAATTGAGTTATACTTTGCACTTGTATATCTTTATTTATATTGATTTGAAATACTGAAAGAGAATGAGAACACTAAAAGTCTGGTAATCAATAAAGGACTGGCACCGGTTGATACGACATACATAGGCCATTAGTTGACTATAGATATTCTCCTTCTAAGGTTATTTCCTGCAAACTAGTGGCTGAGCATTCACCATGTACATTGAAAATCATATGGATGTACTTGGAATGGGCAGAAGAGTGAGTCATTACATTAAACTTGCTTTTACATTAACTTTATCGCACACGTGTGAGAATATTTATGTGACAGTAAAATATACAGCATTTATATTTTTGTTAGCATGGCATAACGCATAGTGTGTAACGTATAAGAAAAATTAGATGCAAGTAGATAAGGAAATTGAGTATTTTGTATTTTCAAACAAAATTTGTATCACGCACACATTATTTCCTTTTCATTTACGATTAGTCACATGCTTACATTTCTGTCAGGATTATTTGCTGCAAGACACCTGGATAGCAACGACGTCACAGTACTCTTGCCTACTCCACCCTTGCCTGAAAGCACTAGCAGCTTATTCCGCACCGAAGATAGCCTTTCTTTCACAAGCGCGATGCCAGGATCTGGCTGCTTGGTGGCTCCGGACGAGCACAGCGACTGATTCGGGCATCCCGCACAAGCTGATGCTTTGCCAGCGTTCTCACTCTGGGTCCCAGGACAGTCTAAACATTTTATAAGCCTCTTGGCATTTGTAGCACTTGGTAAATAACTATATGTAATAGATATGATTTGGCAGAAAAAGAGAAATGATGATTCACACATGATAACAGCAATATTATAGAAATGACAGCTTATCATATTATTTTAGTCAGACCCTGTCCAGTTGATATTTTTTAAATGTAAAACGTAAAGATTATATACTTCCTAAATAATACGAAGAAAAGTGTCAAAATTAAAATAGACAAGTGTTGAGTTAACCTAACCTTCAATTTGACATCCGTCACGTTATAAACGTGATCTAATGTAAATAATATATTAATAATTACGTGATTTTAATGAATATCGAGTTTACATCTCTTGAATTAATTCGATTTACTTGCAACCTCGATTAAAATCAGATTTCGTATATACTCACGTTCGGGAGCTTCGCTAGGTACATCTGCCATGTTGAATCATTTAACTCTTTTCTGATATACTTACATATTGATAAAAATATAAAAAATTATTTTTTTTTCGGAATTTTGTACTATTACATTTTTGCTGTTATGTCATACTATTGTATTTTTTCTTTCAAAGAAAATTTTTTTACCACCACAATTAGAGAGAGAGACACAGTTCAATTTCTTTTATAAATCTTACCTATATATGAAAAATATGACTCTCTTTATAATGATCCTCCTCATCTCACAAATAATGTCTGATGCATTGCATAATAAATGCCTCCTTCATTACGTTATATTTTATAATCTGCAAATTTATTTGGAATAAATAATTACGCGTAATTAAAAAAAAATATATCTTACATATTTTCAAGATTCAATCAAATAATATTACTTTTGTTATAAAAACAATTTTATAGTATAATAGGAACATGCTGACGCTAAATAAATTTATGATGTGAGATTTATAATTTAAACTCTTGGCAGATAAAACAAAAATTACTTTTATTTTTTGCATCTACATATTTTACTTTTTAGCAATTGCAACCATGGAGTATAGCCGGAGGTTCAATATCTTACATGGAACCGATATTTCCGATCCGTATAAGTGACTATACTCGTACACACCATTTACTGCCATGGAATATCGGATTCGAAAATACAGAAGTTATTTCGTTGTAAGTAGGTTCAACATTCTCTCTTAGGATTAACTATAATTCACTCGCTTTATATCATCACTGCTGTGGCAACGTAGCTGTATAGAGATGTCGTTCTTTGAGCCCTTTATATAAAATGATATTGATTTAACAAACTGATGTTATTCTGTACATTCGTATCTCCGCCGGTTCTCGCGTTCTCGCGGTAGATTCTTATCCTCCCCTCGAGTAAATACCTAGCAGACAGATTTGGACATGGATAAGCATATAATTATTCTATTATTCTTTTGCAGAGCCACAAAGTCGATATCGAGTTACGCGCTGGACGCGAGTAACAAAATGAGTACACGGCCGTTGAAATTTCCAAATCTGATCACGGGATATCAACGCAATCCCGTTCACGCATCGCAAGCCGCCCTTTACACGAGATACACGCCGCACGAGTGGTTTCAGAAACAGGTGAAATATTACAACGAGGCAGATTCGCAGAGGCATTATTCCGAGAGGATGCGAAACGATGCTCTGAGAGTTATCAGGTGCAACAGCTTCCTGGGAACAATTTTTAAATTACGTCACGTATATGGATATTACGGTCAAAATATTTTTCAGAGATGCCGAGGAGAAGATACAGCATGGTCAGTACGATACCAGCCGAAGACTTGGCGAAAGGATAAACGACATTACTTTTTGGCGTAACGAGGTGGCAGCGGAACTGGAGAGAATGCTTCGTGAAATCGAGAGACTCCACGATTGCCGTAGTGTCCTAGAAAAAGCAGCGCGAGATATCGAAGGACCTTTGCGTATTGCAGAGGAGTGTCTGTATCACAGGGAGGCTAGAAAAGGTCTGCAGGATATCGCAAAACTATTTCTAACTTGTATTTCATATTTCCGACAGCGTGAAGTTACAATAAATAATCTTATAATTTTCTTTAGGTACAGAATTGGTACATGACGAGTCGGAAAAGTGTTTACTGCGAGAAGTAGAAAACTTGCGGACAAACCAGAAGAAATTAGAAGCCTGCTTGGACAAATGCAAGGATCAGGTAAGATGTACCTTAATTTGATACGATAGTGAAATTCCTAGCTACTCGACGTAATTACACAATTAATATTATTCTGTTTATAGTTACGAAATTGCAGGGCTTCGCAGAATCAACTAGAGTTGGATTTAAAGAATAAGGAGAGCGCCCTGGGCATAGACGCTGTTTGTCACCAACTGAACAATCACACTCAAGGATTACAATATTATTCTGGAATTGAGAAATACGATCCATGGTAATTTAATCACAGTATTTGCATAATTTTTGATAATTATTATATTTATATATTTATATTTAATAATAATTATATTTGTTCTTAGCGTTTCAGAACAAGAAACCTGGGCGGATGCGGTGAATAGGATAGTGCAAAGATCTCAAACGGAACGGAACAAATCCTGTCAATTACGCACCACTGCCGAAAGTCTTGTCAACAAAGTCGCTCAGGAAATGTGGAACACTTGGAGCAACACCAATAACGCTTTAACCCATAGATCGTCTGAGTTACTTGAGGCTAAGAACAAGCTCCAACAGCATTTGCAAAAGGTATAAAACGTTATGCGCGCAGCCTTTTCGGAGTAAATGCGAGTTGTGAAATATTACAGGTGCAACAGGAAATATTCGGCGTTGAGAAAAATTTGGAGTTAATGCGTAAAGCTATCGCGGACAAGAGTTACGCGACTAAAGTCGCACATACGAGGATGGAGGCGAGGATGCATCGTCCCGATATGGAATTATGTCGCGATTACGCTTATGCGAGGTATATATAGCTTTATAATGCGCCAGCAGCCGCCATAGATGAGACGTTATTTGAAAACACTATATTTATATTGCAGCCTTCAGAAAGAGATCGACGAAATAAATCATCAACTCGAGCGAATGCACAAGGCGCTGAAAGAACTCGAGAATCAACATCAAAAATTGCTGCGAACTCGAACCATGCTCGAACACGATCTCGCCCTTAAAATCGACGCGATATACATTGACAAAGAAAAGGTTTGCGGTCTTAGACGCGCGTATCCTGTTAACGCATTGTTTAGATTTTAAAAGTATATTCTCTGTTGATCCTCTATACACTGCCGTTTATGGGAATGTTCAGTCCCGTCATTTGGAATGCACTCCTAAAGAAATTTAGGCTACGTGATATTTTCACAATTCGAAGGGAGTTTGAAAAAAAAAATTATATATATTAAATATTTATTTATTTGTATATACAATTGTAACACTACTAGGGATAATTACGTTTTACTTTGTTAAATGGCCTCTGGCGTAACTCGGTACAGGCAGATTAAATCCTGGTTTGGCTTCGAAAAATGTATAAGAGAGAACTATCTCGTCAACAAACTCCATCTTCGGATCCTCCGCGAATTCCGGATCAATGTAGAAGAACACCGGCATGTCAACCTTGATACATAAGAAATATAAGTTATACCGCACTGCCTAATTCAATTGTATAGATTATACAAATGTTCAGTATTTGCATCTTTGCTTTCTATTTCAGAATAGAAACTGGTACAAAGAAAATATAACTACAATTGTCGTTGAATACATAAAAAGCTGGACTGTCGAATTATTTTGTTCTATATATTATCAACTTACTTGTTCGTGCGGGTTAAGCATCTGTTCCTCGAAACAGAAGCATTGTATTTTATTGAAGTACTGTCCTACTTCGAAAGGTAAAACGTTATACGTGGATATTCCTACAATCTGGTTGTTCGTCGGATTTGTGGCTGTGTAAAACGCTAAAGCCGTCTCTCCGGGAATAACCGTAATCTCCCTCTGCTGAGGCTTGAAGTTCCACTGCATCGACGACGCCACATCGGCATTGAACTTAATCTTGATCTTTCTGCTTTTGACAGGTGACATCGCGGTCACTTTACTAGCGTCATGACCAGTCGATACTGTTCCGCCGTAACTATATGACTGTAGAACAAAAGGAAAAACTCGATGAAGAACAGATCCACGTGTATCGATACTGACATTGGGTTATATATAAACGACATTGAATTTATCGAAGTCAGATGGGACCGAACTCGAGTTAAGGCATAAAACAGAGAGAAGAATCGCACCTGGCAGAACATTCTGTACAAAGGCACCGCGGAGTAACTTAAACCAACTACCAGAACTCCGACTCCGGCCCAGTAAAAGGCAGTGGAGCGCAATTTCTTTTTTAACGCGCCGTCCGAATGGTCTTTCATTAAATTTCGCGACACGCCGGTGTATATCTGCCTCGCGCAGGCTCGCGTCGACAGTCGGCAAACGTTGAGGTACATCTCTCGTCCTCGAGAATTTCTCCACCGCTGTCCCGTCAAATCCAAGGGAGCCGACGACTAACCTAAACGCGGCTGAACTTCGATGTATCGCGCCGTTTGAAATTAAACTCTCCCCGGGACCATGACGACGTCAAAGAATGGGGGAAACGAGAACAGTTTTCCCGGCGATACATGCGTGTCCGATTGACACTTCCAGAGGCTCTTGGATAAAATCTTGGGTAATGACAGCACGCACCGCCGCGCGCCATGCGAGACTCCATATTGCCCGACCTGACCTGAACCTGAAAGTGCGAACATGTGCCCGCTGCCCGCGTCCCGCGTTTTGAGTGGCCGACAACTGGCGCCTCCATGCGCGCAAAACGTCTACCGTTGAACTTACGTAGCCATGCATGTATGTATGTACATATGTAGTAATTGTAGTACGCGAATGTGTATCCAACGAGTAACACGCTTATGACCAAGCTGTCTTCGATTCTGTCTCACGCAGCGTCCCGAAATGCCTTTCTTTGAGAAATCAACGATTACAGTACGTTAAGTCTCGTTATGGAACACTAGTCTCGAAATATTCAGCGCTCCGTGAAATAAATTTACATAGGCGTTTCACACCTAAAAGTCGTCGATTTACGTCCGACGCCTTTTCCTCTTTTTTTCGTCTTTATGAATGTAGACTTTAGACAATCGTGCATATAATTAACTGAAAGAAAGTATCTTTGCACGCTTTCTCGAGTTACGGTTTTTCGTGTCGTGGAGTCGCGGAGCGTGCGACAGTTTCGAGCTTCGTGCGATCGTAGTGTTACTCGCGCGACCGGATTTTTTTATAAATGGATTACGCTGGCAAATTGAGCGATATCTCGTGTATGCCTACGATGGAAATTAACAATAATCGCTATTGTTTCTCACACCGGCTATTATTGCTATTTATGGTTGTATTATCGATTAGAGAAGCACAAAATCGCTACAATTAATTATATAAGAGTCATTCGTTATTATATCCAGGACTTTGATTGCATATTGAGAGTAAAGCATGAAAATATGCGTATTATATAGGCAACTATCGTCGAATTATATATACTTTCTTCTCCTTTTTTCTACGCGACGTGGAGTCAAATATATTTATTGTAAAGCTAAATATTTAAAGTTAAATATGCAAAAAAAAAATATATATATATATATAACCCGCTTTCTTTTACTTTTATGTTTACTGTTGCTTAACTATTTGTTATAACGTAAAAAAGATAGGAAAACCCGATAGTAATGCTACCGTACAAATTTAGAAAAAATGGAAAAAAATTTATATTTACATATAAATATTTTAAAATGCGCAGATACCAAACCTGGATGAGCCCGAAGAGATCCGACTGGAACCGTCGTGTGGGATTATGGCTCGAGGTAGAGTGAACTGACAATAAGACTATGCAGTTAAGTGTTCATAAAAAGTAAATTTATTTCGTACATGTTTTTGGTGAAATTCGATTTGTAATTTCTTTCCAACAACCATGTTGGTGATGCAATATAGATTACATTTGTGATAACAATCGATTTTCTATCAGGAAATCGAGTTCAGGATCGTAATCCTTAACTAGTACAACTATATTTCTCGAAAAATAAATTTAAAAGCAATTAAATTTTATATTACATATATATTACTAAATCGAGTAACGTGCGTGATGTAAACTTTAATGAATTTTATCAAAATTTCATTCCATATTTATTTATAAGAAATAGTATGTTTTTAATACGCGCATTTAATACGTAAGCAGATGAAAGATTAAGAGACACAATTTGGAACGTGGGAAACTGCACAAATGGAGAAAATTGCAAAAAATCAAGAATATAGTTAAGGGGTAACGATTATTATATTATAAATGATATATTCTGCAAATAGGAAGAATTAATAATCGCGCAATAGATAGTTTCAGTCCGTAACATATAATTTAAATTACGGGATGTATTATAAACACTTAACGATAAATGCTTTTCGTGGACTTAATATTATTTTACAGAACTTTCATATATCGTATTACGTACAACGCAAACATCGTTCTCGATGAAAGAAAGCATTTAAATGCCCGCTTAAAAATGTTTCTATGATTCCAACCAAAGTTTTCTTAACTGTTTTCTTTTCCTGATTTTTGGTAAACCGTACATCGAGAGACGTTGGGCGATTATACAATCACACAAAGCATATAACTGTTTAATCATTCGAGAATATCTAATTAAAAGCTAGGTTCTTTAAGATTATTATAAATGTGTTACACATATAAGTATATCGCGTATCTCACTTATTTTATTGAAAAACTATAATACTCGAAATCTCAAACGTAAGGACTAGAGCGTATATTTGGCACGATCAAGAGGTATTTGCAATCGTTTTCTAATGATGTACTTTCTGCATCGATCATTCTGGCCCGTTAGAGTACAAAACTCATGGAAAAGCGCAACGATACGATTTTTATTCATTTTATTCTTCGTTAACGGAGTAAAAACAAATAGATGTTCGAACTGCTTTTCGTATAAAAAATTAATAAGATGTAATATTATAAGAAATTGTATAATAAAAAATTTCTGAATTAAGTAAATGCAAAAAGTTAGTACACTGAGAAAAAATTTTCTCCATTTTAGTAAATAGTTTGCATACAACTGTGACTCCATTTACTAAAATGAAGAAAATTTTCTTCTTTATTAGTATGTGTATTCACTGAGAAAAAATATACTAATAAAAATCTAAATTTTCTTTATTTTATTAAATAGAGTTACAGTTGTATGCAAACTAATATTTACTAAAATGCAGAAAAATGTTTTCTCAGTATGTAGAATAAAGAAGAGAAGCAGCTTTAAAACAGATCGTCTTACAATCTCGTTTCCATGAATTTTGTTTCTCTATAATAATTTCGTAACGGGCCAACCTCTCCACATTTAATTATTACATGGAGTTTTCCTCCCAAAGTTGAGACGGATTTAATTACGGCCATCTGTTTTTATATACATTCGGTATGGTAAATATCTAAATTTACGGATGCACCATTGCAACTCGTTGTTGCGTCGGACACTTTTTGTATCTAACTGTGACTGTTAAACGACGAGCATTTGCATCCAAGCACTCGGACACCGCATCGTATAAAACCCCCTATAAATTACTACTTCCTTTGGCACGAGTTCGATAATTATACGCGTCGCGGTCGCGAACATCGAAAATACAGTAATTTCCAAAGCTATTCTTCATTTACATCTGTGTTAAATGTTCCGCAATACCCTTAGCGTTTTCAAAAGGTCATGGTTCTGGCACTATAGCCTAAATAGTTAATCCTAATAGCGATACTTAAGTATACGTGCTGCGAAATATTCCTAATGGCGTTTTTCTTTCTTTGCACTATTGGTGTTTGCTATTTATTTCTCAAATCGTGCAATTACATATTTCTAGGTCGACGTTTTTGGTGAGTCTCACAATGGAGTTTAGGTACTTTGAATTCGAGAGATTAGATTCCTCCGTCGTCGATAGCTTAACAATGTCGCTTACGCTTTGCAGAATAATATTCAAAGTTAACGCAAAGTACCAAGTTCTTTCGCAATCCTGCTACTACCGCAAAATGGTTTAGCTTGAATCCTTTTATGTATAACGAACATATATGCCTAACAAAATTACATTACGTTTAAAGAGCCATAAGCAATATATTTCTAAAATTGTACCATTCCATTAGACAAGCTTACGGCGCGGAAGTACGGTAAATAATAGCTTTCAGTACTTTTTGGTACTCAAAGGATCACAGATTGCGTCGCTGTCGACCGACCGGCGAATAAATAATTCGATAAACGCACGTACGATCGAATAGACAAATAAAGTGACCGGATAAAAGGGGTTGGAGAGGCGCGAGCGATTTTTCGTTGGAAGGGTGACGTTCTCAGTTGCGCGAT